>NC_139952.1:3738490-4050990 GCF_963454915.1 Gymnoscopelus microlampas
CAGTGCGCTCTACACTGAATAGACGACGGGCCTCGCGTATGCCAGCCATACCACAGACTGTGGAAGATGTGCGCATAGAGGGCGAGTGGGCTACAACTTGGCGTGGGAGCAATTTCCTGTGTCATCAGGACAATGATTGGGGACTTTTGATGTTTGGCACCAATCCAAATTTTGCCAAGCTCAGTAGGTGCCACGACATCTATATTGATGGCACGTTCAAAAGCTCTCCGGGCCCTTACATGCAATTTGTCACCATTCACGGCAAATACCTGGGTCGAGTGGTGCCATTGGTGATGTGCTTGCTGACTGGCAAAACAGTTGGCCAATACAGGCAGGTTCTGACCCAGGTGAAACGCAAAGTGCGGCGTGTAACCGGGCACGCATGGGAACCACGGCGCGTCATCACTGACTTTGAGAGCTCACTGTTGCTGGCTATTCAAACGGAACTGCCCAACAGCCGGTCATCCGGCTGTTATTTTCATTTCTGCCAGAGTCTGTGGAGGCGCGTAAAAGAATTGGGCCTTTCAGGTCCATACCAGAGGGACAACAGTCTGAGAAAATTCGTGCAGAAATTAATGGCCATAGGATACCTGCCCCGGCCATTGGTGGCTCTCAACTTCAGACTGTTGTCAACCGACAGAGACACAGTACGCCTCACAAGGCGCTTTCCTCGGCTGACGCGTTTCATCCGATACATGTACCTCAACTACATCCAAGATGGCTGTCAATTTCCAACACGACTGTGGAACGTCTTTGACAGAGATTCGGACAACCGGACTAACAACTATGTGGAAGGTAGGCCTGCTAACTAATCTTAATTTGCATAATAATAATAATTGTAATAATAATAAATAATAATAGTAATAATAATAATAATAATTATTATTATTATTATTATGATGTATTATTATTACAATAATATGATTCTGATTCTCGCTCACAATGCGCACAGCTTGTAGATCTGCTATTTTCTATGTATAAAATAGGGCTAAAGTGGTTAATGTATGTTTTATAATATAATAATTTATATCTGCAAAGTAACTATTTACATTAAACTTTTACATTGACCACTTGAACCCTAGCATCCCTTTTCTGAGGAGAACTTAAGCCAAAAATAGCTGCTATTTTTGAGTTATAGGTGTAGAGGGAAAAAAGAGCAGCAAACGTTTATCTGAAATACATTTTTTTACAATATAGAGGGGGTCCCTGCTTCATCTCTCTCTCAGCTAGGGGGTCCTTGGCCTGAAAACGTTGAAGACCCCTGAACTAAAGTTTTCAAATAATTGTAGTGGAGTCAAAGTACAATATTTGCCTCTGAGATGTAGCGGAGTAGAATTAAAAGTATTGACAAATTGGAAATACTATTAAAGTGAGAAATACCTCGAAATTGCACTCAAGTGCAGTACTTGAGTAAATGTACTTACTTTACACCACTGATTGTAGCTTAGTGCATGGACATGATCATGTTTTTATTGTTTTTGTTTTGTAGGTTTTCATCAACGGTGGAATTCGAAACTGCAGAGGAGGCACCCATCCCTATGGATTTTCCTGCGGCAGCTCAAGGATGAGCAACGTTTGGTGGAAATCACATCGGCAGCTGCTGAAAGAGGAGAACCTCGGCCACGGCCAAAAAAGAAGTGGCGGGACTTGGAGGAGCGCATTGTCCGTCTGAAGCGCGAGTACAACCAGGGGGTGCGCACACTGGAGGAGTACTGGAATGCTGTGCAGCATTCAGTACACAATTTTGTTTAGGGTGGATGCTTTACTTTTTTACACACGTGTTAGGTGTATATTTGTTTTCTTGACCATAAGAATTTATTTTTATGACATTTTGTTTAGAAAGATGCTAGGCCTGATTTTTTTAAGTTTTCAAATAATTGTAGAGGGGTAAAATCCAATATTTGCCTAGAAGTAAAAGTATTGAACATTTGAAATACTCTAGTAAAGTGAAAAAACCCGTCAGTGTAGTACTTGAGTAAAAGTACTTTGTTACTTAACATTAAGAATCCTTTTTCGTTTGTTTTTTACATTTTGTGTAGACAGATGCTATATACCTGTTGTTTTAAGTTTTCAAATAATTGTACAGGGGTAAAATACAATATTTGCCTAGAAGTAAAAGTATTGAACATTTGAAATACTCTAGTAAAGTGAAAATACCCGTCAGTATAGTACTTGAGTAAATGTACTTTGTTAATTAACATTAAGAATGTTTTTTTTGTTTACATTTTGTGTATACATTACAGATGCTATAGACCTGGTGTTTTACAGTACATTTTCAAATAATTGTAGTGGAGTAAAATACAATATTTGCCTAGAAGTAAAAGTATTGGAAATTTGAAGTAAAGGGAAAATACCCGTACGTATAGTACTTGAGTAAATGTACGTCGTTACTTTACATTAAGAATGTTTTTTTTGTTTTGTTTTTTTTACATTTTGTGTATACAGATGCTATAGGCCTGATGTTTTCAGTTTTCAAATAATTGTAGTGGAGTAAAATACAATATTTGCATGCGAGTAAAAGTATTGAAAATTGGAAAGACTCCAGTAAAGTAAATAAACCTACAAGTTGAGTAAATGTACTTAGTTACTTTACATTAAGAACACATTGAGAATGTTTTTTTGTATTACTTTTTGTTTAGACAGATGGTAGGCTTGATGTTTGTAGCTGGTTTGTTGGAACAACTTCTTTTTTTCTCCACAATATTGTATAGCCCTACCATTGCTTTTTTTATGCTATAGTAAAGAACTTTTAATTAGGCCTACACCATGTTGTGACTTCTTTGTGCATTAACCAATAGCCTCAGATGAAGATGATGATTATTGAATGATCATGGTATACAGTGACATCGTTGCCAAACCCCATATTAACAAAATGTTTTACTACGTGTTGTAGATCAGGTTTAAGCTTATAATCATAATATAATTATAAACACACTTTCAGCACGTCTGCTGTGCAGAGCGAGTGTGTTATTATTACTGCGCAACAAAAAGGCGTCTGCTTGGGGACAGCAGGTGGAAAGCTCCTTGATACACGAACGTGTATCAAGGAATCCAAATACAACGTCTGGATAATAGATTCATGAATTCAATTCAAACGCTAAGTGTATCCCTTATGCAAGTACATTAAATATACTTAAACTACCGAGAGAGAGAGAGAGAGAGAGAGAGAGAGAGAGAGAGAGAGAGAGACGGACGGAAAGACGGACGGACGGATGGACGGACGTCAGACAGACAGACAGACAGACAGACAGACAGACAGACAGACAGACAGACAGACAGACAGACAGACAGACAGACACGGGACGGACGGACAGATAGATAGATAGATAGATAGATAGATAGATAGATAGATAGATAGATAGATCCAAATACAACGTCTGGATAATAGATTCATGAATTAAATTCAAACGCTAAGTGTATCCCTTATGCAAGTAGGCCTACATTAAATCTACTTAAACTACAGAGAGAGAGAGAGAGAGAGAGAGAGAGAGAGAGAGAGAGAGAGAGAGAGAGAGAGAGAGAGAGAGAGAGAGAGAGAGAAAAACATTCTTTCTGCGCATTTTGGAATAATGAGATTTTTTATTTTTCGGAACAATGAAGCCTCGGGACAATGAGATGTCGAAATTATGGTACTTCGGACCAATGGTGCTTCGGACTAATGGGCTTTCGGACTAATGGGCAGGCCCCGGCAACGAGAAATTGCAGCATTCTTTATATAAATGTGTGCGTGCGTTCGTGTGTCTGTTCGGTAGGCCTACCTCTCTCATTCGGGTCGGTGTGTAAGTAATTGTAATTGTGCAATTACAATATGATGAATAAGTGGCCTCACATGGCATTAAGCATCATCGACGCTTTCTACCTGACACTCTTGCCTGTTCTTGTGTTTCATTCTCACTACTATTGCTGCTATCTAAAACCTATACTGCTAGAAAGCTGGGTGTCTCTTTTGATCCTGACCTGAATCTGTAAAACACGTCAACACGTTGTGAGCTTGCAGATCGGCTTCTTTTGGTGAAAAAACTCTAACCCTAACACCTAAACCTAACCTAAATGCCTAATCCTAACACTAACCCCAACCTGATTTTATTTTGTTTTATTGTAAACCTCTAAAAATATGTTTTAATCACAACCATTTGTCTTGTGTGGACCAGGGAAACAAATGGTCCTCTCTGTCTATTTCTCAAATTCTACTATACTTGTGGGAACATTTGGTCCTCATAAGTATAGAAATACAATACTCGTGCGCACGCACGCACGCACACACACAGTACGTGTGACCATGATCAGAAAGGCAGTCAGGCTTTATAAAGACAGTGCACAGTGAACAGCATATGCACCTCTCCTTCTGTTACGGAGCAAACAGAGAACACGGTAAGTCACTAAACACTTAATTCTTATAATCTCAACCAAATTAGAGAACAGTAGCAAATTCACTCTGAATGTATTGATAACTTAAGCATCAGTTTGGTGTAATCTGTGTTAGTTGTGTGTGAGATGTGCTAAAGTCTTGAGCATTACTTTATATGATTTAAACAACGATATCCTGGACCATCATGCTGAAAACTAAATATTCATATTACTCAGGTTTGATAAGCAGCTGAGAGATAATAGTGCTGATAATGTATTAGATGGCACATTGTGGTCTAAAGAACTTAATAACAGTACAATTGCTTATTGCAACAATATATCACAGAGTATGGGGCTCCTAGAATTCACGTTGACGCTTACGTTAGATAAGCATACAGGAGACACATAGGCTGTATAGAGCGAACCTAGTGAACCTTGCATTGTGTTAGAAACCTGCATACACTTGGTGTTAGCGGGTCAAATTTGGCTCGTGATTTAACTCAGAAAATATATGAAAAGCAGTTAAAATCAACTCCTCCTGGGATTTTTTAACAATGTGCATGAAACTTTCTGCAAATGCGAACTTTAAACAGGCATAAGTCATGCCTCGTTTGGCCGACAGCCATGAAACTTGCTTACACATTACCTTTAGCTGAGAGAGGGGTGAAGCAGGGACCCCCTCTACATATTGCATAAAATTGTGCTGCAGATTAAACTTTTTCATAGATTTTATACATTGCCACATACTTATTTGACAGCACTATCATCAGTGTAAACTTGACCTTTGGCTCTGTACTTGGCCCTGCATACGGCATTGGCATAGTAACTCTGGGCCAGGTTCCTGTTTACATGTTGTTGACTGGTACCTGCTCTGAGTGAGGAAGCTGCTCATTCAGTGAGGAAGCTGCTCATTCAGGAATCACGTTAACATCAAACATGTGGACCACAGTTCCATTATTGAGGCTGTTTGTCTGGGGCGGGCTATTATTGTACTGTGAGACACTGCAATTTGGACTGCAGCCCTTCCTACACATGGGCTTTTTGCTTGTTTTGTAACAGTGGTAATCTAGGAATTGAAGTTTATGTATTACTTCTGTAATAAATCACTGTAAATGGAATGAGCGGATTTGACTGAATATTAGTTTTTTTTTACTAACCCTATTGTGCTTTTTGTGTCTTTTTACAGATGGAATTCCGGTTACTTTTGATATCGGTATTATTATCAGTCCTTCATAACAGCAGGGCACAACAAGGTAAGATGCAGAAGACATTTTAATATGACACATTTCTTTATTGACAACAAATATCACATGATTTAGTTACAATTATTGGTACTTCCAGCTCTTGATTTGTGTCACATCAACCTCTTTCTAGCTTCTCCGTCCTGTGTCTTTGTCTACTGTACAATCTACAGATACTCTACCTGTAGACCTATATTCATCATAACATGCTACCCATTTCAGCATGATACCCATTTGTCTGAGATTACTAATCATAGAAGTCAAGCTTGTTTATTTACCAGGGCATGATATAAATCAAAATCTGTCGTAGAGGCAATGCAACACTTTCTAACCGCATTCACAGCCGCCCTTCAGATTATTATAATACTGTATGCCTGAATATACTGTTCAACAGGCTCTATTCACAGCAGCCATATTATCACTTCCTTCACAGGTGTTACCAATGATACTAATGAAGGCTCTGTTCCATTTAGTGTAGCACAGTGGTTCTCAGATATTTCAATTTCCACAACCCCCATAACTCTGAGAGTGTACAAATGGAATCAAATGGACCCGCCCGTAAAGGGCCATTTCAGAGTGTTTCCAGTGAGCCAACATGCACAATATCAGCACTCTGTCTGACCAGAATGGAACAGAGCCTTCATTAGTATCATTGGTAACACCTGTGAATGTCTTACAAAATGGCTGCTGTGCATAGAGCCTGCATTGGGCTGTAGCATGTGCCTCATTATTAAACCATTAGAATCCAAGTCAATTTGGCTTTTTCCTAACCATGATCCGCTGTAAACTATGGTAGCCTACCATAGTGGCGTGCACAGACATTTTGAGGGGCAGGCGCGCAAGTGAAAAAGAAAGGGCATCTTGTGTGGCACATGGAACCGCAGACTGCCTAGTAGTGTGAGATTTATTACAGGCACAGCTTGTACGTCGTAATTGCATATGTATTTATTTCAATAGCCATATGCTGTCTGATGTTTCATAATATTCAACAGGTTGTTTTCTGCTAAATTACTGTAACAATTCAATACGACATAAATAAGTAGGCTACTACTATTCTTAATGTACCTGTACAGAAGATTGAAACACCACCTTGAACTGAGCATTATTCACTATCAGTCAGTGGACTCATCCAAAGTCACAGCTAAAATGCACTGTCTATGTTTTACAATTCTTTGTCATCTTTTAATGTTTTTCTTCTCATTCAGTTGATTATTCAGTGAGGCTGGTCGGTGGTTCAGACAACTGTTCAGGCAGAGTGGAGGTGTACTACGGTGACAGCTGGGGGACGGTGTGTGATGATGGGTGGGATCGATCTGATGCCGTGGTTGTGTGTAGACAGTTAGGCTGTGGAACAGATCGTGTGTCAGCACCAAGGAAAGCCCACTTCGGACAGGGTGTTGGAAACGTGTTGGATGGTGTCAGGTGTTCAGGCTATGAGTCACAGCTTTCACAGTGCTACAATTGGGATGTTGGAATTAACCACGGCTGTGGACACAGTCAAGATGCTGGTGTTGTTTGTACAGGTAAATATGAGTGTGAGCAATATGTGTGTTGTCATCCTATCCTATATTAAAATTGACTAAAGGGAGGACAGGCCGGCGGCCTGGCCGGCCAGCCGGCGGGCGGACCTCTGACGTCACGCTCATGTCAGCATGACTCAGCCATAACCACATAAGGAGTTCCCAATGCAGCTACGCCCAATGCTGAGCTCATATGACTAGATAGCACAATCCCTTAGATTAATCAGCACTTGGTATTGAGTGGGGTAGAGGTAAACACTTCACTGGGGTCTTAAGGTGGGCACCCTCCTTCATTGGTGTTTCGTTGATAGGCCCACGACACCTCCAAAGGGCTCAAAGGCAACACCTGGTGTCCCTGTTTTTTATCATCATCATTATCATAATCATCATCATCATCATCATCATCATTATCATCATCATCAGCCAGTATTTAAGTTCTACTGGCTGCTGGAATCAGAGAGTCAGCTTGTCTTTTTGTTTGGCTTCAGTTCAAATGTGGTCAGTGCCTCTCCACCAGAGCTACATGCCTCTTGGCATAATAGGATGAATGCATATTGTTCAGTCCATTGCCAATGTCCACCTTTCTTTTACTGACAAACTTTGAACATGCTATTTTCATTCACATTGGGAATCCAGGCTCCTGCTGTTGCTAAAATGTCTGCAAAAACATTAAAAGTAGGCTACTGGTTCTAACCACTAGCACACTGGTCAAAACTAAAGCGAAAGTAAAAGTGGGCACTCTGAACTCTCAATGACCCCAATAGGCTCTATTCACAGCAGCCATATTATGAAGACATTCACAGGTGTTACCCATGATACTAATGAAGGCTCTGTTCCATTCTGGTCAAACAGAGTCAGGGTGCTGATATTGTGCATGTTGGCTCACTGTAAACACTCTGTTACACCAGTGGGTCTACAGTTGGGGTCCCTAATCGTCTCTTATGGGGGTCCCTGGCTTATGTTTTCAAATGGGGGTCTGCGGGCTGATGAGTGTCAATTTGGGGGGGACCTTGACATGAAGGCTACACTGTAAAAAACAAAACAAACAAACTGTAAACTGTAAATTAAAAAAACGTTCAAACGGGCACTTGCTTGTCCAGAGGGCGAAACCTAGAGTCTATCTGTGCACGTCTATCACTTACTCATTTATAGTTTTATGACAATATTTTTTTTTTTTCCTTGGAAAAACTGCCTGAAGCATGACTCATCTCCTTTAAATTGGAAGGTAGCCCATAAAATGTTTTCACTGCCAGCAACTCAGACTGTGTCAAATGTCAGACTGTGTCGAAGTTAGCACTCAAATGAAGTGAGTGCTAACTTAAACCCTCTATACTTAGTAAAACTGACTGGAGTTGAAACTGTACTTGGTACGCTCTTTTTCACTCTACGCCAAATCCCTTCGACCAAAAATAGACAATCTTGTTTGCATGTTCTCCCCGTGTTCCCTAGGGTAGGTCACCCTCACAAAAACATGCAGTAATTCTGGTCACAATACGGCCTCCCCCTGGCCAGCCGGGGCGCCTGATGGAGGGGAAAGGAACTGGTTGGAATAACGTGTTCCTTCCACGCGCTACTTCCTACCGGGGAAACTCTCCTCTGTCAGGTGATAAGAAGGTCAGTTGGCTCTCATGCATCGAAGGAGGCATGAGCTCGGCCCTGGCCTCCCTAGGTTGGCAGAGGGAAGGTAGTGCCCAGGATTACATAGACAATTGGCACTGGGTGTAAAAAATGGGGTTACAAAATCGTGGGATAAAAATGGAGTTAAAAGATAAATAAATGCCAATCTACAAGCCCAAAACGCGTTGCAACGCGACACGTTGTGAGCTTGTGGATGAGCAATCTTTGGTGAACGTTCCCCTCAGAATAGCGACGCTATAGGGTTCAAGTGGTAAATAATACTGTTTCCATATACATTCATTGTTTGTGTATTCATTTCAGAGGAGAGTATCTGCATTAAGGCAAATGCACACTCATGTGGGGAATGTATCCAGGTCTCTGAAACGTGTGGATGGTGCACAGACGAAGTGAGTTCCATTGTTAAAGCTGACATTTCACTATTGTATCATAGATGTGATCGTTATTTTGTCTGTGAGTGATGTGTCTGCTATTTTGTCGGGGGGGGGGGGTCTAAGATGTGGTTCCTCGTCCAACACTGTGATTTCTTATGTTTTTACAACAGCTGTCAACTGTGAATGTTGTGAATTTTGACATCAGAGTGTTATTGTAGACTGGTATTTGTTTCCTGTTTGCCGAGCCTGCCTGTACCTCTTTAGCTCCTGACATCAAAGCGAGTAACAGAGATGTCACTCGTTAGATTTTACACCTGGAAAAAAAGGCTGTCAGGAAAGTCTTGATAAATTACAGTATATGCCTGTTCATTTTTGTACACGTGATACAGCAGCCATTTTAACAGACAAGGCTTAACCACTTATGCCCTATTTCATACTTGTTGACGCAACACTGAAAATAGCCGATCTACAAAAAATAGGGCATAAGTGGTTAATCGTGATTTAAAATGTCAGTTCTATAACTGTAGAGGCTCATCAACACAGTGTGAAAAAAGAAAGAAAAATAAACCTTATTATTCTAATTTATTTTGGATACTGTATTATCTGTATTTTATTTGTTTTGAAAGTCAGCAACTGTAATACAATGAAACCTCTAATTTACCAATGCCCATGTGATTTTATAAATCCATAGTGTTGTGGAATAACTTATACGCGTAATAATGGTGAAACCGTAATTGTTTTTTCTATGCACAGCAGCCATATTATCGCTTCCTTCACAGGTGTTACCAATGATACTAATGAAGGCTCTGTTCCATTTACTGTAGCACACTGTAGTACTCAGACCCTTTCATTTCCACGACCCCAATAACTCTGAGAGTGTACAAATGTAAGGGTCCATTTGGTTCCATTTGTACACTCTCAGAGTTACACATTTGGAAGCCCCTCAAGGAACCATGAGGGTCCCTGGACCCCAATTTTAGACACACTGGTGTAACAGAGTGTTTCCAGTGAGCCAACATGCACAACATCAGCACCCTGACTCTGTTTGACCAGAATGGAACAGAGCCTTCATTAGTATCATTGGCAACACCTGAGAATTTCTTCACAATATGGCTGCTGTGCATAGAGCCTATTAGGCGGCTGAATATATGAAAAAAAAGCACCTTACCCCAAAAGAATTTGAACAAAAGGTTTTTCAACTGTTTTTTGTTGTATGTGGTGTCCTGAATAACATACTAAAAGTTTACCAAAGTTTGCCCATTGGAAAGGTGTTATTTTCAAGATGGCGTCCAAGATGCCCCAAAAATCATTAAAACAGCCTAACTCCTTCATCATTTATCCTAGACAAATACTTTTTGTGTCTAACCCCATGTTTTGGGGGCCTGGGAATCCATTGGACTTGGTCCAAATTACAGAGATACAATTAGATAATTGTGAAATCCAATATTTTGTTTGTGACCCTATTAAAATCCTCTGAAATGGTCACCCGTTTCAAGTTAACTTAACTAATTATATAATAAATGTTCAACTACTTATATTTATTTTTTACTGGAACAAGGCTTCAAGATATCCTCAAAACACAACAAAACTAGTAGTCACAATTTGCAGTAATTCAGAAGGTAGTGGCAGAGAATATTGTCAGTTGATAGATAGTGTTGTGTTTAATATTGAAAGGTTTTGGATAGCTGTGGAACAAATTTAGCCCAAACTAAATTAATCTTTGACTATACACCCCAACCCCCAAACAATGTCTTGCATTATGAACCAATATCTCTACCCCTCCCCTTACTCACCCCACAGGAACTTCATAACTCCTCCCCGACATACACAAGAATATTTATTTTACTCGTGGATGCGCAGTGTCATCTTGTAGACACACGATTTTGAAAAAACATTAAATAGATATAGAACTTTTTAACACATTAGGAAGGCAATCAGTGTGAGTGTGCAAAGAGGGGAGGGGGTGGTTATGGAGGTTAGTGTAGAGCTGTCAGAACCGAGTATCTACTGGGTGCCTAGACAGAGGGGAGTATGAGGGGTGGGTCTGGTCTAGAGTTTAGTGGGCCTAGGGTTCCCCTCAGGTGAGTAGAGGGGAGTATGGGGGTCACTGGATTGCTCCCTGGGCACTTGGAGTGCAGAAGAGCAAAGTTAGGACTAGGAGGCAAGGAGACCCTGAGTTTCTGATCTCCCCCATGTCCGACGTGCAAAACCTCCAACAGAAATGATACGCAATTTCAACGAAGACAGTTCTGCAAACGACACATGAAATATAAACTTGTATCTTTGCCAGATCTCACTCCAAGTAGGCTTAGGGAGCCTGCGCTCTCCTCATTCTCAGCTCCTCCAAAAGCAACTTAGCATTTGGGATGCAAACAATTTCTAAGTCACGGCATGCTGGAGAACGGAGTGAGGAGGAGGCAGAAATTAAGGTATTGGAATTTAGCTAATGCGTGAGGCTGAGAGGAGTGTCCCTATGTCGCACTGGCTCACAGGAGAGTCGGTGGTGGCTGACCATTAATATTCCCAATGTTTTCACAATGTTTTCCTCTTTCTTACCCATACCCATATATTTGAGGTAATATTGAGTCTTAAGAGTATTTAAATTGTAACTTTAGAAATGTGCAGATACTATGTAGGCTATACATTTATACTGTATGTTGGTTGGTTTACTGTTGAGTGAGAAAACAATGTTGCACATAAAGCCAACCATCTGGGGACCCCAAAATCATTTGGGGGACCCCCAGTTTGGGAACGGGACACCTTTACAAACAAATTGGTGAAGACATTTCTCTGTAAGGAATTTCTTCCAAGATTTGTGTAATATTCCCAGTCTATCACTTGGTAGCCATGTTTTTACAAATGTCACAGTACCACCCAGTAATAATTAATGTATTCCTTATTGGTATCCAAATACTGTACATTTTTGAAGCTTCAACAGAATGTGAATTACATGATTAATTCACCAATCCTGGGCATTATAGTATGTAGAAAAGGGAGAAATGTCCAATGACATTGTTAAATATGCTTATAACCAATTGCTTTATAATATATAATTGTACTTATAATCACTTGCTTATAATTTATATATGCTAATTGGATTCATAGAGCACCAAAACATGGGGTTAGGCACCAAAATTACTTGTGTAGGGCAAATAATGAAGGAAATTTGACATTTCTAATGATCAGATTTCGGTAAACTTTTGATATGTTATTAAGTACACCTGATACTACAATAAACCATTGAGAAACCTTTTGTTCAAATTATTTTTGGGTCAAACCATATTTTCAGCCGCCTATATTGTTGCATCCCTACCCAGCAGACTGGTGGTAATTAACTGGTGAAGTTGTTTTATGTTGGTTATTATGATGTGATATATTTGAATTGAATTTCTCTTCTACATAAACAGTATTTCATTTGAACTTCAAAATCAATCTAATCGTTTTGATGAATGTTTGAGAAAAAGGATTATTCAGGTCATGTGGTGTCCTGGGAATTAGGGGTGTGCCGATACACTAATTTCACCAAACGATACGATACGATATTTGGCTCACAACTTCGATACGATATCGATACGATACGATGCGCACTTTTTTTTATTATGAAAATATATGGGGGAGGAAAAAAGTAAATGCAAACAAATAAATCTGTTTTTGCATTATTCAGACATGCAAACTTGTAGCTTTTCAGCTACAATAGCCGTTTTCAATCCAAATAGGGCAATAGTGTGACACCTGACCCGAAAAAACAACAACATGTTGTCACCCTTTTCACCTCGGGGCTGTTTGCATGCCTGATTATAATGATTGTAAAAAATATATATATATATATCGGCACACCCCTAGAATTAGGCTGTTTTGACTCAGTGCACTGTCTCAGACTCTCTGTGCCTTGTAGGCTATCATATTCATGTGCATTCAATCTATACACATAATTAACCTTATTTGTATCTGTGTCTCTTTATGCTTGCTGTCCGAGAATAATGAATTGCATATCATTGATGTTGGATCCAAGAGTCGCATCTGTTGAACATTTCTGTGACTCCGTCCTTGTTTACAGTTTTCAAATAATGGAATGGAAATAATTTGTTTAATGAATGAAAACGTCATAGAGACAGAGTCTGTGAATTGGAGAAGTAAACACTATCCTCCTTTTCTTCTTGGCTTTTGCCTGCAGGCTCAAAATGTGAAAGAAACCTAATAGTCACACTTTGTGTCAAATGGCAACTGAAGTATTTTAAAAATAAATCCTGTATTGAATGGTTATTCCCTCTTTTTGATCAGATGGTCTAAATTCCTGAAAAACTGCAATGCAAATCATGTGATGACCAGCAGTGGTGGAAAGTAATCAAGTACATGTACTTAAGTACAAATTTGTACTTTACTTGAGTATTTCCAATTTACAATACTTTTACTTCTACTCCACTACATCTCAGAGGCAAATATTGTACTTTTACTCCACTACATTTACTTGAAAACTTTAGTTACTAGTTACTTTTCAGATATAAACTATGATATAATGAAACATACAATAACCACTTTTGCCCTATTTTATACATAGGCTATTTGAAAATAGCCGATCTACAAGCTCGATCTACAAGCTCTACGAGCTTGTAGATCTGCTATTTTCAAATATTTAGTACTTTTACTTTTGGTACTTTAAGTACATTTTGATGCCAATACTTTTGTACTTATTTTCAAGTATTTTTTTTATTCTGGACTTATTTTTACATTGCAGTATTGGTACTTTTACTTAAGTAAAGAATTTGAGTACTTTTTCCACCACTGATGATGACCAATGATCTCTATTGACTTTGAACACTTTGTTTGGCCCTCACAGTGTCACTCTCTTCTTCCTCTCTGACAACAGAATTACCTCAACCAACAGAATGTCCAGGACCAGGACGAGTCGAGGTTGGCCCGTTGCGACGACCTGGCATCCCTGATAAAAAGGAACTGCAGCGTGACCACGATCGAGAACCCACGCGGCAGCAAGGTTGTTGTCAGGGACAAACCTGTCACTAACCGCAACTTCCGCAAGAAGGACGTGGCTGAGAAACTAGACCCTGAACAGATCACTCAGATCCAGCCTCAGAAGCTCACCCTCACCCTCAGATCTGGTAAAGATGACATCATCTTTATCAGTCCCTTTGGGGACATTTGGCAGCAGAAAGCAGGGGCGTCACGGGCATTCACTGTGTGTACGTCGCGACACCCTCACTCTCACAGATCCGTGATTTCATACCCCCCACTTTTTGAAAAAATAAATAAATATATATATATATATATTGTTTGATAATAAATCGGTAAAATCAGGCAAAAATAAGAATTAAATAACCTAACCCTAAAACCGAAATAAAGTAACCAAAACACAAAAAAAAACGAACAAAATCTGCCCAAAAAACGCAAAATTTTGAAAATACAAAATCTGTTTACATTTGACAGTTACAAATGATTTTAATGATTTTTCAAAAATAGCAGATCTACAAGCTCATAGCGCGGAGCTTGTATATCTGCTATTTTTGAATAGCCAAAGTGTAAAATAAGGGGTATAGTCCACCGAAAGTCAATCCCCCCCACCTTCTGAGAGCCCGTGACGTCCCTGGCAGAAAGTAATCGTTAGCAATACTAACAATAATGGTAATGCTAATGATAATAACAATGACAACTGGGCACTTTTCCAGCCAACAGCACAATACTTCACAATAAAACAGAGGTGAAACATCTATTTAGATGTTTTTTGGAACAGACAATCCCAAGGGAATTGGGGAGCAGCACAGAGGAAGAAAATGGAGTGAGCTAAAATGAAAGTTAAATACTTCAATCAAGTATGCAGGTCATAAAGCATAAAGATCAGTTGGATTATGTTTGGCTTTCTGCACACTGTTTTTGAACAAAGTTTTCCCACATTATCAGTGTGTTAGAATAACAAAAGTCTAGATGAGTTGGGATGAAGGAGAAAAATACAAATCTGTAATTCTCAAAAATGTCTTTTAATGCAAGATCAAAGAAAATAATATTTTTAGAAGGACAGAGGCAGTAGTTAACAGTGGTTGTCTTTGGGAGATATGTCAGTAAATAGCATACATCGCTCTCCGACCAGGTGAGCCTCAGACCTTCTCTCTGAAGTTCAAGCGTGCCGAGGACTACCCCATCGACCTGTACTACTTGATGGACCTGTCCTTCTCCAATGAGGACGATCTGGAGAACGCCAAGAACCTGGGAACCGACCTCAAGAGGGAAATGCAGGAGATCACCTCTGACTTCAGGATCGGTAGGAGTTTCACTAAATGAAATTAGATGAAATAGTTTTTTTTTTTATCAAGAAATGTAATCGGCGAGCCTACTAGTTCAAACATGTGATGGCCATAAATCATTGATACAAAATCTTCTCTTTCTTATATGTAACCTGCTTTCACCCCAGCATATATTCCAGCAGGAGAAATGTCTTCTACAGTACGTCAGTACAATATCTTGCAAACACAGTAGCTCTGAAAACACAATCCTTTGTTGTTCTTAGGGTTCGGTTCCTTTGTGGACAACAACAGCACCACGCCCACCGGGCTCCTCAACCCCTGCACAGGCAATCAGGACTGCACCCGCCCCTTCAGCTACAAGAACGTCCTGAGCCTCACCAAGGAAGGAGACGAGTTCAACAAGCTGGTCAGTCAGCAGCAGATCTCAGGGAACCTGGACTCTCCTGAGGGAGGCTTAATTGACGCCATCATGCAGGTGGCTGTCTGCGAGGTGAGAAGGATTCAGTTACACACTGGAGTATGTAGTTGGTTGGACTGCATTAGCTAAGCTACACACTATTGCCCTCTGTTTGTCGGACTTGAACTCTAAATTAAGCGTCTGTCTGTCTCGGTCCTGTTAGAAACAAATCGGCTGGAGGAACGTGACTCGTCTGCTGGTGATCTCCACCGACGCTGGTTTCCACTTCGCCGGAGATGGCAAGCTGGGTGGCATCGTCCTGCCCAGCGATGGCAAATGTCACCTGGAGAACAACGTGTACACCATGAGCCACTACTATGTATGTGTTTCATACCGGAGTATAGTTTTTGTAAACAAGTTATTCTTACCTAAAATATAATGGACACTTCAGTTCTTTCTCACGATTTCTGTGTTTTCATTGGTGTTATTTATATGCGCTGAGTGTTTGGCTTGTTCCCTTATTGATTTCGTTATTTTATTCATTTCATTATTTTTAAATAACAGGACTACCCCTCCACTGCACACTTGGTGCAGAAGCTGAGTGATCACAACATCCAGACAATCTTTGCCGTCACAGAGGATTTCCAGCCCGTTTACAAGGTAAAGCTGTCATCTTTATGTAGAACTTGTTTCCCACTCTTGAGACTTCATAGTCATCCAATGATTATAGACTTGTGTGATATCGCAAAGAAGTTGATGTGATCAAATGTCATGTTCTGTCCCTTACAGGAGTTGAAGAATCTCATCCCCAAGTCGGCTGTGGGAACTCTGTCCTCCAACTCCAGTAACGTCATCAAGCTCATTATTGATGCTTACAATGTGAGTTGAACGGTAGTGTGTTCACATGTTCAAGGAACATGTTTAGCGCTTTTCTAGACAAAGTTACAAAGTCCTTTTACAGAACATGTTAAAAATAGCAGGGTGGCATTCTACACTAAAATCAAAAGGCTTGGCTAGTTCGACACGCTATGCTCCTTAGCTTCAATGGTAAATGCAGGGAATGCATGAACCTGACCTCAGGATGCTGCTAATAGTACCTTCTTCAGAACTGGTCCATTGATAAATACGCAACTACCAATGGAGAAAGTTTTCCTCACAGCGGAACAACTTGTTGCTGGATGAAAAACAATTGTTAATAAAAAGTATCATTTAACCTCTCTCTGTATTCTAGTCTCTGTCATCTGAAGTGATCCTGGAGAACAGCAGGCTGCCTGAGGGAGTCTCCATCACGTACAAAGCCATCTGTAAGAACGGTGTGGTGGGGACCGGGGACAATGGGAGGAAGTGCTCCAACATCTCCATTGGAGATGAGGTATTAATTCATCTTAACAACAGAAAGAATTGGAAGAACTCAAGATTGCATTGTAAAAACAACAACTCGGGATGTTTGTCTGAAATGTGAAAAGAAACTTAGTGTATTTTTTTTTTCTCTAAATTTTTATCCCACGATTTTGTAACCCTATTTTTAACACCCAGTGCCAATTGTCTATGTAATCCTGGGCACTACCTTCCCTCTGCCAACCTAGGGAGGCCAGGGCCGAGCTCATGCCTCCTTCAATGCATGAGAGCCAACTGACCTTCTTGTCACCTGACAGAGGAGAGTTTCCCTGGTTGGACGTAGCGCGTGGAAGGAACACGTTATTCCAACCAGTTCCCTTCCCCTCCATCAGGCGCCCCGGCTGGCCAGGGGGAGGTAGTATAGTGACCAGGATTACTGCATGTTTTTGTGGGTATTAACTACCCTAGGAGACACGGGGAGAACATGCAAACTCCACACAGAAAGGCCCTTTCGCCAACCCTAGGGTATGGGCGCTGATGACGCAGAGGAGAGAACACGCCCACAGCGTCCCCTGTGGGAATCGGACCTTCTAGCTGTGAGGCGACAGCGCTACCGACTGCGCCACCGTGCCCCTGGAATTTAGTGTAGGCTAATGACGCTTTAATATTCCTCTGTTTCGCAGGTGTACTTTGAGATTTCCGTGGAGTCCCAGAAGTGTCCGTCTCACGGCAAAGCAGAGAGCATTAAGATCAAGCCCCTGGGATTCACTGAGGAGGTGGAGATCGTGCTCAAGTTCATCTGCGACTGTCAGTGCTCCAAAGGAGGAGAGCCCAACAGCCTGATATGCCACGAAGGCAACGGAACCTTTGAATGTGGAGCCTGCAAGTAAGAATGAAGGCAAAAGTGCCACTCTTATGTTTCTTGCTCACTGATAGCCCATTGATCTGGAAAGATGATAGGACCACCTGACCATATTCCTTGAAATATACAGACCAACTGAATCCCGGTTAAAGTTGTCTCAGGGCTATCATAGGGCGGTTTCACACTATGGTCCCGGGTGCGCACCCTGGACCACTTGGCTGATGTTGTGGTAGTGTGAACGTAGCGAACCGTTCGCCGTAACGCATCACGTTCCGTACCCGAAACCACCTTGGGAGGTAGTCTTGGGTCCGATTGCTGCGGAGTCGGGAACGGAACGCGGCAGTGGGTACATACACACATCTCCGTTTGCTGGCGTAAAACGGGTTGCAACGAAACGGAAGCTCTTGTTCCGGATCCGGCCATTTCTGTCTGTTACTCAATGAAAAGCAGAACACGGATGTGCCTTTTCCGGACCGGATCGCGTCCGTTTTTCCGTTTCTTTTTTAACATGGGAGTGGATGGGACTTCCGGCCGTTCGTTCGGTCGCAAACGGAGATGTCTGTATGTACCCAGTGTGAATCCATCCGTTCCAAGAGAAGGAAGTGGACTGCTAATCATATATCATTTATATATTTTTATAATGACGCATTATTTTAGCTGGGTTATACCTTCTCATAGTTATACTTGAATGTTGACAAGAAATAATAATCCTGCTAGTGTTTGAGTAGCGCGAGCCGTGAAAAATAATAAACAAAAAACACATGTGTGGCGAACGTATTTATAAGAATAAATACACCAAGGATTAGTCTGTGACGTCACTGCTAAATTACCAAGGATGCGTCCGTGTCGCCAATATCATATTAACAGACGACAGTACATTTCGAGGTTTCAAAGACCAGTGCACACACTGCTTTGGTTGTGTATTGTTGATCTGTTGTTATTATAACGCAAGACAACGTCAGGAACACAGTCAAACTTTATTATTCACTCTAGAATGACTTTTCTTCTGTGAATGACATTCTCTCTCCCAAAGCACCATAGTCTACAGCGCCCCCATGAGGCACCTATTTACCATTACTGTTAAATGAAATGGTCTCGAGTCTTGGCCACTGTGAATGCTGGCCAACCAAACGTTCCCGGGAACGCTTCGATTCAAACGGACCCAGTGTGAAGCCGCCCTTAATAGATTGGTTTTACATTGTTTTTTTTGTAACTTATTTTCCAGGTAGAAAATTCAACAAACAAAAAGACAAATATGAGAATGACACATACACAGAAAAATTAAATGAAATGAAAATAAACTAGAAAGGTTGCTCCTCGTAGCACAGGTCTCCGCCAGGTCAGGTAGGTTATTGTGGCCTCCTGGTGGTGCTATAATAGGCCAATGTGAAAAGGGTGCGATTTGTTCTTAGGCTTTTCACTGCAGTCGGACACTGCATTCATGATTTGAGGCATTTTGTTCCAAAAAGATGTTTTGCAAAATTAGACCTGCTGGTGGCGCTATAACAGGCCAATGTGAAAAGGGTGGCATTTCTTCCTCGGCCTAATAGAAATGTCTGTGTTCATGATTTGAGGCATTTTGTTCAAAATGGACCAATCCTGCAAACTTTGGAAGCCAATCTTAGAAAATCAGGATGGAATATGGGAAATTGGATAAATCTGTGTTGATCACATGACTATAGAGATAATGTGTACCGATTTGTGTGACGTTTGGTCAAAATCTGTAGGAGTAGTATCAATAAATGTTTTTTTGCACATATCTGCCTCCTGGTGGCGCTATAACAGGCCAATCTGAAAAATTGGGCCAGAGGTTCTGAATTGGCATCCAGGGAGTGTGCGTGCATAGTTTCGCAGCGGCCGGGCCAACGGTACCAGAGATTAGCTGCTAACAGACGGACGGACGGACGGACGGACGGACGGACGGACGGACACACGGACGGACGGACAGGGGACAAAACATACTCTCTCGCCATGCCATTCGGCCTGGCGGAGACAATAAATAAAGTAAAGGCAAACAAAAAGACATAAAAAATTGTGTTGAGGTGGACGTTAAAACACAAGGGTTAACATATTAACGGATTACAGTCTTTTCTTTTATTTATTTATCAATAAATCAATGAGTTACATTTCTCATCAAACAGTAAGAAGTCTATTTCTTCCAGTTCTTCGCATATTGTTCCGCTCTCAGCCTAAGAGAGAAGGTCAGATTCTCCATAGAGTCTACAGTATCTTGGTTTTACATTGTGCATATAACATAAGTATAACTCACTTAATCTCATGTCAATGGTGATGTCTTGGTTTTGTAGTCTTTTCCATTAGAAAAAAGGTCCAGTATTTGTCCTTGTGGTCTCTGTTATGTTATGTTATGTCTTGTAAATATGAACTGGTACAGTATACAGTATGTCCTGGTGGTGTCTCTTATTATGTAAACGTGTCTTGTAAATATGAACTGGTACAATCCTGGGGTTTTTGTTATGTTGTCCCATGTGTCTTGTAGTATTTGACTTTGACTCGTCTCGAGTTGTCTGTCATTCATTCTATAATAGTGAACGTGAGGCTACATTTCCTTGTATATATTTAAGATTGTATTATGTTCTGGTCTGCTCTATGCTCTCGTATGTAACTTGTGTGTATTTAATTTTGTTCTTTCAGGTGTAATGAGGGTCGTATTGGCAGGCTGTGCGAATGCAGTAACTACGGGGTGGATGTGGACTATCTGCCAGATCTGGACGACTACTGCCGCAAAGACAACGGCAGAGATATCTGCAGCAACAATGGAGACTGTGTCTGTGGCACATGTGAGTGTAAGAAACTGGACAACCCTACCGAGAGATACAGTGGCAAGTTCTGCGAGTGTGACAACTTCAACTGTGACCGCTCCAACAACAAGCTCTGTGGAGGTGAGCCGCCTGGACTGCTTTGTGCGACTCCTTTTTTTTGCCATGGTTTGCTTTGGAACACTCCTCACCTCTCCTCTCCTCTGCTTGTGTCTCTCCTCTTTCAGGACATGGACGCTGTGAGTGCAGAGTGTGCGTCTGTGACGCCGGCTACACCGGAAGTGGCTGTGACTGTTCCCTGGACCAGTCCCCCTGTCTGGCCAAGAATGGACAGATCTGTAATGGCCGTGGGGTCTGTGACTGTGGCGTCTGCAGGTGCACCAACCCCAAGTTCCAGGGCACCACCTGTGAGATCTGTCCCACCTGCCCTGGAGCCTGCACGGAGCACAAGTGAGTCTCCATATCCTGGCAGATTGGATGACAAGATGGCATTTACTGCCAAAATCCCAGTCAGAATAATGTCCCACGTCAAGAAAATAGCTATATTTCATATGTTTCAGAATGTAGAATTCTAGCAGCTTTCAGGAAAATATAAATGAGAAAGTACATTTTGAGTGGCCACAATAAATAAACCACCAGCTCGGTGGCGTTGCGCGGTCTGCCCTGAGATTTGGAGTAAGTAAGTAAGTAAGGGGTTCAATTGTGCTTGACAATGTGTCACAAAAGTGATGTTCAGGTTCCCGTACCCAGCACTGTCTGGTATGTTCCGGTGCTTTCCCCTCCCTCCCTCTGCACTAAAGACCTATAAACGCTCTTTTGTGCATTTACTGTATACATTTTGGGCCATATGTGCCCTCCCGCAGGCTGATACTTTAGGCTGGGTTTACTGATATCTTGTTAATTCAATTAAAAATACGAAAACATCTTTCTCTCTCCACAGGGACTGTGTCCAGTGCCGGGCGTTTGAGATCGGTGAGAAGAGGGACACATGCCAGCGAGACTGCAGCTACTTCAACCTGATCAAGGTGAAGGGCCGCGACGGGCTTCCCCAGCCCTACGACCACAGCTTCCCCCTGGTCCACTGTAAGGAACGCGACGCCAACGGCTGCTGGTTCTACTACACCTTAATTTCATTTTTCTACGCTCCGGAACGACGGAACGATGGCACCAAGGAGGTCGTCGTGGTGGAAACGCCGGGTGAGTGCCGGTGGCCAAGGCATTATGGAAAATGTAGGCATGTTTGACGCAGATAGCAGATTTGCAAGCTAGCATAGTTATATACTGGACGATACCGCATTGGCTGGGTTGCTGGTCATTGGAGCAACGTGTCAACGGTTGCGGAATATAAGGATAATAGGCTCTATGCACAGCCAAATGGACCCTCCCGGGTGCATTTGGTTCCATTTGTACACTCTCAGAGTTATGGGGGGTCCTTGAAATCAAAAAGTTTGAGAACCACTGTGCTACACTAAATGGAACAGCGCCTTCATTAGTATCATCTGCGAAGGAAGCAAGGAAGGGGCCCAATTTCTGTCCAATATGGCTGCTGTGCATAGAGCCTATTCCTTTAACAGGTCCGTTCATGAAAGTCCTTGCGGTATTGTTTCCAATGAGGGCCTGTGAGCAATTAGGGGTTAAGAGTCTTGCGCAGGGACAAATTTCATTTCATCGACACATTTGCTGGCCTGGCCAGGAATCGTACCTGGAGCAACCAGGGCCTCTGGCTCCCTAGGTGGGCTCACTAACCACTCAGCTATGGCCGCCCCCGAGGTGGTGCCGCTATATTGGTTAGAGCAAGCTGTGACTCCTAATAATAATAATAATAATAATACCTGGGATTTATATAGCGCTTTTCTGAGTACTCAAAGTCGCTTTACAAGGCTAAACTAAGTGGAACAAAATCAAAACAAAACAACTTTAATGAGAAAGTACAGAGAATAAAAAGTTAAAAGGCTACAGAAGGCCAGGGAATAAAACACAAGTTGAGACTAGGGTGGTAGGAGAACAATTAGGTGGGGAAAGCGGTTCTGAAGAGGTGGGTTTTGAGGGAGGTTTTGAACACGGCAAGGGTGGGGGCGGTTTTGATGTGAGGTGGAAGTGGGTTCCAGAGGGTGGGTGCTGCAACGGAGAATGCCCTATCACCCCAGGTGCGCTTTGTTTTTTTGGTGGGGAATTTGAGGAGGTTGGCATCGCTGGATCTGAGTGAACGGGTGGGAACGTGGTTGTGAAGGAGGTCGGAGATGTATTGGGGTGCCTGGTGGTTGAGGGCTTTGTAGGTGGTGATGAGGATTTTGAAGTTTATTCTGTGTTTGACCGGGAGCCAGTGGAGGTTGTGTAAGACTGGTGTGATGTGGTCTCTGGAGCGGGTGTGGGTGAGCAGGCGGGCGGCTGAGTTCTGTACATATTGGAGTTTATTGAGGGTTTTGGCGGTGATACCGTGAAGGATGCTATTGCAGTAATCTAACCGGGATGAGATGAAGGCATGGATGAGGGTTTCGGCAGCAGAAAATGTCAGGGAGGGACGGAGACGGGCAATGTTCCGGAGGTGAAAAAAGGCTATTTTGGTGATGTTGTTGACGTGTGGGAGAAATGACAGGGTGGGGTCAAAGATTACACCAAGGTTGCGGATGTGGGGGGAGGTTTTGATGAGGGAGCCGTCGATATTGAGTGAGAAGTCCTGGGTGGAGCGGGTGAGGGAGTCGGGGCCGATGATGATTATTTCAGATTTATTGCAGTTGAGTTTTAAAAAGTTGTTTTGCATCCAGGTTTTGAGTTCAGTGAGGCATGCGGTGATGGTGGAATGGGTGGCTGCGGTGATGGTTTTGGTGGAGAGGTAGATTTGTGTGTCGTCGGCGTAGCAGTGGAATTGAAGTCCGTGGTTGCGTAGAATCTGTCCGAGGGGAAGGATGTAGATGGTGAAGAGTAGGGGACCAAGCACTGAGCCCTGGGGGACTCCGTGAGTGACTGGGGCAGTGGGGGAGGTGCAGTTGTTGATTGAGATGTATTGCTGGCGGTCTGAGAGATATGATTTCATCCAGGAGAGGGCAGTGCCTGAGGTGGTGCCTGAGGTGGTGGTGGTGTCAAGGGGTTTGAGAAGTTTGCTTATGGTGGAGAACAGTGTCTTGGGGTTGTTGCTGCCGGATTGTATGATGGAGGAGTAATGGGAGCTGCGTGCGGTGTTGAGAGCATCCCTGTATTGCTGTTGGTGTGATTTGTAGATGTCAGAGTGGATAGTGAGACCGGTTCTCTTAGAGAGCCGTTCGAGTTGCCTGCCTTTGGCTTTGAGGTGACGGAGGTGATCAGTATACCAGGGGGCGGAGTGGGTGTAGGAGACAGATTTTGTTTTGATGGGGGCGAGCTGATTGAGACAGGAGGAGAGTGCACTGTTATAGCTGGATACCAGTTCAGTGGGGGAGGGGCTCTGGGCGAGAGAGTGGTTGAAGGTGGTGTCAGTCAATAGGGCGGAGAGAGATGAGGGGTGGATGGATTTCAGGTTCCGGAATGCTATGGAGCGCTGCTGTTTGATGAGCGGTGTGGGGATGTCAATGTCCAGGGTGAGGGCCAGGTGGTCTGAGATGGCAGAGGTGAGGTTGAAACTGGTGAGATTGCTAATGGTGATTCCAGTGGTGCAGATCAGGTCCAGGGTGTGTCCTTTTTTATGGGTAGGGAAGTCGACGTGTTGAGTGATATTGAACGAGTTCAGAATGTCCAGGAAGTCGGTGGCAGTTTTACAGATGGAGGAATCCAAATGCAGGTTAAAGTCCCCCAAAAGTAGAACAGATGGAGATATGGCGCAGAGTTGAGTGAGGAATTCAGAGAGATCGGAGAGGAATGCTGGGTTGGGTTTGGGGGGGCGGTAGATGACTGCAGTGACCAGGGGTTTGGGGCCGGGTAGTTTAAATGACTGCTGCTCAAATGAGGGAGGGGGTTGTGATAGCAATAGGAGAGGGTTTGAAGTGCTGGCGGTATATTGTGGCTAAACCACCAGCATGACCAGTGCGTGGTTTGTCCATATAAACATATCCGGGGGGTGTAGCTTTGTTGAGTAGACTGTATTCCTGAGGTATTTGCCAAGTTTCAGTTATGCAGAAAAAGTCAATGTTATTGTCAGTGATGAATTCAGTGAGTATTGTGCCTTTTTTATTGAGTGACCGGGTGTTAAATAGAGATAATTTGAGAGTTGGGTGGTATTGGATGGGGGGGGGGGCTTTGATGAGTGGTCGCAGATAGGCAGAGTGCACGTGTGGTTTGTTGTTGTGAGAGTGATGACGTATGACGACATCGGGGGCGGGGCGGTTGTTTGTCCAGAGTGTGGGGATACAGTGGTCAGTCCGGGGGTAAATAAACTTTCTGCGTGAGCTACGGTGGATATATCTGGGTCGGCGAAGAAGTCCATGTTTACTGATGGCTGCTGTGATATGCGATGAGATGGGGATGTTTTTATTGAGTTCAAGCAGATGTGAGGCGGAGAATTTGAGTGGCATGCTGTAGGAGATGGATGTTGAAGAGATGGACGTTGAAGTGGATTCGCTGGCCAGTGGCCACTTCAAACGTGTTGGCCAGGAGTGGAAAAACAGGCACAACACAAACATCCACAGCATGGCAGAGGAGTGGGGCTATTGTCCATGGAAAGCAGGAGGAGCACGCAAGGCAACGTGCGGTTTGTTATTGTTTGTTAGCCGATAGCCGCCTAGGCAGCGACTCCATAGTCTAAACCAGTTGTGCATGATTGGCCAATACGCTTGTGCAAGGACGCGCTGTGATTGGCCAGTAGCCACTTTGAGTGACAGTTGGGGCAAACGCTCTCACCAAAACATTATTTACTATTCTGTCCCTATCGGTACATAACTCGAACGGCGCTGAGTCGACTAGCAGATCATTGGCCGGTCGACGCGGGCACTCGCGCCTGGAGGCACGCCTCCGTCTTGGTCCAAAACTATACTTTATCGGCGAAAAGAAAGCGTCCGCGGTTGTTTGAAAAAGGCACTACCTTGTTGGCCACAGAAGGGGGCATGTTTATAGCACAACTGGTTTAGACTTTGTAATGTCGCGCCTAGGCAGTGGCAGGAGCCAGGCTAGCTAGTTAGCGTGCTGATCAGCCCCAGGCTGGTGGTGAGAGAAGACAGGCTGGCCGAAAGCGAGGACAAGCTCCGGGGCAGAGGAGATGGGGGTTAAAAAAGCTGTGTGGGGGTAGCCAACTAGCCTTCACTAGCGTGCCACCCCAACAGCTTGCCGCCCTGGGCTCGCAACGAGTGAAGGTTGACCCGTCAACCACACCACCAACCCAGGGCAAGAAGCAGCAGCTTTCGAGCGGCAAAGTGTTCGGTTGGGTGATGAGTGGATCAGAACAGTGGCAGAGACAGATCCGGCTGGAGTTTGTAGGTGGAGTGGGTCCAGGAGGAGTGCAGCCCGAGTTGACAACTGGAGGTAACTAGCACCAGCTAACAGCCACGGGTAAGTCCAGGATCGGGTTTATAACATAAGGGAAATTAAATAAACAGAGCGACAAAAGAAAAAGATTAAGGAAAGGGACTAAACTGACTAAACTGACCAAAACATGAACCTAAAATTCAAACCTAAAACCTAATCTCAGACGGAGAAGCGGCGAACAAAGCAACGCCAACGTCCTCTCACCTCTCAATGGAGATGACCAGATAATGTATGTATGCCCCTAGCTCCAATCGGAACCTCACCCTCCGCTGTATAGCTCCGAGATGAGGTTCCATGTTTATCTCTGCCGTATGGTTGAAACATGTCCGCACATTTTCCACTTTACATGTTTCTTACCTCTTTCTGCACATCGTATCCAAAAAGTAAAGGTTTTCTGAAATGCTCACAGATGTTTGAAATTTTAACTCACCATAAAATCTATCCAACGAGTTGAAAAAAGCACTTTATTCGCCTCTCTCCTCCGCCGGTTACATGTTTTTAAGACATTGCGCAAGAGTTGCGCCCATAGAGATAACATTACTGATTGCCCTACTGGTCAAATGTTGAATTGCATCTTCTAATGCATAATATTATTGAACCGGCTGAGGAGAGAAGCGATTTAAACACTTTTTTCAACTCGTTGGATGGATTTTATGGTGAGTTAAAATTTCAAACATCTGTGATTATTTCAGAATACCTTTACTTTTTGGATACGATGTGCAGAAAGGGGTAAGAAACATGTAAAGTGGAAAATGTGCGGACATTTTTCAACCATACGGCACCGCTCCACGTAGGACCTCATCTCGGAGCAACATAGCGGAGGGAGAGGTACTAAATGGGGCTAGTATGCCCCATGTATGTCTATGGAAGCAGGAGGTCAATTCACATTGAAAATCATCATAACTCGCGGAATTCTCAACCGATTTTCAAGCGGTTTGGTTTGCTACAAATGTTAGACGTGAAGTTATTTCATGATATAGGATGGTTGTTTGAATAAAAATGTGGGTTTTCATATCAAAACACCTTATCGTACTTAGATAATAACGGTAATGATTATATTGTAAAACAGAAAAACATTTTTAGTCTCAGGTACACATACAACTGAGGCATATTTCTTACAGTGGAATTATGGCAAGGTGCCCTAGGCGGCGTTTTTTACGCCTACGGATTTGAAGTATATAAATGTGACATTTCCAGTCATTCATCATCATCATCACCTTTATTGTCTCCGCCAGGCCGAAGGCATGGTGAGAGAGTATGTTTTGCACCCTGTCCGTCCGTCCGTGTGTGTGTGTGTGTCCGTGTCCGTGTCCGTGTGTCATTCTGTCATTTTATGTACAGCTAATATCCGGCACTGTTGGCTTGATCGCAGCAAAACTGTGCACACACACTCCCCGGATGCCACTTCAGAACCTCTGCCCCAAATTCTTCACATGGGCCTTTTATGGCGCCACCAGGAGTCCGATTTGTGCAAAAAATAATGTTTTGACTGTACTCCTACAGATTTTAGCCAATATAGGCTCATAGGCTTTTAGCGCTATGAGCTTGTAGATCTGCTATTTTTGAAAAAGCGTGAAAAACATTTGTAACTGTCAAATGTAAACTCATTTTGTATTTTCAAATGTTTGCGTTTTTTGGGCAGATTTTGTTAGGTTTTTTTTTGTGTGTTTTGGTTACTTTATTTCGGTTTTAGGGTTAGGGTTAGGTTATTTAATTCTTATTTTTGCCTGATTTTACCGATTTATTATCAAAAAATATATATATTTTTCTAATTTTTTCAAAAAGTGGGGGGTATGAAATCACGGATCTGTGAGAGTGAGGGTGTCGCGTCGTACGCCCAGTGAATGGCCGTGACGCCCCTGCTCCTTCCTATCCAGGTCCAGATACAGCTCTGTAGTGTTGTTAGCCCCACTGTCGTGCCACAGTGTTTGGGACTCGGTCACATCGTATGCCAGGTGTATTTGTGACAGAGTATTCCCCTATGTTATTTTGCAAATGTAAGGTCATTCACAGGGTGGTATAATTATATTCAGCTGTGAAACGTCAGTTTAAATTGGTTATTTTGACAGCCTTTTGACAGCCTCCAGTTGAGCTAAACTGGAAGTTCTGCTTTAGCGCTACAGTTACATTTAATCCACTGCCCAAGAGGCTAATCACACTCATAAAATAAAATAAAATACATAAATACATAAATACATACATAAATACATAAATAATAATAATATAATGATGTGCCGATGGAGGCTGACTGGGAAATGTTGTTGTTGATGATGTTGTTGAAGTAAGAGACACATTGGTTGTTTGACAGACTGTGCCAAAACAACGACGGTGAGAAGCAGGACACATGCCAGCGAGACTGCAGCTACTTCAACCTGATCAAGGTGAACCTGATCCGGTATCTACGTATTTACGCCTATGGATCAGAAGTATATAAATGTGACATTTCCAGTCATTCATCATCATCATCACCTTTATTGTCTCCGCCAGGCCGAAGGCATGGTGAGAGAGTATGTTTTGCAACCTACCTGTCCGTCTGTCCGTCTGTCTGTCTGTCTGTGTGTGTGTGTGTGTGTGTGTGTGTGTGTGTGTGTGTGTGTGTGTGTGTGTGTGTGTGTATGTGTGTGTGTGTGTGTGTGTGTGTGTGTGTGTGTGTGTGTGTGTGTGTGTGCGTGTCATTCTGTAATTTTATGTACAGCTAATCTCCGGCACCGTTGGCTTGATCGCAGCGAAACTGTGCGCACACACTTCCTGGATGCCACTTCAGAACCTCTGCCCCAAATTTTTCGCATGGGCCTTTTATGGCGCCACTAGGAGGCCGATTTGTGCAAAACAATTTTGTTGACAGTACTCCTACAGATTTTGTCCAAAAAAATCCACAAATCGGTATTTTTAAATCAGCCTCAATGGAATGCAGTATCAAAAATGCATGGCTGAAATGTACATGAATCCACCCGTAAAGTTGAAACATCAGACCACTGAATTTAGCATCTCAGTGTTATTACTTCAAAAAAAGCATAGGTGTTTGAATGTTATGTTGCCATATTGTTTTGAAAAAATAAAATAAAAATTGAAACTTTAACCGTGAGCTTGGTGGAGGTTGGTTTAAGAAAAAGGGAGAAAAAAAACATAAAAAGGGGAATTCTACAGAAATACTACTCCAGAGTACATTGACCTGCTCATTGAGGGAGAGAAGTCTGAACGCAAACCACGCTACATCGATCGCATTCCCTGGAGTCCCTGGAGAAAATGAAACTAAAAGCACTAACTAAGGTAGAAAAGGGAGAAACACTTCTCTCTAAAACAATCTGACCATCGGTTCAGGGATAGTTCAGTTCAGTTCAGTTCAGTTCGGTTTTATTTTCAGTTTCTTTGGACAAGTATACAAAATACAAAATAGATAAATATATATATAAATATATATAAAAATATGCATATACAATTAATTCATTTGGTTAATATATTTACACTAGTATTCATAATAATCATAGTATAGTTCTGGGTATCAGAAGGGACACAGCACACACACACACTGTTGATACTATGCTGGATCCTCCCCATACTCCCCATGGTCCTCCCAACTGAGGCATGAAATACAACAATTCTGTGCTTTTCTTTCTTTCTTTCTTTCGTTTTACAAGGAAGAAAAGAAAAACCCATGTGAAGTGATTTTATTGAACTCCTAGTATGATGTGCTGAGTGTTCAACCAAGATTTTGATTATTCTGTCTTTGTTGAATAAAAAAAGAAAACAGTTAACCAACATTAGTTCCATTATCTCAAGTCAAAAAAATTGTAATAGATTACAAGCTATTTTGACGACTTGTCCTTTTAAGTGATAATGAAAATCAATATCCACAAAATCAGAGGTGTAACAATAATGTGTGATGTGCTTTATCTGTTCAGAAAAATAATTCTCAAAAATCAATTATCAATCTTTTGTAACGTATATAGTGTTGTTCAAATTTATTTATATAATCTGACAAGATGAATTGTATCCATTAACTGTCAATGTGACCTGGTGAATGCTGAATACTTATTTAACCTGTATCAATGCCTCAGCTGTCTTCCTGTGTGGTTTGTTTGTTTGTCAGTACTTCCAATTTTCAGTACTTTTACTTCTACTCAACTACATCTCAGTATATTGTACTTTTACTCCACTACAATTATTTGAAAACTTTAGTTACTACAGTAGTTACTTTGTAGATTTGGATTATTATTACAAAACATACATACCCACTTCAGCCCTACAGTATATACATTTCAGCGATTTGAAAATAGCAGATCTGCAAGCTCACAATGCGACACATTGTGAGCTTGTAGATCTGCTATTTTCAAAAGATTTTTTATATATATTTGAAAACCTGAAATGGGACATCCTGCATAATGAGTAGTTTTACTTTTGATACTTCAAGTACATTTTGAATTCCAGACTTTTAATTGTTACTTAGTAGTATTTCTACAAATTGAGTACTTTTTCCACCACTGGCTGAATGTTTAGCTGTAAAAAATAACCTTGGCATTGGGCTACTTGCTACTGTCAAAGCTTATTCCATTTAGTGCTAGTAGATGTGGTATTAGGTCTCTCATCACAAACATAAAACCTACTAGTCTCTAGTTGAGTGAGATGACTTTCTCAACTTTTAATGTTACTGAAATAACACTGCACAAATTGAACGTTGCTTTTGACATAGGCCTACTACTGCATACGTTTACTATTCTTACTGTTATTCTACTCTTGTTGAATATTGGTATTGGCATATTGACTATTGGTAAGCTAATTTGATGACTAAATAAGACGATCATGTTTTCATAATACCATAGTGTAGCATTATTTTAGGAGTCCTGTTGTGACTCTTGTGTTGAGGGAAACATTGTGTTGACAAGATGTAATGGTAGGCTATGTTGTATATAGGGAATAGAAAAGCACTGGACTGGATATAGAGCTTTTGTGTGACTGTTAGTATATGGAATAATGATTTTTGGTGATTACTTAGCTAATGTGGAAAGGAATAATGCTGTAACTGTTGAATTCATATGGATTGCTCCTGTGACATAGGCTACTGTACAGTAGAAGTGAGTGTTGCAGACAGTGACTACTACTGTAGGCCTACAGTGTGTGGGACTGTATATGTTAGTATTTTTTTATTTTTTTTTACAGGACACATCTCAGACAAAATTGTCTATTGTTATGGTCTGAAGCACTGTCAGTGCCGCAAGGCATGTGTGTGAGTACGGGCGGCAGGCGCGTTCGTGTTCATGTACAGTAGCCTAATATTTGGGTAGGGTGGCCTGGAAGGGTGTATGACTCCCGGCCGGAATTACAGGCCCAATCCGGGCGCGTGTGTGTGTGTGTGCGAGTGAGTTTATTAGAAGGATAAACCCCTTGAGAAACATCATCTCTTTTTGAGAAGAATACAATAAACAGAACAGTACAACAAATTCATCCATAGTACACAGACAGAGGACAAAATACAAAACCTAAATGGCCGCTCCCACCCCACACAATAACCCACAAAATGACAAACTTCATGCAATGACATACCCATGTAAACAAAACTACAGCCAGTTACATACGTGCACAAAATAAATGGTGCATTTATAGCGCTTTTATCCAAAGCGCTTTACATAGATTGTGCATTACATTCACCCATTCACACACACATTCATACACCGATGGCGGAGGAAACCATGCAAGGCACCAACCTGCTCATTGGGAGCAATTAGGGGTTCAGCATCTTGCTCAAGGACACTTCGACACTCTGGGGGAGCCCGGGATCGAACTGGGAACCTCACGGTTTGACTCTGTAAATATTGTGAAAATAGCCGATCTACAAGCTCGGTGCCGCGCTATGAGCTTGTAGATCTGCTATTTTTGAATAGCCAAAGAAACCTAAAGTGACTCAGATGCGTTCCCGGTCTTAATGGGTTAAATTAATCAATCAATTCAGGGGTTATGGTTGTAAGCGTGTAGATCTGCTATTTTTCGGCTTTAGGCTTAACGGTGAAAAACAAAGCATCTGTGTCGTTTTAGATTTGAGCTCTGGCTATTCAAAAATAGCAGACCTGCAAGCTCACAGCGCTTCACTTCGTGCCGTGCTGCGAGCTTGTACATTTGCTATTTTTTTTTTAATGTTTTGAAAAATCTTCAAAGTTTGAGAAAAACTAGTGACTTAGAAGGCATTTGTAGAATCGACCTCAGGTCTTAACACATTGACTGCCAGTGGCGTAGACCTACGCGAACCTATTTAAAGCCGCCACGCGCCAGTCGCGTAGACCTACGCGAAGTGGTGAACTTTTTTCAATTTTCGATACAGCACATTTCATTGTAGCACCACCGGAAACGGAATTATCCGGGATCCGGTTTTGCCGATCCCGTCGGCCTCCGTTCTAATGACGAAACTGAAACGCCATTTTCTCTTTGTAGTTTTTCTCCTCGCTGATCACTGTTTAACATAAACCGTTGTAACTACAACATGGCGATTCCGTTTGACACGTGGTTTTCCACTGGTCGAAGCAGTCATATCTCCGCGATGTTTACAAACAGTTTAGAGCTCAATCTTAAGGATTTTAACGAGGTCTATGGCGACGTCAAAAAAACAACAATAAAACGCTGGCACTGGTACGAAATATACTGGTACACGAAAATTGGTCCTCGACCCATAAGTGGGTCCCGACCCACTGTTTGGGAAACACTGTACTAGTACTAGTCCAGTGGTTTAACCCATTAAGACCTGAGGCCGATTCTACAATCCTAACAGTTTTCTGAAAAACGTAGGTTGCTGTATCAGCGGTGCTCAAAACCTTCTCATGTCAAGGACCCCCACAATGATATTTATTTGTCCGCCGACCCCCCCCCATCTTAAAACATTTTGTTCCAGGGACCCCCCCAGAAGTAAAGATTTCAAAAATGTTCGCTTTAAAAAAAAATACATATATTCAAAGAGTTGCACACATTTTTCAAGATTTTTCAAAAAACTGCAGATCTACAAGCTCATAGCGTGGCACGAAGTGACGCGCTATGAGCTTGTAGATCTGCAGTTTTTGAAAAGCCAAAGTATGAAATAATGGTTTATGTGGTTAAAATAATTGATGCTATATTAACTACTTTTGCCCCCCCCCCCGAAGGACGCGCTAAAATCTAAAATGACACAGATGCTGTCCTGGTTTTAATGGGTTAATGGTACTTGTTCACTGGACTACTAGTCGACTAGTCCAGCGGTTCTATTTATTTGGTTCGTTACATTTTTGGTACTCAGATGAGCTGGTGTGAGTGTGTATATTTATTACTATTATTATTGATATTAATTTCAGTAGCTGGTACCTGAGATGCATGTCCCAGTTGTCTTGTGCTCTATATTATTATTATTATTGTTATTATTTTTTGTTAAGTGATAAAAAAGGTGTTTAAACAGCAGAGATGCCGCGCCGCCTGTTATAAAGCAAGGATGATGCAATGATGTCACCACGATGTTATCCGACAGAATGTCACTGATGACAAAATTATCAATTTAGAAATAAGACTTTTTATTTATGTGGGAAAGAGATTGAAACGGAGAATGTTTCTTCCGTTCACTTCTTTAAAAAAAAAAAAGAAAACTGTAAACAAAATTGTGGCAAAAGCATAAATGTTGAGAATTCTGTTGTCTGTGATAATAAATATTGAAATGAGCTGAACACATTCAGTTTGCTTTTAAATGGACTGATATGTATCAATAATTAATTCAATCAATTCATCTGTCACAGGATGGACAAACATACTGACAGAAGCCTGGGTTCTCTCAATCTTTTCTATCAATTAGTCACCCCATATTATATTTTGACGATACACCGTATTCTAGTTTATAATAATTTGATGATCGGCAGCGGTTCCGGTATGAGACACACACAAGCCAAATTCCAATACCGAAAATCACGGCCACTCGCTCACTCCCACTCGGTCACTCCGACTTCGAACCGGAAGTAGTCGGGGTCCAATTGTTCATGTGCTTCTTGGAGGCGGCGAGTGGAGTCGAGTGGAGGAGGCTCTCCACTTCCGCATTGAGCGAGTGTACATCAAGTGTATGCTCGACCACTCTCAACAGCTCCTCCGCGGCAGACTTCCGCATCACGTGTACACGTTTTTTTTTGTTTTTTCCCCCTTCTCCCATGACGTATACATGGTCCTCCTCCACATGTGGCCACACAAACAATGCTTGAAACCCCCCCCCCCCCCCCCCCTCGCCCCCCGCCGCTCACTCGTTGCGCATCTCTCTCTCTCACACACACACACACACACACACACACACACACACGCAGTGTAAATTAACTGAAAAGACTGCAACAAGCCACTGGCTTTATTGCGTTGTATGATATGAAGCATAATACAATTTTCATTGTAATATATTGTGCACACTTATTCTGTCTCAAAAGCTGATAGTTTCTCTTCGTGCATGCCTCAATGCAGTGCACGGCCTACTATAAATGACTGTGACAAAGATTATGTTAACATTGTTAACTTCTGGGATGAAAGAAAAGAAAACGGGTGGAAAACGGAACGCTCGTCCTAAAACACACTGCCCCGTTTTTTTCACGGGCCGAGGCCGCCGGATTAGACCTGGGGCGAGGGTGTTTTAGGACGAGAGGTGCGCGAGCACCGCGATGGAGAAGAAGGACCCGCCGATATTTCCTTTTTGCTTGATATTGTTTGATGGCGAAACAATCATGACTGATACACATGGAAGAAGACCCTTCACAGCTAATAGAGAATTTTAGATTTTAAGAATCGGTTCAGAATTGAACGAGGACGGCTATAGTTAAATGTGAACCTGTTTCTGCTATAAATATGCATCCACCGTTCTGCGTGCCCCTCGGCTGCGACGTTTCCTTTTTGCCACGCATCTACACTTCACGGAATACATTTTTGTACTGGGGTTCTGGGGACTGTACGAGCAAGAAGAAGGACAGGTCAGCAAACTTATATAAATGTAAGTTTGCTCATCCTGGCGCTTCATTCACTATTTCAGGAATAAATGGCTTTGCACAACAATGTTAACTATAAAGATAACGATGTGGCCATCCACATTGATGAATTGTCTATTCTTATATTCTGTATTATTCTATAGCTGCATATTATTCTATTCATGTATATTTTCATCCACGGCTCTGGTCGAGCTGTGTGAGACGTCATAAGTGATCGCGGAATTTGCCGTCGCTTTGAAATGACGCAGAGTGCAGTCCGATCCTTTTAGGGCAACCGCTCGACCACTCTGTCCTCGCAAATAATCCTCGGCTCCTCGCAGGGGAGGGGCTTAGGCGCGAGTGGAGGAAGCGAGGAGAGTGACCGAGTGACCGAGCTTTGGGGAATGGAATTCAGCTAAAGAGTCTCCTTTGTGTCTCATACTGAACCAGCCACCGCTGGTCATCAAATTATTGGCTTAGGAATGCGACAAAAAACTAAAAAGTATGGGGTGACTAATCGATAGAAAAAAACTATTTTTTTGGGTGAACTATCCCTTTAAGGCGCAGAGTATCGGTGAGGGTCAAGTTCAACCACATAGTCCACAAAAGGTTGCTTCACAGGTAGGTCCATGAGGAAAGCAAAAAGGTCCAACAAGGCCAACTTCTTCAGGTGGGCGAAACCAGTATAGTCGCTGCTGGGCCTTTTTCCTCACGTGGTGTGTGTGTGTGTGTGTGTGTGTGTGTGTGTGTGTGTGTGTGTGTGTGTGTGTGTGTGTTTGTGTCGCTTGAGCTCCTCCATGTGTAGGCCTACTCCAAGGAACTTGAACTCGCTGACCCTTTCCACTGCAGCTCCATCGATGAAGACGGGGCCCCGCTCCCCGGAGTTTCTTTTATTTCCCACGTCGCAGGTCCATGGACTGTCACTACGGACCCCCAGCTGCGGCTCAAGACTGTGACTGTGGACCGGGCCTCTCCATGGAGCACGACCGTGGATTTCCAACACATTCTCACTCCCAACTAGTCACTTAATGAAGAACCGTCAGTAGCCCCTAAACGTCCGATTATGAAGGTCCTGGTTCCCCTAAAAGTCCGATTTTGCAGTCCTGGTTATTTCTCCCTAACGCCCTAAAAAGTCCAAACGGGACTATGTCGTTTGCGCATGCGCAAATGAACGTTCAACATAGTGTGGTGGATGTGGTGGATTGCTCCATTTACAACGCTAACGTCCAGGTCATAAACGATCAGATTTCAAATATGAAGTGCTTAACTAAAGGCCACGGATGTTATAATTGTGTACGTTCCAGCTTGAGTACCCATATCTTCCGTATTGTTCAATAAAAAGCCTTTTAATCCGATCGACGGCCATTTTCTCCGTCTTTTCATCAGCTTTCAACTATGCGATCCTATCGGTCGGGAGGTGTATTGCACATTATAACTCTATGCGAAAATGGCCGACGATCGGATTAAAATGCTTTTTATCCAACAATACGGAAGATATGGGTACTCATGCTGAAACATCGGCATGTATAACATCCTGGGCATTTAGGTAAGCACTTCATATTTGAAATCTGAACGTTTGTGTAGACGTTACAGTTGTAAATTGAGCAATTCATCACACCAGGTTGAAGAATGTCCATGACCGTCATCTTTCAGGCCTACCGCTGATAACCATTAGCACATTGGTTCTCAAAGTGGGGTCCGGGGACCCCCAGGGGTACTTTAGGGGGTTCCAGGGGGTCCCCAGCTAAATGATGGACAGGGACCAAATGGACCCTTATGGGTCTGTAACTCTGAGAGTGTACAAATGTAACCAAATGGACCCTAACAGGTCCATTTGGTTCCATTTGTACACTCTCAGAGTTAAATTAACATTGATTTTACAATATGAATGTGGGTCCCAGAGACCTACATGCCATTAAATGGGGGTCCGTAGCCTAATGCATGTCAAACTGGGGGTCCTTGAAATTAAAATGGTTGAAATCACTGCTAGAGAGCCGTAAAATCTTCTCTTATGGGCAGTGGTGAGCTGTGGATTTTTGAACTAAGGGTACTGTATTTTATGACGTCACGCGCGCGCACGTGCGCGCACATAGCCTCTCAGCTCAGTGCTAGTTGAAATACTGTATTCAACATGTGATTATTAATGTAATCATATGTATTATTATTTTGTTGTATTGTTGCATTATTAATTTGTTGTTTTTATTTTTGTTTCAAATTAATTATTTTATTTTCCTTTTAATTTTATATAAAAGCCCTTTGCATAGACTCACCCACACATAAGTAGGCCTACTTAAAATAATCAGACAACTTGTCTTTGTCTTGTCTCAGAGAACTGGGTCCTCTGCTAAGCGATCCCCTTCACACCTTGTAGTGCAGAGACTGTTGTCTGTCATTGTTAGAGGAATGTAACACATTCAATTCAAGTCCGTGTCTTTTCTCGAGTAGCCTAATGTTATGCAAAGCAGCCAGGTAGACGCTATTGAGAACGGCTCGCCACTGACGGTGCGAACCTTGAGAGGCTATTGTTTTTAAACTTTAAGGCGTTAAAGACCGCCGCTGACGGTGCGTGCATGCGCGCCCCCAGCTCCCACAGTGTCAGAACTAAGGGTACGCCGTACCCCCCCGTACCCCCTACAGCTCAACCCTGCTTATGGGGGTCCCTGGCTTATCTTTTGAAATGGGGGTCCGCGGTCTAATAAGTGTCTATTTGGGGGTCCTTGGCACGAAAAAGTTTGAGAACCATTGCATTAGCACATGAAGTCAATTCATTGTTTAATTTCAAATAAGTTTAATTTCACTTATACCACTTCATTCTGTTGATGTTTCTATTTTACTGCTACAGCAATTCATCACAAGGCTTTTTCTTTACTATTTAGCATAAATATAGTCCTGGTTATTTCTCCCTAACGCCCTAAAAAGTCCAAACGGGACTATGTGGTTTGCGCATGTGCAAAGGAACGTTCAACATGGTGTGGTGGGTGTGGTGGGGATTGCTCCATTTACAACGCTAACGTCCAGGTCATAAACGATCAGATTTCAAATATGAAGTGCTTAACTAAAGGCCATGGATGTTAAAATGGTGTGCGTTCCAGCTTGAGTACCCATATCTTCAGTATTGTTCAATAAAAAGCCTTTTAATCCGATCGACGGCCATTTTCTCCGTCTTTTCATCAGCTTTCAACTATGCGATCCTATCGGTTGGGAGGTGTATTGCACATTATAACTCTATACGAAAATGGCAGCCAATCGGATTAAAATGCTTTTTATTGAACAACACGGAATATACGGGTATTTTTGAGGGATCGTACATAATTTTAACGTCCGTGGCCATGGGGTAAGCACTTTATAGTTGAAATCTAGACGTTTATGTAGATGTACGGGCCGTAAATGGAAAAAGTGCAAACATCAGGTTGAAGTGTCATGATATGAAATCTATCTATCTACATTGGACTGACACAACGTGAGCTAAGAGACGTGGTTTAAATGCAACATAACACACATCACCACCCAAACAAACCTGGAAATATTCTGTGCATTTTCATATTTTGTTGATCATTTTTCGATAAGTGTTTGTTGAGAACGAGAGATTTGTTTAACTTTTCCAACCCCGTGACGTCACGTCAGATTACTTCCGCATTCCGCGTGTTCGTACTCATGTCTCTGTCAGTGTCAATAAAGATCTGACAAAACAAATGTTTTATGATCTATCTAAACGTTCAAATGTTTTAAAAAGGTGCTGACCCTATGGCCACGGATGTTACAATTATGTGCGGGACCTTAAAAGTACCCGTATCTTCCGTATTGTTTAATAAAAAGCATTTTAATCTGATTGGTGGCCATTTTATCAGAGAGTTGTAATGTTGCGTGAGTGCAGTACACCTTTCAACCCATAAGGTCAGGTGAAAACATATGGAGAAAATGGCCAGCAATTGGATTAAAAGGCTTTTTATTGAACATTGCAAAAGATAGAGGTACTTTTGAGAACCCATACATGATTTTAACATCTGTGGCCATGAGTTAATAATTTTATATTTAAAGTGTGAAGATTTATGTTGATGTACAGGCTGTAAATGCAGAAGTGCAAACACCAGGTTAAAGTTTCGCCATGACTGCCATAATGTATTATGGTTTCCAAGTGCTATACTGCCACCGGACATAAACATTACAACATTAAAACAGATCAAATAATTGCTGTTTGTGGTTCTATAGGGCGTTGGTGTAAAGTAACTAAGTACATTTACTCAAGTACTGTACTTAAGTACAATTTTGAGGTATTTTTACTTTACTGGAGTATTTCCCAATTCTCAGTACTTTAAACGAAATGATGCAACGCTGATATCGCTTTTGTAATTCATTTTATAATATTTAAGGCACCCCGTGTGTATTGTATTCCAATAATAATAATGATAATAATAAGGGTAATAATAATCATAATAATAATAATGTAATTATAGAGCAGTAACACACTGAAATAATAAGGGTAATAATAATAATAAATATAGCTGCAAGCAGCGATAATATGGGGCCAGGAGAGAGAAAGAGAAATGATAATTCCTTTAACAGGTCAGTTCATGAAAGTCCTTGCGGTCTTGTTTCCAATGAGTGCCTGTGAGCAATTAGGGGTTAAGAGTCTTGCTCAGGGACAAATTTCATTTCATCGATACATTTGCTGACCTGGCCTGGAATCGTACCTGGGGCAACCAGAGTCTCTGGCTCCCTAGGCGGGCTCACTAACCACTCAGCTATGGCCACCCCTGAGAGAGAGAGAGAGAGAGCGAGAGAGAGAGAGAGAGAGAGAGAGAGAGAGAGAGAGAGAGAGAGAGAGAGAGAGAGAGAGAGAGAGAGAGAGAGAGAGAGAGAGAGAGAGAGAGAGAGAGAGAGAGAGAGAGAGAGAGAGAGAGAGAGAGAGAGAGAGAGAGAGAGAGAGAGAGAGAGAGAGAGAGAGAGAGAGATACGGAATAGATTGAAGAGACAGAGAGAGAGAGATACGGAATAGATTGAAGAGACAGAGAGAGAGAGATACGGAATAGATTGAAGAGACAGAGAGAGAGACAAATGGAATAGATTGAAGAGACAGAGAGAGAGACAAATGGAATAGATTGAAGAGACAGAGAGAGAGACAAATGGAATAGATTGAAGAGACAGAGAGAGAGACAAATGGAATAGATTGAAGAGACAGAGAGAGAGACAAATGGAATAGATTGAAGAGACAGAGAGAGAGACATGGAAACGGAATAGATTGAAGAGAAAGACATGGAAATGGAATAGATTGAAGAGAGAGAGAGAGCGCCATGGAAACGGAATAGATTGAGTCATGTTTTTTGCATTTCAACTTAAATGAGTCTGCATCAAGTGAGGCTTGAACCGGCAACCTTACGGTCATGAAGCACTCTTAGGTAGCTGCAACACTACCTATAGTGCTATATCTTTGTCCAGGCTGATATTGTCTGTGGAGGATCACAAACTCTTGCCTTCCAAGCCCCTGTTTCACTAACACTAAGATCACTCGTTCACAAACCATTTACCAATGAAGAAATTGTACATCTCCTCAGAACCAAAATTAGTGAAAGTAGCCGATCTACAAGCTCACAAACCATTAAAAGTTGTCAGATTGTACATTGGCTATTTTCACAATGAAGTATGTTATACATTGAAAAAACATACTCTCATTGCTATCTGAAAAGTTGTGAGATTGTAGATCAGCTGTATGTAAAAAACACTCAATTAAGTATTTCATGTTATCTTTAACAATTGCAGATGTATTCATTGATAGTCATGTTGTGTGAAATGCAACTTGGATGAAGTCTGCACCAAGTGAGGCTTGAACTGGTGACCTTCAGGTTGTGGGGCACACATTTAAGCGAGAAGCCACCAACAGACAAGAACCTGTGAAAAAGGAGATCACAGAGATCATACAGTTTCACGCAAATAGCTGAAAAATCCTGGGTTTAAGTGTTTTTCAAACTGCTCAAGATTGCGGACAATCTAAGGGCGGTGCTTACTGGTCAACGTGATAGATGTGTTCCTCATTAGTCAAGGCACATGTGTAAGCAGGTCTAATGGCTGTCGGCCAAACGAGGCATGACTTTTGCCTGTTTAAAGTTTCAATTTTCAAAAAATTGCTATAGCGCCCCCGTTTGACCAATTAGAGTAAGATTGGTTTCAGTGATATTTGGAATGGCCCTTTACATTTCTGCAAAGTTTCAAAGAATGGTAAGTCTGCATGTATGTGTTAGGGGCAGATGAATAATTGTCATAAAACTGCAATATTCATTGGCTCATTAAAACTTCATTTTTTCACTTATGGAAGATATTTTGCAAACGTTTTTTGGTATAGGTCCAAAGTTCATGTGTAAAAAGTTTCGTGCAGATTACTCAAAAATCCCAGGAGGAGATAGGTTTTAACTGTTTTTCATATAATTCCAAATGGTGGGAGATCTAAAGGTCAGAGGTCAAAAGTCAGAGGGTGAAAGTTGTTCAGCATGAGGAGACGCATATGTGTATCCAAGTTTCATGGCTGTAGGTCAAACAGGGCATGAGTTGTACCTGTTCAAAGTTGGCATTTTCAATTGAGTGCTATAGCGCCACCTTTGGACGAAAGATTGTGAGAATTATTTTTTGATCGTTTTTCATGACCATCTACCATATGGCCGAGTTTCATAAAAAGCGACTGCACGGTTCAGCCAGAACTGCCAAAAGTGGCAGAAGAAGAAGAAGAAGAAGAAGAAGAAGAAGAAGAAGAAATGGAAATATAGCTGCAAGCAGCGATAATATGGGGCCAGGAGAGAGAAATGATAATTCCTTTAACAGGTCAGTTCATGAAAGTCCTTGCGGTCTTGTTTCCAATGAGTGCCTGTGAGCAATTAGGGGTTAAGAGTCTTGCTCAGGGACAAATTTCATTTCATCGACACATTTGCTGACCTGGCCTGGAATCGTACCTGGGGCAACCAGAGTCTCTGGCTCCCTAGGCGGGCTCACTAACCACTCAGCTATGGCCACCCCTCAGAGAGAGAGAGAGAGAGAGAGAGAGAGAGAGAGAGAGAGAGAGACGGAATAGATTGAAGAGACAGAGAGAGAGACAAATGGAATAGATTGAAGAGACAGAGAGAGAGACAAATGGAATAGATTGAAGAGAGAGAGACATGGAAATGGAATAGATTGAAGAGAGAGAGAGAGCGCCATGGAAACGGAATAGATTGAGTCATGTTTTTTGCATTTCAACTTAAATGAGTCTGCATCAAGTGAGGCTTGAACCGGCAACCTTACGGTCATGAAGCACTCTTAGGTAGCTGCAACACTACCTATAGTGCTATATCTTTGTCCAGGCTGATATTGTCTGTTGAGGATCACAAACTCTTGCCTTCTGTCATGACCCAAGCCCCTGTTTCACTAACACTAAGATCACTCGTTCACAAACCATTTACCAATGAAGAAATTGTACATCTCCTCAGAACCAAAATTAGTGAAAGTAGCCGATCTACAAGCTCACAAACCATTAAAAGTTGTCAGATTGTACATTGGCTATTTTCACAATGAAGTATGTTATACATTGAAAAAACATACTCTCATTGCTATCTGAAAAGTTGTGAGATTGTAGATCAGCTGTATGTAAAAAACACTCAATTAAGTATTTCATGTTATCTTTAACAATTGCAGATGTATTCATTGATAGTCATGTTGTGTGAAATGCGACTTAGATGAAGTCTGCACCAAGTGAGACTTGAACTGGTGACCTTCAGGTTGTGGGGCACACATTTAAGCGAGAAGCCACCAACAGACAAGAACCTGTGAAAAAGGAGATCACACAGATCATACAGTTTCACGCAAATAGCTGAAAAATCCTGGGTTTAAGTGTTTTTCAAACTGCTCAAGATTGCGGACAATCTAAGGGCGGTGCTTACTGGTCAACGTGATAGATGTGTTCCTCATTAGTCAAGGCACATGTGTAAGCAGGTCTAATGGCTGTCGGCCAAACGAGGCATGACTTTTGCCTGTTTAAAGTTTCAATTTTCAAAAAATTGCTATAGCGCCCCCGTTTGACCAATTGGAGTAAGATTGGTTTCAGTGATATTTGGAATGGCCCTTTACATTTCTGCAAAGTTTCAAAGAATGGTAAGTCTGCATGTATGTGTTAGGGGCAGATGAATAATTGTCATAAAACTGCAATATTCATTGGCTCATTAAAGCTTCATTTTTTCACTTATGGAAGATATTTTGCAAACGTTTTTTGGTATAGGTCCAAAGTTCATGTGTAAAAAGTTTCGTGCAGATTACTCAAAAATCCCAGGAGGAGATAGGTTTTAACTGTTTTTCATATAATTCAAAATGGTGGGAGATCTAAAGGTCAAAGGTCAAAAGTCAGAGTGTGAAAGTTGTTCAGCATGAGGAGACGCATGTGTGCATCGAAGTTTCATGGCTGTAGGTGAAACAGGGCATGAGTTGTACCTGTTCAAAGTTGTCATTTTCAACTGAGTGCTATAGCGCCACCTTTTGACGAAAGATTGTGAGATTTATATTTTGATCGTTTTTCATGACCATCTATCATATGGCCGAGTTTCATAAAAAGCGACTGCACGGTTCAGCCAGAACTGGCAAAAACGGCAGAAGAAGAAGAAGAAATGGAATAATGCGAATAACAATATGGGTCCATGCTGGAAGCCTGGCCCCATAATAATGCGAATAACAATATGGGTCCATGCTGGAAGCCTGGCCCCATAATAAGGGTAATAATTGAATGTAGAGCAGTAACACACTGGAATAATAATGTAATGTATAGAGCAGTAACACACTGGAATAATAATAATAATAATAATAATAATAATAAGGGTAATAATAATAATAAGGGTAATAATAATAATAATAATAATAACATGTGTGAGGAAAGTTATATTGGCGCGTTTGAGCTGAAGAGCTGATAAATAATCCATTGTCCGATTCGGCGCCCCCTAGTGGCCAAGTTATTCTAGAAGGACTGTAACCCTAATTTTCAGAACCACATGTCTGTGTGAGAGGAAATTTATATTGGCGCGTTCGTGCTGAAGAGCTGATAAATAATCCATTGTCCGATCGTGTTCTCGCCCCCTAGTGGCCAAGTTAATCAACAAAGCACGTAACCCTAGCTTTCGCAACCACATGTCCGTGTGAGAGGAAACTTATATTGGCGCGTTCGCGCTGAAGAGCTGATAAATAATCCATTGTCCGATCGTGTTTTCGCCCCCTAGTGGCCAAGTTAATCGAGAAAGCACGTAACCCTAGCTTTCGCAACCACATGTCCGTGTGAGAGGAAACTTATATTGGCGCGTTCGCGCTGAAGAGCTGATAAATAATCCATTGTCCGATCGTGTTTTCGCCCCCTAGTGGCCAAGTTAATCGAGAAAGCGCGTAACCCTAGCTTTCGCAACCACATGTCCTCGTGTGAGGAAACTTATATTGGCGCGTTTGGGCTGATTAACAGATACGGAATCCGTTGTCCGATTGTGTTTTCGCCCCCTAGTGGCTGAGATAATAGCGAAAAACTGTTCAAAAATAGTAAAAACAAAATCGGACACCAGTATATGCATCAGCGCGCCACCCCGAACGTGCTCGTATAACTCTTCTCGCACACGGCCTTACCGTTCTCCTTAAATGGCTGGGGACTAATCTCAACTTATTTCGCAAAATAACACGACATATCTCCTTAACGATACGTTTTTAGAATCCGTCGTTCGGATATGTTGTACAGCTCGCCGAGACGCACGTATGGATGTCTTGTTTGTCCCGCTACGACACTTCTAACGTTTGCTTCTGACAATGACATAAGGTACATGGAGTCGTAAAACGTTCACCCATACTGAGAGCCAAATTCAGAAATTGGTAAAAATGTCGGTTAGGGACAAACAAGATATCCATGCGTGCGTCTTGGCAAGTTGAACAACATATCCAAACATTGGACTATAAGTCCTTATCGTATTTGAGATATTAAAACAAATGCAATTGTTTCGGCCGCGTCGACCTTTGCAGTCTTTTCGGTGAACTTTTGAACTTATCAGTGTCAGAAAAAATCAGGATTGGTTTCAATAAATCCGGCTTACTCTCAACATGGATGGAGAGAAGTTTCAGATTTTTAAAAAATATCTCCATTGATTTATCACAGATTAGGTGCTCGATACCGCACGTACAAATCAATGTTTGACAAAACCACTTTCCCAAAGTTTACAAAAATCGAGACCTATCCCATTCGATTCAGCGTCCTTTTTTGAGTCTGAAAAGGTGTTTTTTAATATAAAAAAAAAATATTTAAAAAAAAATGTGAGAAAAGCTAAACCTTGAACTATTTCAAAAATCGATAACTTCTTATTAAAGAATTCTAGACTATTGATGTAACCTACCATTCGACTCGAAATCATCTCAGTAAGCGGTTGGAAGGGTCGAAAAAATAAAAAAATAAAAAAAATATTTTTGTGAAAAAAGCCTCACGTTTATGACAATTTAACGCTTGTTTACACCACTTTCCCAAAAGTTAAAAAAAATCGAGATCTATCCCATTCAATTCAACGTCCTTTTCTGAGTCTGAAAATGTGTTTTTTAATTAAAAAAAAAATATTTTTGAAAAATGTGAGAAAAGCTTAACTTTATATTTCAAAAATCTATAACTTCTAATTGAAAAATTGTAGACTATTGATGTAACCCACGATTCGACTCAGCGTCATCCAATTAGTGAGGGAGGGTGTTAAAAAACAATAAAAAAAGATTTTAATTATTTGATCTGTTTTAATGTTTATGTCCGGTGGCAGTATAGCACTTGGAAACCATAATACATTATGGCAGTCATGGCGAAACTTTAACCTGGTGTTTGCACTTCTGCATTTACAGCCTGTACATCAACATAACTCTTCACACTTTAAATATAAAATTATTAACTCATGGCCACAGATGTTAAAATCATGTATGGGTTCTCAAAAGTACCTCTATCTTTTGTAATGTTCAATAAAAAGCCTTTTAATCCAATTGCTGGCCATTTTCTCCATATGTTTTCACCTGACCCTATGGGTTGAAAGGTGTACTGCACTCACGCAACATTACAACTCTCTGATAAAATGGCCACCAATCAGATTAAAATGCTTTTTATTACACAATACGGAAGATACGGGTACTTTTAAGGGCCCGCACATAATTGTAACATCCGTGGCCATAGGGTCAGCACCTTTTTAAAACATTTGAACGTTTAGATAGATCATAAAACATTTGTTTTGTCAGATCTTTATTGACACTGACAGAGACATGAGTACGAACACGCGGAATGCGGAAGTAATCTGACGTGACGTCACGGGGTTGGAAAAGTTAAACAAATCTCTCGTTCTCAACAAACACTTATCGAAAAATGATCAACAAAATATGAAAATGCACAGAATATTTCCAGGTTTGTTTGGGTGGTGATGTGTGTTATGTTGCATTTAAACCACGTCTCTTAGCTCACGTTGTGTCAGTCCAATGTAGATAGATAGATTTCATATCATGACACTTCAACCTGATGTTTGCACTTTTTCCATTTACGGCCCGTACATCTACATAAACGTCTAGATTTCAACTATAAAGTGCTTACCCCATGGCCACGGACGTTAAAATTATGTACGATCCCTCAAAAATACCCGTATATTCCGTGTTGTTCAATAAAAAGCATTTTAATCCGATTGGCTGCCATTTTCGTATAATGTGCAATACACCTCCCAACCGATAGGATCGCATAGTTGAAAGCTGATGAAAAGACGGAGAAAATGGCCGTCGATCGGATTAAAAGGCTTTTTATTGAACAATACTGAAGATATGGGTACTCAAGCTGGAACGTACACCATTTTAACATCCATGGCCTTTAGTTAAGCACTTCATATTTGAAATCTGATCGTTTATGACCTGGACGTTAGCGTTGTAAATGGAGCAATCCCCACCACACCCACCACACCATGTTGAACGTTCCTTTGCACATGCGCAAACCACATAGTCCCGTTTGGACTTTTTAGGGCGTTAGGGATTGATTGATTGAATTGATTGATTGAAATTTTTATTAGGCAAAAGAATGTAAAACAACACAGTTACATTTATAATGCTTTTGTCTAAAAGGTCCGGCCAAAAAAGTCCTTGCGGGCTTGTTTCCATTGGGGTCCTTGAATTAATTTCATAGACATATATAGTAGCAACCAAACAGTTCAAAAATCAACATAAGAATACAGAGGGGAAAAAAAATATATACCATTATGTACAAAAAAGGTCATGAGAAAATAATGAAATATATACAAAACAAAACATGATCAAAATAAAATAAAAAGTATGTACAAAAAAGGGGGAGGGGGGGGCAAATAACCAGGGAGAAATAACCAGGACTATATTTATGCTAAATAGTAAAGAAAAAGCCTTGTGATGAATTGCTGTAGCAGTAAAATAGAAACATCAACAGAATGAAGTGGTATAAGTGAAATTAAACTTATTTGAAATTAAACAATGAATTGACTTCATGTGCTAATGCAATGGTTCTCAAACTTTTTCGTGCCAAGGACCCCCAAATAGACACTTATTAGACCGCGGACCCCCATTTCAAAAGATAAGCCAGGGACCCCCATAAGAGAAGATTTTTACGGCTCTCTAGCAGTGATTTCAACCATTTTAATTTCAAGGACCCCCAGTTTGACATGCATTAGGCTACGGACCCCCATTTAATGGCATGTAGGTCTCTGGGACCCACATTCATATTGTAAAATCAATGTTAATTTAACTCTGAGAGTGTACAAATGGAACCAAATGGACCTGTTAGGGTCCATTTGGTTACATTTGTACACTCTCAGAGTTACAGACCCATAAGGGTCCATTTGGTCCCTGTCCATCATTTAGCTGGGGACCCCCTGGAACCCCCTCAAGTACCCCTGGGGGTCCCCGGACCCCACTTTGAGAACCAATGTGCTAATGGTTATCAGCGGTAGGCCTGAAAGATGACGGTCATGGACATTCTTCAACCTGGTGTGATGAATTGCTCAATTTACAACTGTAACGTCTACACAAACGTTCAGATTTCAAATATGAAGTGCTTACCTAAATGCCCAGGATGTTATACATGCCGACGTTTCAGCATGAGTACCCATATCTTCCGTATTGTTGGATAAAAAGCATTTTAATCCGATCGTCGGCCATTTTCGCATAGAGTTATAATGTGCAATACACCTCCCGACCGATAGGATCGCATAGTTGAAAGCTGATGAAAAGACGGAGAAAATGGCCGTCGATCAGATTAAAAGGCTTTTTATTGAACAATACGGAAGATATGGGTACTCAAGCTGGAACGTACACAATTATAACATCCGTGGCCTTTAGTTAAGCACTTCATATTTGAAATCTGATCGTTTATGACCTGGACGTTAGCGTTGTAAATGGAGCAATCCACCACATCCACCACACTATGTTGAACGTTCATTTGCGCATGCGCAAACGACATAGTCCCGTTTGGACTTTTTAGGGCGTTAGGGAGAAATAACCAGGACTGCAAAATCGGACTTTTAGGGGAACCAGGACCTTCATAATCGGACGTTTAGGGGCTACTGACGGTTCTTCATTAAGTGACTAGTTGGGAGTGAGAATGTGTTGCGATTTCTACTATACTACACTATACCACTATACTATATATACTGTATATTATCTTAATATTCTTATATTATACCAATATATACTACATACACATTATTGCTGTACTATATTATACTATCATATATATCTTACACTATTATATGTGCTACTATTGTTACTGTTACTACCTGCACTGTATCTCTTTCTGTCTCTCCTCTCTCTCTCTCTCTCTCTCTCTCTCTCTCTCTCTCTCTCTCTCTCTCTCTCTCTCTCTCTCTCTCTCTCCTCTTTCCCCCGACACGGTCGAGGCAGAAGGCCGTCACCCTAGAGCCTAGGGTCTGCCTGACGTTTCTTCCAGTTAAGAGGGAGTTTTTCGTTGCCACTGTCGCAAAAATTGCTTGTTCAGGGTGGGATTGTCGGGTCTCTTCTCTACATGTAAAGTGTCTTGAGACAACTTGTTTAGACACTTTAATAAAATTGAATTGAATTGAATTGAATTGATGGCACTCAGACCTCCACCAGCTTCTCTGCCTATCAGCTGATAGGCCTACTGCCTACTTATAGCCAACATGGGCAAAACCTGCATTTAGTGATGCCGTTTTTTGCACTAAATATTCTAAATGTTTGCGTCCAAAGAGCCTCAACGTCCGTCTGTCAAGTGTGCAATCCTTTTCCTTTAATGCTGGCCTCTTGTAACCATATTTAGCCTTAAGTCTTAAGCAATATTTTTGTTTTTGTTTTATATTTTCAAAAACATTTCAATTGCGTTCGAAAATAGCTTGTTGTTTGATGGCTCTCAACATGTTGCATACCGACGTGTTGTGAGCTTGTACATTTTTGAAAACTTTTGAAAATGTAATGACTTTCCCAAAATAGGAACGCAGTTAAAACACCAAGTCTTAAAATAATAATAAAACATGAAAATATATATTTTTAATTTTCATTACAGATATTGCAAGAAATGCAACTCACCCGGCATGGCCAACTTGAAGCGGCACTATGAAACTTTTTTTATGAATAAAATGTAATTGTGTCTGTATGGTAGATTATGCTAATATATAAACTTATGCAATTGGGTCGGAACGTCAATATCACCATAAAGTACATTTGGGTGTCCTCACCACAATCACTCAAATATCATGAAAATGTAACAAAATAATGAAACTCTTATTATGAATGGCCAAACATTTACACACTTATCAGTACAATGATGAGTCTCTGGAAATGTGTTTCCTTCATGTTTTACAGATCTGTAACATTGGATGTATATGGTTTTGGCATGTCCCTCACACCACTCTGCTAACTACAGTGTGTCTAATAAGTGGTTAATTTTTTGATTTTTCTTTTTCTTTTTACATAGTTTGATTGTCCACAACACCTTATTTGATAAAACAAGTCATTTTGATCTTAAATCATATGATATAGTCTGTTTTTAAAATCATATTGAACATTTTTTGTGTGTCCACCCTGTCATTTGGGGGTAAACTGGCCCTTTAAGAAACTTACTTAAGTTTAAGTTCCCTTGTTGTCTTCTTCCTGTCTTACTTCAATGGAGGCTGAAGCTGTGGCAAGTTGCCAGTACATATTTACACTTATATATATTGTATTTTTCATAGTTTATGTGTGTAGTTGTATGTTGTCAAGCTTAGCATGTCCACTCTGTCATACTGAAATATCAATGAATATAAACACTTTTCTGAAATTTGAAATATATCTGTTAAAAAGTATAGAGTCACCTTGCTAACTGAGCTAAGCTGCTAACAGAAGGTCCAGCATGTGCCAATTAAATCCTAAAACTGACCCGTCATTGTTATTTTACTGTTGACATATATTACAGTTAATTCATAAAAAGTGTGGTAGCTTGACCAACATGCATTTCTAACTGTACAACATCCACTTAATACAATGAGTAAAAAGTTAAATGGAAAATCACAGTTAAAAAAAAAAAGAAGCTAAGTCCCAAATGTACCTTATGGTGATATTGACTCGGTTGTATTTTGTTTCCCTGCTCTTCTTTTAAGACATTCAGATTGTGTCATGTCTCACCAATAGACACAGAATCTGATTCAAATGCATTACTTGTGCAGGAAACCGGGTTCAAATTTGCGTGTGTGCGTGTTTTAGATACTATTGGAAAATTTTAGCATTTTTAAAATACAGTTGTTACAGTTGTTATAGAGCAGGGTGGACTCACATGTCTCATCTGCTGGATCCCGAGGGGCTTAGGCTTTGGGGTTAGATTGACCGTGATAGATGAACACCCAGACAAAAGCATTCATTTGTATCGTCCACCGTCCAAACAGACTCAGGTTTACTGGTTTAAATGTGAACCCTGAACCCTACAAATCACACGTGAATTAACACAGGGATGACCATGGCAGCATACGATTCATTGTCTCATCAGCAAAAGCTGCACAGTGCAGAAAGGCTATACTTGAAAAGACACTCTCCGACAAAACCCCACAGCATTTCACATGAATTCTGCCGAGAAAAAGAATAACGTAACTGAATATTTTTGCAATGTTTTAAAGAGGTGGTGCCATGGTTTTGCACTTTTTCTGTTTTTCCATGTATCTATGAGGTTGATAGAACTTCATTAAGCCCCCTGGTGGTGTTTTTATGGTGTTTTATGTCTTCTGTGACTATTTTGAGTTTCTACCTGGAGGCTGAAACCTTGAGGGTCAAACGTGCCAATAGAAAAACAGCGCTTTAGTGACATAGTAAAAACATACCCTCCCCCTCATTATCATAACACAACAGGTGTGGGCATGAGGAGGAGGAGGGACTAGGACAGGTGGGTGGTGCTAAGGTGGTGGAGGAGGTGCTAAGGTGAGAACCAGGTATACTTAATGAACTGGAGGCGTGTCCACATAAAAACATAATTTTAACAATTTCTGTACACTTTTTTGAAAAAAATCTTCCTCCTAGTTTAATCATAACAACTGATGATTATGTTTTAGGGGGGGGAAATCACTGAAAATCACGGCACCCCGTCTTTAAGTATAGTATGTCTCATCAGCAACAACACCCAACAGTGATGATATGGTGCTCTCTCGTGCACAGAGACACACACCGATGTGGTGACCCCTCTCATATACTGATACTAGCAGTCACAGGGATAACATTAATAGGCTCTATGCACAGCAGCCATATTGGGAATGAATTGGGCCTTACGTCCTTCACAGGTGTTACCAATTGATACTAATTAATGCTCTGTTCCATTTAGTGTGGCATAGTGGTTGGTTGTCTTATTTTCAAGGACCCCCATAACGCTGAGAGTGTACAAATGGAGTTACACACCCACCATAAGGGTCATTTGGGAACCAAAATGGAGTGTTTCTAGTGAGCCAACATGCACGATATCAGCACCCTGACCAGAATGGAACAGAGCCTTCATTAGTATCATTGGTAACACCTGTGAAGGATGTAAGAAGAGGCCCAATTTCTTTTCAATATGGCTGCTGTGCATAGAGCCTATTCCTGTTATGTCACACATTATATTGTTGTTGTTGTTTACCCTGCACATGAACCAATACACATCGCTTCATCTTTTTTTCCAACTATGTGTCTGTACCAATGAATTTTTTTGGGGTGTGAAGGAATAAAAAGGAAAAAGGAAAAAAACAACAACAAGAAGGGCCGGTAAGAAAATGGACACCATATAGACGGGTTTCCTGTTTGTAAACATTGAGAGGATGCGTGCGCAGTGGAGGGGAGAGCCCATAGAGGGCTCTATTACCCCACCGCAGCTCTGGTCAAATCTGCATTGGTGAAGAAATGGTCTTCACCGGGTTTAATGAAAGTAGATTAAATGATGCAGTTTGTAATATCTTGTTTGCTCAATGAAAATTATTTGTCTGAAGTTGGATCTGTTTGTCTTTTATTTGTATAAAATAGCAGCATTATGCCTATTATGCCTATAATAGCAGCATTATGCCTATCTAACTCCCGAACACAACAACAGAGTGAACGGCGCTTCCGGGTTCGTTCTACCCCAGGCATGCGCAGATTGCGCATTCTGCTCTGTGATGACGTCGCGCGGAAACCTATCTATACTGTAGACCTACTGCACATATACAGTACAACCCATACAGCAAACAAACATGGAATCAATCCATCTACAAGCTCACAACGTGTCGATGTAGATCGACTAGTCTTTTTGAACTATTTGAAAAAAAGAAAAAAGAAAACAAACAAACGAGAAAACAAACAAAAGAGAAGATTAACACAACAGAGAAAAAACAAGACAAACGTGATCACAACAACCAAAACATAATTATGTAATTAAACAGTGCATTGATAGTATCAGAAGCCGGTGCAATGTTCAATGTTCAAGCTGGAGGAAGCACAGATGATTGTGTGCTGTTTATTTACACAACCGCTGTGAAATCCATGTCACTCACCCCCAGTTCTTCAAATGTTTATATTTCAACAGTTTTCTGAGGATTATCTGGAACTAGACCATACCCGTCGGGGGATATGAGCACAGAAAGTATTATGCAGTTTGGGTTATGCACTGTGCACAGATAGTATATCAGGGATGGAAAGTGAGGGTTGGTACCTGCAACAGCTCAAATAGACGAGCGAGTCCCCACACAAACACACACGGCCGGCTGGACCGACCCGCACGCGTCCCGTCGCCGCTTAAGCATGACATTTTAAATCTTTTATTACAAAAATATTGCAAGAAATTGAAGCCACCAGGTCATTATGACCAATTCATGTACAGTAGGCCTATAGAATATATACTGCTCAAAGAAATGTAGGGAACACTTTCATCCCTTAATTATTTTGAGCAGTGTAGTGTAAGAATTTACTTTTGTATCCAGCTCCGCATGTCTCATGTAAAACAGTTTATGGTTGACTAGTGGAGACAGTACTGAACCCTTTGTATGGACATCAGAAAAGAATAAATAAAACACATTGTAAGATGGCTGGCAACGAGAAATTGCAGCATTTTTTATAAAAAATGTGTGCGTGCGTTCGTGTGTGTGTTCGGTAGGCCTACCTCTCTCACACTCTTGCCTGTTCTTGTGTTTCATTCTCACTACTATTGCTGCTATCTAAAACCAATACTGGGGTGTCTCTTTTGATCCTGACCTGAATCTGTAAAACACGTTGACACGTTGTGAGCTTGTAGATCGGCTTAACCTAAATGCCTAATCCTAACACTAACCCCAACCTGATTTTATTTTTGTTTTATTGTAAACCTCTAAAAATATGTTATAATCACAACCATTTGTCTTGTGTGGACCAGGGAAACAAATGGTCTTCTCTGTCTATTTCTCAAATTCTACTATACTTGTGGGGAAATTTAGTCCTCATAAGTATAGAAATACAATACTCGTGCGCACGCACATGCGCACACAAGCACACACACACACACACGCATGCACGCACGCACGCGCATACACACACACACACACACACACACACACACACACACACACACACACACACACACACACACACACACACACACACACACAGTACGTGTGACCATGATCAGAAAGGCAGTCAGGCTTTATAAAGACAGTGCACAGTGAACAGCATATGCACCTCTCCTTCTGTTACGGAGCAAACAGAGAACACGGTAAGTCACTAAACACTTAATTCTTATAATCTCAACCAAATTAGAGAACAGTAGCAAATTCACTCTGAATGTATTGATAACTTAAGCATCAGTTTGGTGTAATCTGTGTTAGTTGTGTGTGAGATGTGCTAAAATCTTGAGCATTACTTTATATGATTTAAACAACGATATCCTGGACCATCATGCTGAAAACTAAATATTCATATTACTCAGGTTTGATAAGCAGCTGAGAGATAATAGTGCTGATAATGTATTAGATGGCACATTGTGGTCTAAAGAACTTAATAACAGTACAATTGCTTATTGCAACAATATATCACAGAGTATGGGGCTCCTAGAATTCACGTTGACGCTTACGTTAGATAAGCATACAGGAGACACATAGGCTGTATAGAGCGAACCTAGTGAACCTTGCATTGTGTTAGAAACCTGCATACACTTGGTGCTAGCGGGTCAAATTTGGCTTGTGATTTAACTCAGAAAAGATATGAAAAGCAGTTAAAATCAACTCCTCCTGGGATTTTTGATCAATGTGCATGAAACTTTCTGCAAATGCGAACTTTAAACAGGCATAAGTCATGCCTCGTTTGGCCGACAGCCATGAAACTTGCTTACACATTACCTTTAGCTGAGAGAGGGGTGAAGCAGGGACCCCCTCTACATATTGCATAAAATTATGCTGCAGATTAAACTTTTTCATAGATTTTATATGTGTCGATGAAATTAAATTTGTCCCTGAGCAAGACTCTTAACCCCTAATTGCTCACAGGTTCTCATTGGAAACAAGACCGCAAGGACTTTCATGAACGACCTGTTAAAAGGAATTATCCTTTTTATACATTGCCACATACTTATTTGATAGCACTATCATCAGTGTAAACTTGACCTTTGGCTCTGTACTTGGCCCTGCATACGGGATTGGCATAGTAACTCTGGGCCAGGTTCCTGTTTACATGTTGTTGACTGATACCTGCTCTGAGTGAGGAAGCTGCTCATTCAGTGAGGAAGCTGCTCATTCAGGAATCACATTAACATCAAACATGTGGACCACAGTTCCATTATTGAGGCTGTTTGTCTGGGGCGGGCTATTATTGTACTGTTAGACACTGCAATTTGGACTGCAGTCCTTCCTACACATGGGCTTTTTGCTTGTTTTGTAACAGTGGTAATCTAGGAATTGAAGTTTATGTATTACTTCTGTAATAAATCACTGCAAATGGAATGAGCGGTTTTGACTGAATATTACTTTTTTTGGGGCGGTGTAGCCGCCCCCTATAAGTGGGTTTTGGACACCGACCAAAAAATGTATGTACCCCCTATTCTCCCTTCCATTGTTAATGCAAATCGATACTTTTTTCATATCAGCCAATCAAATTACAGCTAGTGTCATCACCACTAAGTGTAATGTGATTGGCTGACTTTGCAAATTCAGGACTGTGATTGGCTAGCGAAACACATGACACATGTGCAGCCCTATGAATAGCACTAAGGACTTTAAAAAAATTCATTTATCCTTTTTTTAAAGTGAGTCATGTCGTGATGACCACACACCACCTACTTGGGTGTCACAACAGTGACATAGTGCTCCAATTTCACATCCTGTGATTGGCTAATCTAAAACCATTTTGATGTGAGAGTAGTATATTTAACTGAGATGTTGTGTATTTCATGAGATCAGTGAAAAAGAATCGCAAAATCACTATGGTTAAAATGAGGAAAGTAAAAACCGAAACAAAGACAATGGCAAGTCTTCCTAGAACTGGCCTTGTGAGACCCAAGTGTATATCACAAGAGCTTAAACACAGAATTGTGACAAAGCACAGATCTGGTCAAGGTTCCAGAGAAATTTCAGCTGAATTTAAGATTTCTAAAAATACAGTGGCCTATATAATCCAACAATGGAAGAGACGAAGGTTCGTGGGAGACGTAAAGAAGAATCCAAAAATTGCTTTAGCTGAAATGAGAATAGAAGAAAATGATACAATGAAAATCATGAGGTCAAAGGACAGAGAAGAAACACACATTGAAGATAAGAAGATGGAAGAAAATATTACTATGTTTGAAATGAGGAAAGAAATAACTATAACTGTAATGTGATTGGCTGACTTTGCAAATTCAGGACTGTGATGGCTAGCGAAACACATGACACATGTGCAGCCCTATGAATAGCAGTATGGACTTTAAAAAAAGTCATTTATCCTTTTTTTAAAGTGAGTCATGTTGTGATGACCACACACCGCCCACTTCACACTGGGTGTGATTTTTTTACCCTATTGTGCTTTTTGTGTCTTTTTACAGATGGAATTCCGGTTACTTTTGATATCGGTATTATTATCAGTCCTTCATAACAGCAGGGCACAACAAGGTAAGATGCAGAAGACATTTTAATATGATACATTTCTTTATTGACAACAAATATCACATGATTTAGTTACAATTATTGGTACTTCCAGCTCTTGATTTGTGTCACATCAACCTCTTTCTATTCTCCGTCCTGTGTCTCTGTCTACTTAATCTCTCAAGAACAGATTCCGATCAGAAAAGCAGAGGTCGCTGTTTTTCATTTTCTGTGGGGTCTGGCTACGCGAGACTACTGTCTACTGTACAATCTACAGATACTCAACCTGTAGACCTATATTCATCATAACATGCTACCCATTTCAGCATGATACCCATTTGTCTGAGATTACTAATCATAGAAGTCAAGCTTGTTTATTTACCAGGGCATGATATAAATCAAAATCTGTCGTAGAGGCAATGCAACACTTTCTAACCGCATTCACAGCCGCCATTCAGATTATTATAATAATGTACGCCTGAATATACTGTTCAAAAGGCTCTATTCACAGCAGCCATATTATCACTTCCTTCACAGGTGTTACCAATGATACTAATGAAGGCTCTGTTCCATTTAGTGTAGCACAGTGGTTCTCAGATATTTCAATTTCCACAACCCCCATAACTCTGAGAGTGTACAAATGGAACCAAATGGACCCTCACGGGTCCATTTGGTTCCATTTGTACACTCTCAGAGTTACACATCCGTAAAGGGCCATTTCGGAGTGTTTCCAGTGAGCCAACATGCACAATATCAGCATCCTGACTCTGTCTGACCAGAATGGAACAGAGCCTTCATTAGTATCATTGGTAACACCTGTGCATAGAGCCTGCATTGGGCTGTAGCATGCGCCTCATTATTAAACTATTAGAATCCAAGTCAATTTGGCTTTTTCCTAACCATGATCCGCTGTAAACACCATTCTCACTCCCAACTAGTCACTTAATGAAGAACCGTCAGTAGCCCCTAAACGTCCGATTATGAAGGTCCTGGTTCCCCTAAAAGTCCGATTTTGCAGTCCTGGTTATTTCTCCCTAACGCCCTAAAAAGTCCAAACGGGACTATGTCGTTTGCGCATGCGCAAATGAACGTTCAACATATTGTGGTGGGTGTGGTGGATTGCTCCATTTACAACGCTAACGTCCAGGTCATAAACGATCAGATTTCAAATATGAAGTGCTTAACTAAAGGCCACGGATGTTATAATTGTGTACGTTCCAGCTTGAGTACCCATATCTTCCGTATTGTTCAATAAAAAGCCTTTTAATCCGATCGACGGCCATTTTCTCCGTCTTTTCATCAGCTTTCAACTATGCGATCCTATCGGTCGGGAGGTGTATTGCACATTATAACTCTATGCGAAAATGGCCGACGATCGGATTAAAATGCTTTTTATCCAACAATACGGAAGATATGGGTACTCATGCTGAAACGTCGGCATGTATAACATCCTGGGCATTTAGGTAAGCACTTCATATTTGAAATCTGAACGTTTGTGTAGACGTTACAGTTGTAAATTGAGCAATTCATCACACCAGGTTGAAGAATGTCCATGACCGTCATCTTTCAGGCCTACCGCTGATAACCATTAGCACATTGGTTCTCAAAGTGGGGTCCGGGGACCCCCAGGGGTACTTGAGGGGGTTCCAGGGGGTCCCCAGCTAAATGATGGACAGGGACCAAATGGACCCTTATGGGTCTGTAACTCTGAGAGTGTACAAATGTAACCAAATGGACCCTAACAGGTCCATTTGGTTCCATTTGTACACTCTCAGAGTTAAATTAACATTGATTTTAGGCCTACAATATGAATGTGGGTCCCAGAGACCTACATGCCATTAAATGGGGGTCCGTAGCCTAATGCATGTCAAACTGGGGGTCCTTGAAATTAAAATGGTTGAAATCACTGCTAGAGAGCCGTAAAAATCTTCTCTTATGGGGGTCCCTGGCTTATCTTTTGAAATGGGGGTCCGCGGTCTAATAAGTGTCTATTTGGGGGTCCTTGGCACGAAAAAGTTTGAGAACCATTGCATTAGCACATGAAGTCAATTCATTGTTTAATTTCAAATAAGTTTAATTTCACTTATACCACTTCATTCTGTTGATGTTTCTATTTTACTGCTACAGCAATTCATCACAAGGCTTTTTCTTTACTATTTAGCATAAATATAGTCCTGGTTATTTCTCCCTGGTTATTTGCCCCCCCCCGCTCCCCCTTTTTTGTACATACTTTTTATTTTATTTTGATCATGTTTTGTTTTGTATATATTTCATTATTTTCTCATGACCTTTTTTGTACATAATGGTATATTTTTTTTTTCCCCTCTGTATTCTTATGTTGATTTTTGAACTGTTTGGTTGCTACTATGTATGTCTATGAAATTAATTCAAGGACCCCAATGGAAACAAGCCCGCAAGGACTTTTTTGGCCGGACCTTTTAGACAAAAGCATTATAAATGTAACTGTGTTGTTTTACATTCTTTTGCCTAATAAAAATTTCAATCAATCAATTCAATCAATCAATCCCTAACGCCCTAAAAAGTCCAAACGGGACTATGTGGTTTGCGCATGTGCAAAGGAACGTTCAACATGGTGTGGTGGGTGTGGTGGGGATTGCTCCATTTACAACGCTAACGTCCAGGTCATAAACGATCAGATTTCAAATATGAAGTGCTTAACTAAAGGCCATGGATGTTAAAATGGTGTGCGTTCCAGCTTGAGTACCCATATCTTCAGTATTGTTCAATAAAAAGCCTTTTAATCCGATCGACGGCCATTTTCTCCGTCTTTTCATCAGCTTTCAACTATGCGATCCTATCGGTTGGGAGGTGTATTGCACATTATAACTCTATACGAAAATGGCAGCCAATCGGATTAAAATGCTTTTTATTGAACAACACGGAATATACGGGTATTTTTGAGGGATCGTACATAATTTTAACGTCCGTGGCCATGGGGTAAGCACTTTATAGTTGAAATCTAGACGTTTATGTAGATGTACGGGCCGTAAATGGAAAAAGTGCAAACATCAGGTTGAAGTGTCATGATATGAAATCTATCTATCTACATTGGACTGACACAACGTGAGCTAAGAGACGTGGTTTAAATGCAACATAACACACATCACCACCCAAACAAACCTGGAAATATTCTGTGCATTTTCATATTTTGTTGATCATTTTTCGATAAGTGTTTGTTGAGAACGAGAGATTTGTTTAACTTTTCCAACCCCGTGACGTCACGTCAGATTACTTCCGCATTCCGCGTGTTCGTACTCATGTCTCTGTCAGTGTCAATAAAGATCTGACAAAACAAATGTTTTATGATCTATCTAAACGTTCAAATGTTTTAAAAAGGTGCTGACCCTATGGCCACGGATGTTACAATTATGTGCGGGCCCTTAAAAGTACCCGTATCTTCCGTATTGTTTAATAAAAAGCATTTTAATCTGATTGGTGGCCATTTTATCAGAGAGTTGTAATGTTGCGTGAGTGCAGTACACCTTTCAACCCATAGGGTCAGGTGAAAACATATGGAGAAAATGGCCAGCAATTGGATTAAAAGGCTTTTTATTGAACATTACAAAAGATAGAGGTACTTTTGAGAACCCATACATGATTTTAACATCTGTGGCCATGAGTTGATAATTTTATATTTAAAGTGTGAAGATTTATGTTGATGTACAGGCTGTAAATGCAGAAGTGCAAACACCAGGTTAAAGTTTCGCCATGACTGCCATAATGTATTATGGTTTCCAAGTGCTATACTGCCACCGGACATAAACATTAAAACATTAAAACAGATCAAATAATTGCTGTTTGTGGTTCTATAGGGCGTTGGTGTAAAGTAACTAAGTACATTTACTCAAGTACTGTACTTAAGTACAATTTTGAGGTATTTTTACATTACTGGAGTATTTCCCAATTCTCAGTACTTTAAACGAAATGATGCAACGCTGATATTGCTTTTGTAATTCATTTTATAATATTTAAGGCACCCCGTGTGTATTGTATTCCAATAATAATAATAATAATAATAAGGGTAATAATAATCATAATAATAATAATAATGTAATTATAGAGCAGTAACACACTGAAATAATAAGGGTAATAATAATAATAATAAGGGTAATAATTGAATGTAGAGCAGTAACACACTGGAATAATAATGTAATGTATAGAGCAGTAACACACTGGAATAATAATAATAATAATAATAAGGGTATTAATAATAATAAGGGTAATAATAATAATAATAATAATAATAATAACATGTGTGAGGAAAGTTATATTGGCGCGTTTGAGCTGAAGAGCTGATAAATAATCCATTGTCCGATTCGGCGCCCCCTAGTGGCCAAGTTATTCTAGAAGGACCGTAACCCTAATTTTCAGAACCACATGTCTGTGTGAGAGGAAATTTATATTGGCGCGTTCGTGCTGAAGAGCTGATAAATAATCCATTGTCCGATCGTGTTCTCGCCCCCTAGTGGCCAAGTTAATCAACAAAGCACGTAACCCTAGCTTTCGCAACCACATGTCCGTGTGAGAGGAAAGTTATATTGGCGCGTTCGCGCTGAAGAGCTGATAAATAATCCATTGTCCGATCGTGTTTTCGCCCCCTAGTGGCCAAGTTAATCGAGAAAGCGCGTAACCCTAGCTTTCGCAACCACATGTCCTCGTGTGAGGAAACTTATATTGGCGCGTTTGGGCTGATTAGCAGATACGGAATCCGTTGTCCGATTGTGTTTTCGCCCCCTAGTGGCTGAGATAATAGCGAAAAACTGTTCAAAAATAGTAAAAACAAAATCGGACACCAGTATATGCATCAGCGCGCCACCCCGAACGTGCTCGTATAACTCTTCTCGCACACGGCCTTACCGTTCTCCTTAAATGGCTGGGGACTAATCTCAACTTATTTCGCAAAATAACACGACATATCTCCTTAACGATACGTTTTTAGAATCCGTCGTTCGGATATGTTGTACAGCTCGCCGAGACGCACGTATGGATGTCTTGTTTGTCCCGCTACGACACTTCTAACGTTTGCTTCTGACAATGACATAAGGTACATGGAGTCGTAGAACGTTCACCCATACTGAGAGCCAAATTCAGAAATTGGTAAAAATGTCGGTTAGGGACAAACAAGATATCCATGCGTGCGTCTTGGCAAGTTGAACAACATATCCAAACATTGGACTATAAGTCCTTATCGTATTTGAGATATTAAAACAAATGCAATTGTTTCGGCCGCGTCGACCTTTGCAGTCTTTTCGGTGAACTTTTGAACTTATCAGTGTCAGAAAAAATCAGGATTGGTTCCAATAAATCCGGCTTACTCTCAACATGGATGGAGAGAAGTTTCAGATTTTTAAAAAATATCTCCATTGATTTATCACAGATTAGGTGCTCGATACCGCACATACAAATCAATGTTTGACAAAACCACTTTCCCAAAGTTTACAAAAATCGAGACCTATCCCATTCGATTCAGCGTCCTTTTTTGAGTCTGAAAAGGTGTTTTTTAATATAAAAAAAAATATTTAAAAAAAAATGTGAGAAAAGCTAAACCTTGAACTATTTCAAAAATCGATAACTTCTTATTAAAGAATTCTAGACCATTGATGTAACCTACCATTCGACTCGAAATCATCTCAGTAAGCGGTTGGAAGGGTCGAAAAAAAAAAAAAAAAAAAAATATATTTTTGTGAAAAAAGCCTCACGTTTATGACAATTTAATGCTTGTTTAAACCACTTTCCCAAAAGTTAAAAAAAATCGAGACCTATCCCATTCAATTCAACGTCCTTTTCTGAGTCTGCAAATGTGTTTTTTAATTAAAAAAAAATATTTTTGAAAAATGTGAGAAAAGCTTAACTTTATATTTCAAAAATCTATAACTTCTAATTGAAAAATTGTAGACTATTGATGTAACCCACGATTCGACTCAGCGTCATCCAATTAGTGAGGGAGGGTGTTAAAAACAATAAAAAAAGATTTTAATTATTTGATCTGTTTTAATGTTTATGTCTGGTGGCAGTATAGCACTTGGAAACCATAATACATTATGGCAGTCATGGCGAAACTTTAACCTGGTGTTTGCACTTCTGCATTTACAGCCTGTACATCAACATAACTCTTCACACTTTAAATATAAAATTATTAACTCATGGCCACAGATGTTAAAATCATGTATGGGTTCTCAAAAGTACCTTTATATTTTGTAATGTTCAATAAAAAGCCTTTTAATCCAATTGCTGGCCATTTTCTCCATATGTTTTCACCTGACCCTATGGGTTGAAAGGTGTACTGCACTCACGCAACATTACAACTCTCTGATAAAATGGCCACCAATCAGATTAAAATGCTTTTTATTAAACAATACGGAAAATACGGGTACTTTTAAGGGCCCGCACATAATTGTAACATCCGTGGCCATAAGGTCAGCACCTTTTTAAAACATTTGAACGTTTAGATAGATCATAAAACATTTGTTTTGTCAGATCTTTATTGACACTGACAGAGACATGAGTACGAACACGCGGAATGCGGAAGTAATCTGACGTGACGTCACGGGGTTGGAAAAGTTAAACAAATCTCTCGTTCTCAACAAACACTTATCGAAAAATGATCAACAAAATATGAAAATGCACAGAATATTTCCATGTTTGTTTGGGTGGTGATGTGTGTTATGTTGCATTTAAACCACGTCTCTTAGCTCACGTTGTGTCAGTCCAATGTAGATAGATAGATTTCATATCATGACACTTCAACCTGATGTTTGCACTTTTTCCATTTACGGCCCGTACATCTACATAAACGTCTAGATTTCAACTATAAAGTGCTTACCCCATGGCCACGGACGTTAAAATTATGTACGATCCCTCAAAAATACCCGTATATTCCGTGTTGTTCAATAAAAAGCATTTTAATCCGATTGGCTGCCATTTTCGTATAGAGTTATAATGTGCAATACACCTCCCAACCGATAGGATCGCATAGTTGAAAGCTGATGAAAAGACGGAGAAAATGGCCGTCGATCGGATTAAAAGGCTTTTTATTGAACAATACTGAAGATATGGGTACTCAAGCTGGAACGCACACCATTTTAACATCCATGGCCTTTAGTTAAGCACTTCATATTTGAAATCTGATCGTTTATGACCTGGACGTTAGCGTTGTAAATGGAGCAATCCCCACCACACCCACCACACCATGTTGAACGTTCCTTTGCACATGCGCAAACCACATAGTCCCGTTTGGACTTTTTAGGGCGTTAGGGATTGATTGATTGAATTGATTGATTGAAATTTTTATTAGGCAAAAGAATGCAAAACAACACAGTTACATTTATAATGCTTTTGTCTAAAAGGTCCGGCCAAAAAAGTCCTTGCGGGCTTGTTTCCATTGGGGTCCTTGAATTAATTTCATAGACATATATAGTAGCAACCAAACAGTTCAAAAATCAACATAAGAATACAGAGGGGGAAAAAAAAATATACCATTATGTACAAAAAAGGTCATGAGAAAATAATGAAATATATACAAAACAAAACATGATCAAAATAAAATAAAAAGTATGTACAAAAAAGGGGGAGGGGGGGGGGGCAAATAACCAGGGAGAAATAACCAGGACTATATTTATGCTAAATAGTAAAGAAAAAGCCTTGTGATGAATTGCTGTAGCAGTAAAATAGAAACATCAACAGAATGAAGTGGTATAAGTGAAATTAAACTTATTTGAAATTAAACAATGAATTGACTTCATGTGCTAATGCAATGGTTCTCAAACTTTTTCGTGCCAAGGACCCCCAAATAGACACTTATTAGACCGCGGACCCCCATTTCAAAAGATAAGCCAGGGACCCCCATAAGAGAAGATTTTTACGGCTCTCTAGCAGTGATTTCAACCATTTTAATTTCAAGGACCCCCAGTTTGACATGCATTAGGCTACGGACCCCCATTTAATGGCATGTAGGTCTCTGGGACCCACATTCATATTGTAGGCCTAAAATCAATGTTAATTTAACTCTGAGAGTGTACAAATGGAACCAAATGGACCTGTTAGGGTCCATTTGGTTACATTTGTACACTCTCAGAGTTACAGACCCATAAGGGTCCATTTGGTCCCTGTCCATCATTTAGCTGGGGACCCCCTGGAACCCCCTCAAGTACCCCTGGGGGTCCCCGGACCCCACTTTGAGAACCAATGTGCTAATGGTTATCAGCGGTAGGCCTGAAAGATGACGGTCATGGACATTCTTCAACCTGGTGTGATGAATTGCTCAATTTACAACTGTAACGTCTACACAAACGTTCAGATTTCAAATATGAAGTGCTTACCTAAATGCCCAGGATGTTATACATGCCGACGTTTCAGCATGAGTACCCATATCTTCCGTATTGTTGGATAAAAAGCATTTTAATCCGATCGTCGGCCATTTTTGCATAGAGTTATAATGTGCAATACACCTCCCGACCGATAGGATCGCATAGTTGAAAGCTGATGAAAAGACGGAGAAAATGGCCGTCGATCGGATTAAAAGGCTTTTTATTGAACAATACGGAAGATATGGGTACTCAAGCTGGAACGTACACAATTATAACATCCGTGGCCTTTAGTTAAGCACTTCATATTTGAAATCTGATCGTTTATGACCTGGACGTTAGCGTTGTAAATGGAGCAATCCACCACACCCAATTCAATTCAATTCAATTCAATTCAAAGGGCTTTATTGGCATGAGAAAACATACGTTTACATTGCCAAAGCAAAAAGCACAATACAACAATACAGCAATACAATCAAAACAAAAAATGTACATTTGAAAGTCAGAATCTTCAATAGATCAATTTCTATGTACCAAGATCACTGGGTGCAAATATAGTGCAGGAATATACACAATGATTCGTCTTTAGGGTGGTTGTGTTCCGTTCGATATCCTTCTCCTATCACAGCAGCTCACGAATCTTGCTGCTGTGTTTGCACATTGTTGTACTTCGCCCAGCAGATATGGGAGTTTTTTGTCATTGGTCATGTTTTCAAAATCTCTGTGTGTGGTTGTAATCTGTGGGAAGTATGTGTCTCTGATGTCTTGGTACAATGGACAGACGGTTAGGAAGTGTAGCTCGGTTTCCACTTCCTTTTGTGTGCAGTGGGTGCATAGTCTGTCTTCTCTCGGGATACAGGTCTGCCTGTGACGACCTTTCTCGATCGCAAGACTGTGCTCACTGAGTCTGTACCTAGTTAAGATTTTTCTTTGTTTTGGGTCGGTCACGGTGCTCAGGTATTCTGCCACTGCGTATTCTCTGTTTAGGGCCAGATAGCATTCTAGTTTACTCTGCTTTTGTGTTGCTTCTTTCCAATGTGTCAGGTAGTTTTCCTTTTGCTGTTTTATAATTTTGTTTGGTCCGATGGGTTTTCTATCTCGTGGCTCTGTTTGTGTTTGTGCCCGGAGTTCCATGGCCAGCTGGCTGAGGGGGCATCTCTCTAGAGTTTCGCTGTGTGTGAGTGCTTTGTTATGGAGTGCATCTAGGTCGCTTTCTTTTAGGTGGTTGTAGAACTTAAGTGCTCTCTTTTTTATTTTGATTATGAGTGGGTATCGTCCTAGTTCTGCCCTGCATGCATTATTTGGTGTTTTTCGCTGGGTACGGAGAATGGATTTGCAGAATTCTGTGTGTAGGGTCTCGGTTTGGTGTTTATCCCATTTTTCAAGGTCATGGTTTGCTAATGGTCCCCAGATCTCACAACCATAGAGGGAAATTGGTTCTATCACAGAGTCCAGTATTTTAAGCCAGGTTTTAATTGGGATGTCTATTTTGATGTTTCTTTTGATAGCATAGAATGCCCTTCTTGCCTTGTCTCTCAGGTCCTTTACAGCTTGGTTGTAGTTCCCTGTGCTGCTGATGTTTAGGCCAAGGTAGGTATAGTTTTTTGTTTGTTCTAGTGGGATCGTATTTAGGAAAAATTGATGGTTTTGGCGGCTGGATCTTTTTTGAAATATCATGATTTTAGTCTTAGTTAGGTTCACTGTCAGGGCCCATGTCTGTGAGAATTTGTGTAGGAGATCAAGTTGCTGCTGTAGTCCTTCCTTGGTTGGAGACAGCAGCAGCAGGTCATCTGCGAAAAGTAAGCATTTGATTTCTGTGTTTGCCAAGGGGATGCCTGGAGCTGTAGACTGTTCTAACGTTTTTGCTAACTCGTTGATATATATGTTGAAGAGTGTTGGACTCAGGCTGCATCCCTGTCTAACTCCTCGGCTTTGGGGGAAAAAGTCTGTGTGCTTTTCGCCTATTTTAACTGCGCATTTGTTGTTTGTGTACATTGATTTTATGATGTCATAGGTTTTCCCCCCTATGCCACTTTCCAATAGTTTGTACATCAGACCCTCATGCCAAATTGAATCGAATGCTTTTTTGAAGTCCACAAAGCAGGAGAATAATTTGCTTTTGTTTTTGTTTATTTGGTTGTCAATTAGGGTGTTTAGAGTGTAAATGTGGTCTGTTGTGCGATATTTTGGTAGAAAGCCAATTTGTGATTTGCTCAGGACATTGCTTTCTGTGAGGAAGTTTAGGATTCTGTTGTTGAGGATCATGCAGAGGATCTTTCCGAGGTTGCTGTTTACACAGATCCCACGGTAGTTATTTGGGTCATATTTGTCTCCACTTTTGTGGAGTGGCGTTATCAGCCCTTGATTCCATGTGCTGGGGAAGATCCCAGAGCTCAGCACTATATTTAGGAGTTTTAGTATGGCCATTTGGAATTTGAGGTCGGTGAATTTTATCATTTCATTTAGAATACCGTCTGCCCCACAGGCCTTCTTGGTTTTAAGTGTTTTTATTTTGTCTTGTAGTTCTTTTAGGTTGATTTGGGAATCTAGTGGATTCTGGTAGTCTTTTACGGCTGACTCTAGGTTTTGTAGTTTATCTTTTATTTGTTTTTGCTCTTTGTTTTTCTCGATTGGGCCAAAGAGGCTAGAAAAATGATTCACCCATATATCTCCATTTTGGATGGGTAGTTCGTCCTGTTTTAGTTTATTAAGTCTGTTCCAGTTTTCCCAGAAGCTGTTTGTCTGTATGGAATCTTCGATATCTTGCAGTTGGTTTCTAACATGTTGATCTCTTTTTTCTCTTACTGTGTTTTTGTATTGTTTCAGTGTTTCCCCATATTGGAGACGTGTGTTGTGATTGTCTGGGTCTCTGTGTTTTTGGTTTGATAGTTTCCTTAATTTTTTCCTGAGATTAATGCAGTCATTATCGTACCATTTGTCATTTTCAACTTTTTTTCTGGCTTTCCTGTTTGATACTTTTAAGTTTGCTAGTGAGGCTGTTAGTTCAAATATATGATTGAGGCCTTCTACTGCCCTGTTTACACTTTCACTGTTTTCTTCAAAGGTTTTTTCTAGGAAATGATCCAGTTGTGATTGGACTTGTCTTTGCCTAATAGCATTTTGGAAAGCTTCTGCGCTATGTTCATTCCATTTGTAACGTTTTCTTATAGTATGTAGTTTGTTTGGCGTTTGTTCTTTGTGTCTGTGTGTTGATCTGTTTAGATAGGCTGTGATTCTGTTGTGGTCTGACAGGGGTGTTTGCGGGCTGACTGTGAAGGCTTTGAGCGATGCTAGGTTTATGTCCGTGATAAAGTAATCTACCGAGCTGTTTCCCAGGGATGAGCTGTATGTATATCTACCGAAGGAGTCCCCTCGGAGTCTACCGTTAACAATGTACAGACCCAGTGAGCGACAGAGCTGTAGCAGTTGTGACCCATGTTTGTTTGTTGTTTTGTCGTGATTGTATCTCGGGGGACATGTTGGGGAGCTGATGTTTCCCCCTCCTGGTAGGTGTTTGTTTCCCTGTGGGTTGAGGGTGTCAGGCCCTTGTCCTGTTCTGGCATTTAGGTCTCCACAGATTACAATGTGACCGTGTGCCTGGAAACGGCTGATATCCTCTTCTAGTGTGGGGAAAAAGTCCTCTGTATAGTAAGGGGATTCAATTGGGGGGATGTAGGTGGCACACAGGTAGACATTTTTTTCGGTTGTGGTAAGTTCCTTGTTTATTTCTAGCCAGATGGAAGATGTTCCAGTTTTGACTAGCTTAATGGCGTGGACTAGTTCTGATTTGTACCATATTAGCATACCTCCAGAGTCCCTTCCCTGGGTGACTCCTGCCAGCTTTGTAGATGCTACCACAAGTTCTCTGTAGCCAGTAGGACAGCCAGTGGGGCCGTCCCCTTTGTGCCATGTCTCTTGTAGAACAATGATGTCTATGTTTGCAATCTCTTTGGCAAAGTCTGTGGTTCTGCTCTTGATGCCAAGGGCAGTCGACCTCAAACCTTGTATATTCCAGGATGATATAGTGAGTGATTTGTACTCCATTGTTCACATTGTTGTTACATTCCAGGGGTTCTGCCCTGGGCCCATGCTGTGTAGAAATCCCTGAACATTTGCTCGATACTGTGTGTGCTTGGGATGGCTCTGGTCACCGCCTGTGCGTATGTGTATGGTTGGAGAGGGAGGGGGAGAGTGGGTGGTGGTGAGGCTGGTGCAAGAGTGTATGGGATGGACATCAGTGGTGTGGGTGTGCTGTGTGTGGGATGAGGTCTGGGTGGGGCAGTGAGGATAGGCCTCAGGGGTGTGGTTGGGCCACCCTGTTGTGTGGCATGGGGTCTGGATGGAGCGGAGAGGTGTCTAGGAGAGGGTCTGCTAGGTTGATAGGGGTGGTGACGTCTAGTAGAGTGTCCTCTGGGTGTAGGATGTTGTCCACGATGGTTGTGTGTGTAGGGTGTTGTGTCTGTAGGATAGTCGCGGTCGAGTGCTATGTCCTTCAGGCTCTTTGCAAAGGTTGGAATTTCAGCCTTGCGGATGTGTACCTCGTCGTGTAGGCTTCCCTTGTGTAGGGTTGGGTGTTCTGCGAAGTGGACCTTACTCTTCCTTGCACAGATTCTGGAGGTCTGTGCGTTGATTTCGTTGATGTAGTCGTATTCGACGTCGCCTCTGTGTAGCAGTGCCGAGATGACTACTTTTGCGTTGGGAAATGTTGAGGTGGCTTTCTCTATCATTCTCTTGGTAGACGTAACCATCTCGTAGTTTTCCTGTACCCACCACAATATGTTGAACGTTCATTTGCGCATGCGCAAACGACATAGTCCCGTTTGGACTTTTTAGGGCGTTAGGGAGAAATAACCAGGACTGCAAAATCGGACTTTTAGGGGAACCAGGACCTTCATAATCGGACGTTTAGGGGCTACTGACGGTTCTTCATTAAGTGACTAGTTGGGAGTGAGAATGTGTTGCTGTAAACTATGGTAGCCTACCTTAGTGGCGTAAACAGACATTTTGAGTGAAAGCGAAAAAGAAAGGGCATCTCGTGTGGTACGTGGAACCACAGACTGCCTAGTAGTGTGAGATTTATTACAGGCACAGCTTGTACGTCGTAATTGTATTTATTTCAATAGCCATATGCTGTCTGATGTTTCATAATATTCAACAGGTTGTTTTCTGCAAAACTACTGTAACAATTCAATACGACATAAATAAGTAGGCTACTACTATTCTTAATGTACCTGTACAGAAGATTGAAATACCACCTTGAACTGAGTATTATTCACTATCAGTCAGTGGACTCATCCAAAGTCACAGCTAAAATGCACTGTCTATGTTTTACGATTCTGCCTCATACGATTCAGCATACATGGCGTACAGTCTAAGGCATTGGTTCTCAAAGTGGGGTCCGGGGACCCCCAGGGGTACTTGAGGGGATACCAGGGGGTCCCCAGCTAAATGATTTATAGGAACCAAATGGACCCTTATGGGTCTGTAACTCTGAGAGTGTACAGATGGAACCAAATGGACCCTAACGGGTCCATTTGGTTCCATCTGTACACTCTCAGAGTTAAATTAACAATGATTTTACAATATGAATTGGGGTCCCAGAGATAGAAATGCCATTAAATGGGGGTATGTAGCCCCTAATGCATGTCAAACTGGGGGGTCCTTAAATTACAATGATTGAGAATCACTGCTAGAGCTGTAAAAAATCTTCTCTTATGGGGGTCCCTGGCATATCTTTTGAAATGGGGGTCCGCGGGCTAATAAGTGTCAATTTGGGGGTCCTTGACATGAAAAAGTTTGAGAACCACTGGTCTAAGGGTCATGTCAAGTCTTTATTATGAGGACACTCCTGCATGTTGGTAAGCGTTCTTATAGGCTGATCATTGTCATCTTTTAATGTTTTTCTTCTCATTCAGTTGATTATTCAGTGAGGCTGGTCGGTGGTTCAGACAACTGTTCGGGCAGAGTGGAGGTGTACTACGGTGACAGCTGGGGGACGGTGTGTGATAATGAGTGGGATCGATCCGATGCCGAGGTTGTGTGTAGACAGTTAGGCTGTGGAACGGATCGCGTGTCAGCACCAAGGAAAGCCCACTTCGGACAGGGTGTTGGAAACGTGTTGGATGGTTTCAGGTGTTCGGGCTATGAGTCACAGCTTTCGCAGTGCTACAATTGGGGGATTGGAATTAACCGCGGCTGTGGACACAGTCAAGATGCTGGTGTTGTTTGTACAGGTAAATATGAGTCTGAGCAATATGTGGTGGAAAAAGTGCTCAAATTCTTTACTTAAGTAAAAGTACCAATACTGCAATATAAAAATACTCTGTTACAAGTAAAAGTCCAGCATTCAAAATTTACTCGAGTAAAAGTACAAAAGTATTGGCTTCAAAATGTACTTCAAGTAACAAAAGTAAAAGTACTAAATATTTGAAAATAGCCGATCTACAAGCTCACAACGCGTCACATCGCGACGCGTTGTGAGCTTGTAGATTGGCTATTTTCAAATAGCCTAGGTTTAAAATAGGTTTAAAGTGGTTACTGTACAGTATGTTTCATTATATCATAATTTATATCTTAAAAGTAACTAGTAACTAAAATTTTCAAATAATTGTAGTGGAGTAAAAGTACAACATTTGCCTCTGAGATGTAGTGGAGTAGAAGTAAAAGTATTGGAAATTGGAAATACTCAAGTAAAGTACAAATACCTCAAAATTGTACTTAAGTACAGTACTTAAGTAAATGTACTTAGTTACTTTACACCACTGGTGAGCAATATGTGTGTTATCATCCTATCCTATATTAAAATTGACTAAAGGGAGGACGGGCCGGCGGCCTGGCCGGCCAGCTGGCGGGCGGACCTCTGACGTCACGCTCATGTCAGCATGACTCAGCCATAACCACATGAGGAGTTCCCAATGCAGCTACGCCCAATGCTGAGCTCATAGGACTAGATAGCACAATCCCTTAGATTAATCAGCACTTGGTATTGAGTGGGGTAGGGGTAAACACTTCACTGGGGTCTTAAGGTGGGCACCCTCCTTCATTGGTGTTTCGTTGATAGGCCCACGACACCTCCAAAGGGCTCAAAGGCAACACCTGGTGTCCCTGTTTTTTATCATCATCATTATCATCATCATCATCATCATCATCATCATCATCATCATCATCATCATTATCATCATCATCAGCCAGTATTTAAGTTCTACTGGCTGCTGGAATCAGAGAGTCAGCTTGTCTTTTTGTTTGGCTTCAGTTCAAATGTGGTCAGTGCCTCTCCACCAGAGCTACATGCCTCTTGGCATAATAGGATGAATGCATATTGTTCAGTCCATTGCCAATGTCCACCTTTCTTTTACTGACAAACTTTGAACATGCTATTTTCATTCACATTGGGAATCCAGGCTCCTACTGTTGCTAAAATGTCGGCAAAAACATTAAAAGTAGGCTACTGGTTCTAACCACTAGCACACTGGTCAAAACTAAAGCGAAAGTAAAAGTGGGCACTCTGAACTCTCAATGACCCCAATAGGCTCTATTCACAGCAGCCATATTATGAAGACATTCACAGGTGTTACCCATGATACTAATGAAGGCTCTGTTCCATTCTGGTCAAACAGAGTCAGGGTGCTGATATTGTGCATGTTGGCTCACTGTAAACACTCTGTTACACCAGTGGGTCTACAGTTGGGGTCCCTAATCTTCTCTTATGGGGGTCCCTGGCTTATGTTTTCAAATGGGGGTCTGTGGGCTGATGAGTGTCAATTTGGGGGGGACCTTGACATGAAGGCTACACTGTAAAAAACAAAACAAAACAAACAAACTGTAAACTGTAAATTAAAAAAACGTTCAAACGGGCACTTGCTTGTCCAGAGGGCGAAACCTAGAGTCTATCTGTGCACGTCTATCACTTACTCATTTATAGTTTTATGACAATATTATTATTTTTTTCCTTGGAAAAACTGCCTGAAGCATGACTCATCTCCTTTAAATTGGAAGGTAGCCCATAAAATGTTTTCACTGCCAGCAACTCAGACTGTGTCAAATGTCAGACTGTGTCGAAGTTAGCACTCAAATGAAGTGAGTGCTAACTTAAACCCTCTATACTTAGTAAAACTGACTGGAGTTGAAACTGTACTTGGTACGCTCTTTTTCACTCTACGCCAAATCCCTTCGACCAAAAATAGACAATCTTGTTTGCATGTTCTCCCCGTGTTCCCTAGGGTAGGTCACCCTCACAAAAACATGCAGTAATTCTGGTCACAATACGGCCTCCCCCTGGCCAGCCGGGGCGCCTGATGGAGGGGAAAGGAACTGGTTGGAATAACGTGTTCCTTCCACGCGCTACTTCCTACCGGGGAAACTCTCCTCTGTCAGGTGATAAGAAGGTCAGTTGGCTCTCATGCATCGAAGGAGGCATGAGCTCGGCCCTGGCCTCCCTAGGTTGGCAGAGGGAAGGTAGTGCCAAGGATTACATAGACAATTGGCACTGGGTGTAAAAAATGGGGTTACAAAATCGTGGGATAAAAATGGAGTTAAAAGATAAATAAATGCCAATCTACAAGCCCAAAACGCGTTGCAACGCGACACGTTGTGAGCTTGTGGATGAGCAATCTTTGGTGAACGTTCCCCTCAGAATAGCGACGCTATAGGGTTCAAGTGGTAAATAATACTGTTTCCATATACATTCATTGTTTGTGTATTCATTTCAGAGGAGAGTATCTGCATTAAGGCAAATGCACACTCATGTGGGGAATGTATCCAGGTCTCTGAAACGTGTGGATGGTGCACAGACGAAGTGAGTTCCATTGTTAAAGCTGACATTTCACTATTGTATCATAGATGTGATCGTTATTTTGTCTGTGAGTGATGTGTCTGCTATTTTTTTGTCGGGGGGGGGATTTTGAGCAATGGTATCAGCGCTGTCTAAGATGTGGTTCCTCGTCCAACTCTGTGATTTCTTATGTTTTATAATAGGCTAAGTATCATGTAGTTTAATAATCAAAAATATTAGGACTGTGGTTATTATATTTAAAGACTATATTATGTGACATAATATAAAGCCACTGATCAAAACAGTAGATTAGTACAATACTGCTTTTTATTACACATTTACGGAGGTGGGAATATGAGTTCAATTTGAGTCATCTCTTTTTATCTGAAACTGATGTGGTTCAAATGAATTGGCTGTCAACTGTGAATGTTGTGAATTTTGACATCACAGTGTTATTGTAGACTGGTATTTGTTTCCTGTTTGCCGAGCCTGACTGTACCTCTTTAGCTCCTGACATCAAAGCGAGTAACAGAGATGTCACTCGTTAGATTTTACACCTGGAAAAAAAGGCTGTCAGGAAAGTCTTGATAAATTACAGTATATGCCTGTTCATTTTTGTACACGTGATACAGCAGCCATTTTAACAGACAAGGCTTAACCACTTATGCCCTATTTCATACTTGTTGACGCAACACTGAAAATAGCCGATCTACAAAAAATAGGGCATACGTGGTTAATCGTGATTTAAAATGTCAGTTCTATAACTGTAGAGGCTCATCAACACAGTGTGAAAAAAGAAAGAAAAATAAACCTTATTATTCTAATTTATTTTGGATACTGTATTATCTGTATTTTATTTGTTTTGAAAGTCAGCAACTGTAATACAATGAAACCTCTAATTTACCAATGCCCATGTGATTTTATAAATCCATAGTGTTGTGGAATAACTTATACGCGTAATAATGGTGAAACCGTAATTGTTTTTTCTATGCACAGCAGCCATATTATCGCTTCCTTCACAGGTGTTACCAATGATACTAATGAAGGCTCTGTTCCATTTACTGTAGCACACTGTAGTACTCAGACCCTTTCATTTCCACGACCCCAATAACTCTGAGAGTGTACAAATGTAAGGGTCCATTTGGTTCCATTTGTACACTCTCAGAGTTACACATTTGGAAGCCCCTCAAGGAACCATGAGGGTCCCTGGTGTAACAGAGTGTTTCCAGTGAGCGAACATGCACAACATCAGCACCCTGTCTCTGTTTGACCAGAATGGAACAGAGCCTTCATTAGTATCATTGGCAACACCTGAGAATTTCTTCACAATATGGCTGCTGTGCATAGAGCCTATTAGGCGGCTGAATATATGAAAAAAAAGCACCTTACCCCAAAAGAATTTGAACAAAAGGTTTTTCAACTGTTTTTTGTTGTATGTGGTGTCCTGAATAACATACTAAAAGTTTACCAAAGTTTGCCCATTGGAAAGGTGTTATTTTCAAGATGGCGTCCAAGATGCCCCAAAAATCATTAAAACAGCCTAACTCCTTCATCATTTATCCTAGACAAATACTTTTTGTGTCTAACCCCATGTTTTGGGGGCCTGGGAATCCATTGGACTTGGTCCAAATTACAGAGATACAATTAGATAATTGTGAAATCCAATATTTTGTTTGTGACCCTATTAAAATCCTCTGAAATGGTCACCCGTTTCAAGTTAACTTAACTAATTATATAATAAATGTTCAACTACTTATATTTATTTTTTACTGGAACAAGGCTTCAAGATATCCTCAAAACACAACAAAACTAGTAGTCACAATTTGCAGTAATTCAGAAGGTAGTGGCAGAGAATATTGTCAGTTGATAGATAGTGTTGTTTTTAATATTGAAAGGTTTTGGATAGCTGTGGAACAAATTTAGCCCAAACTAGATTAATCTTTGACTATACACCCCAACCCCCAAACAATGTCTTGCATTATGAACCAATATCTCTGCACCCCTCCCCTTACTCACCCCACAGGAACTTCATAACTCCTCCCCCACATACACAAGAATATTTATTTTACTCGTGGATGCGCAGTGTCATCTTGTAGACACACGATTTTGAAAAAACATTAAATAGATATAGAACTTTTTAACACATTAGGAAGGCAATCAGTGTGAGTGTGCAAAGAGGGGAGGGGGTGGTTATGGAGGTTAGTGTAGAGCTGTCAGAACCGAGTATCTACTGGGTGCCTAGACAGAGGGGAGTATGAGGGGTGGGTCTGGTCTAGAGTTTAGTGGGCCTAGGGTTCCCCTCAGGTGAGTAGAGGGGAGTATGGGGGTCACTGGATTGCTCCCTGGGCACTTGGAGTGCAGAAGAGCAAAGTTAGGAGGAGGCAAGGAGACCCTGAGTTTCTGATCTCCCCCATGTCCGACGTGCAAAACCTCCAACAGAAATGATACGCAATTTCAACGAAGACAGTTCTGCAAACGACACATGAAATATAAACTTGTATCTTTGCCAGATCTCACTCCAAGTAGGCTTAGGGAGCCTGCGCTCTCCTCATTCTCAGCTCCTCCAAAAGCAACTTAGCATTTGGGATGCAAACAATTTCTAAGTCACGGCACGCTGGAGAACGGAGTGAGGAGGAGGCAGAAATTAAGGTATTGGAATTTAGCTAATGCGTAAGGCTGAGAGGAGTGTCCCTATGTCGCACTGGCTCACAGGAGAGTCGGTGGTGGCTGACCATTAATATTCCCAATGTTTTCACAATGTTTTCCTCTTTCTTACCCATACCCATATATTTGAGGTAATATTGAGTCTTAAGAGTATTTAAATTGTAACTTTAGAAATGTGCAGATACTATGTAGGCTATACATTTATACTGTATGTTGGTTGGTTTACTGTTGAGTGAGAAAACAATGTTGCACATAAAGCCAACCATCTGGGGACCCCAAAATCATTTGGGGGACCCCCAGTTTGGGAACGGGACACCTTTACAAACAAATTGGTGAAGACATTTCTCTGTAAGGAATTTCTTCCAAGATTTGTGTAATATTCCCAGTCTATCACTTGGTAGCCATGTTTTTACAAATGTCACAGTACCACCCAGTAATAATTAATGTATTCCTTATTGGTATCCAAATACTGTACATTTTTGAAGCTTCAACAGAATGTGAATTACATGATTAATTCACCAATCCTGGGCATTACAGTATGTAGAAAAGGGAGAAATGTCCAATGACATTGTTAAATATGCTTATAACCAATTGCTTTATAATATATAATTGTACTTATAATCACTTGCTTATAATTTATATATGCTAATTGGATTCATAGAGCACCAAAACATGGGGTTAGGCACCAAAATTACTTGTGTAGGGCAAATAATGAAGGAGTAATGGTCTTTTAAGGAACTGGTGGCGGCCATCTTGGAAATTTGACATTTCTAATGATCAGATTTCGGTAAACTTTTGATATGTTATTAAGTACACCTGATACTACAATAAACCATTGAGAAACCTTTTGTTCAAATTATTTTTGGGTCAAACCATATTTTCAGCCGCCTATATTGTTGCATCCCTACCCAGCAGACTGGTGGTAATTAACTGGTGAAGTTGTTTTATGTTGGTTATTATGATGTGATATATTTGAATTGAATTTCTCTTCTACATAAACAGTATTTCATTTGAACTTCAAAATCAATCTAATCGTTTTGATGAATGTTTGAGAAAAAGGATTATTCAGGTCATGTGGTGTCCTGGGAATTAGGGGTGTGCCGATACACTAATTTCACCAAACGATACGATACGATATTTGGCTCACAACTTCGATACGATATCGATACGATACGATGCGCACTTTTTTTTATTATGAAAATATATGGGGGAGGAAAAAAGTAAATGCAAACAAATAATTCTGTTTTTGCATTATTCAGACATGCAAACTTGTAGCTTTTCAGCTACAATAGCCGTTTTCAATCCAAATAGGGCAATAGTGTGACACCTGACCCGAAAAAACAACAACATGTTGTCACCCTTTTCACCTCGGGGCTGTTTGCATGCCTGATTATAATGATTGTAAAAAATATATATACATATATATCGGCACACCCCTAGAATTAGGCTGTTTTGACTCAGTGCACTGTCTCAGACTCTCTGTGCCTTGTAGGCTATCATATTCATGTGCATTCAATCTATACACATAATTAACCTTATTTGTATCTGTGTCTCTTTATGCTTGCTGTCCGAGAATAATGAATTGCATATCATTGATGTTGGATCCAAGAGTCGCATCTGTTGAACATTTCTGTGACTCCGTCCTTGTTTACAGTTTTCAAATAATGGAATGGAAATAATTTGTTTAATGAATGAAAACGTCATAGAGACAGAGTCTGTGAATTGGAGAAGTAAACACTATCCTCCTTTTCTTCTTGGCTTTTGCCTGCAGGCTCAAAATGTGAAAGAAACCTAATAGTCACACTTTGTGTCAAATGGCAACTGAAGTATTTTAAAAATAAATCCTGTATTGAATGGTTATTCCCTCTTTTTGATCAGATGGTCTAAATTCCTGAAAAACTGCAATGCAAATCATGTGATGACCAGCAGTGGTGGAAAGTAATCAAGTACATGTACTTAAGTACAAATTTGTACTTTACTTGAGTATTTCCAATTTACAATACTTTTACTTCTACTCCACTACATCTCAGAGGCAAATATTGTACTTTTACTCCACTACATTTACTTGAAAACTTTAGTTACTAGTTACTTTTCAGATATAAACTATGATATAATGAAACATACAATAACCACTTTTGCCCTATTTTATACATAGGCTATTTGAAAATAGCCGATCTACAAGCTCGATCTACAAGCTCTACGAGCTTGTAGATCTGCTATTTTCAAATATTTACTACTTTTACTTTTGGTACTTTAAGTACATTTTGATGCCAATACTTTTGTACTTATTTTCAAGTATTTTTTTTATTCTGGACTTATTTTTATATTGCAGTATTGGTACTTTTACTTAAGTAAAGAATTTGAGTACTTTTTCCACCACTGATGATGACCAATGATCTCTATTGACTTTGAACACTTTGTTTGGCCCTCACAGTGTCACTCTCTTCTTCCTCTCTGACAACAGAATTACCTCAACCAACAGAATGTCCAGGACCAGGACGAGTCGAGGTTGGCCCGTTGCGACGACCTGGCATCCCTGATAAAAAAGAACTGCGACGTGACCACGATCGAGAACCCACGCGGCAGCAAGGTTGTTGTCAGGGACAAACCTGTCACCAACCGCAACTTCCGCAAGAAGGACGTGGCTGAGAAACTAGACCCTGAACAGATCACTCAGATCCAGCCTCAGAAGCTCACCCTCACCCTCAGATCTGGTAAAGATGACATCATCTTTATCAGTCCCTTTGGGGACATTTGGCAGCAGAAAGCAGGGGCGTCACGGGCATTCACTGTGTGTACGTCACGACACCCTCACTCTCACAGATCCGTGATTTCATACCCCCCACTTTTTGAAAAAATAAATAAATATATATATATATATATTGTTTGATAATAAATCGGTAAAATCAGGCAAAAATAAGAATTAAATAACCTAACCCTAAAACCGAAATAAAGTAACCAAAACACGAAAAAAAACGAACAAAATCTGCCCAAAAAACGCAAAATTTTGAAAATACAAAATCTGTTTACATTTGACAGTTACAAATGATTTTCATGATTTTTCAAAAATAGCAGATCTACAAGCTCATAGCGCGGAGCTTGTATATCTGCTATTTTTGAATAGCCAAAGTGTAAAATAAGGGGTATAGTCCACCGAAAGTCAATCCCCCCCACCTTCTGAGAGCCCGTGACGTCCCTGGCAGAAAGTAATCGTTAGCAATACTAACAATAATGGTAATGCTAATGATAATAACAATGACAACTGGGCACTTTTCCAGCCAACAGCAAAATACTTCACAATAAAACAGAGGTGAAACATCTATTTAGATGTTTTTTGGAACAGACAATCCCAAGGGAATTGGGGAGCAGCACAGAGGAAGAAAATGGAGTGAGCTAAAATGAAAGTTAAATACTTCAATCAAGTATGCAGGTCATAAAGCATAAAGATCAGTTGGATTATGTTTGGCTTTCTGCACACTGTTTTTGAACAAAGTTTTCCCACATTATCAGTGTGTTAGAATAACAAAAGTCTAGATGAGTTGGGATGAAGGAGAAAAATACAAATCTGTAATTCTCAAAAATGTCTTTTAATGCAAGATCAAAGTCAAAAAATAATATTTTTAGAAGGACAGAGGCAGTAGTTAACAGTGGTTGTCTTTGGGAGATATGTCAGTAAATAGCATACATCGCTCTCCGACCAGGTGAGCCTCAGACCTTCTCTCTGAAGTTCAAGCGTGCCGAGGACTACCCCATCGACCTGTACTACTTGATGGACCTGTCCTTCTCCAATGAGGACGATCTGGAGAACGCCAAGAACCTGGGAACCGACCTCAAGAGGGAAATGCAGGAGATCACCTCTGACTTCAGGATCGGTAGGAGTTTCACTAAATGAAATTAGATGAAATAGTTTTTTTTTTTATCAAGAAATGTAATCGGCGAGCCTACTAGTTCAAACATGTGATGGCCATAAATCATTGATACAAAATTTTCTCTTTCTTATATGTAACCTGCTTTCACCCCAGCATATATTCCAGCAGGAGAAATGTCTTCTACAGTACGTCAGTACAATATCTTGCAAACACAGTAGCTCTGAAAACACAATCCTTTGTTGTTCTTAGGGTTCGGTTCCTTTGTGGACAACAACAGCACCACGCCCACCGGGCTCCTCAACCCCTGCACAGGCAATCAGGACTGCACCCGCCCCTTCAGCTACAAGAACGTCCTGAGCCTCACCAAGGAAGGAGACGAGTTCAACAAGCTGGTCAGTCAGCAGCAGATCTCAGGGAACCTGGACTCTCCTGAGGGAGGCTTAATTGACGCCATCATGCAGGTGGCTGTCTGCGAGGTGAGAAGGATTCAGTTACACACTGGAGTATGTAGTTGGTTGGACTGCATTAGCTAAGCTACACACTATTGCCCTCTGTTTGTCGGACTTGAACTCTAAATTAAGCGTCTGTCTGTCTCGGTCCTGTTAGAAACAAATCGGCTGGAGGAACGTGACTCGTCTGCTGGTGATCTCCACCGACGCTGGTTTCCACTTCGCCGGAGATGGCAAGCTGGGTGGCATCGTCCTGCCCAGCGATGGCAAATGTCACCTGGAGAACAACGTGTACACCATGAGCCACTACTATGTATGTGTTTCATACCGGAGTATAGTTTTTGTAAACAAGTTATTCTTACCTAAAATATAATGGACACTTCAGTTCTTTCTCACGATTTCTGTGTTTTCATTGGTGTTATTTATATGCGCTGAGTGTTTGGCTTGTTCCCTTATTGATTTCGTTATTTTATTCATTTCATTATTTTTAAATAACAGGACTACCCCTCCACTGCACACTTGGTGCAGAAGCTGAGTGATCACAACATCCAGACAATCTTTGCCGTCACAGAGGATTTCCAGCCCGTTTACAAGGTAAAGCTGTCATCTTTATGTAGAACTTGTTTCCCACTCTTGAGACTTCATAGTCATCCAATGATTATAGACTTGTGTGATATCGCAAAGAAGTTGATGTGATCAAATGTCATGTTCTGTCCCTTACAGGAGTTGAAGAATCTCATCCCCAAGTCGGCTGTGGGAACTCTGTCCTCCAACTCCAGTAACGTCATCAAGCTCATTATTGATGCTTACAATGTGAGTTGAACGGTAGTGTGTTCACATGTTCAAGGAACATGTTTAGCGCTTTTCTAGACAAAGTTACAAAGTCCTTTTACAGAACATGTTAAAAATAGCAGGGTGGCATTCTACACTAAAATCAAAAGGCTTGGCTAGTTCGACACGCTATGCTCCTTAGCTTCAATGGTAAATGCAGGGAATGCATGAACCTGACCTCAGGATGCTGCTAATAGTACCTTCTTCAGAACTGGTCCATTGATAAATACGCAACTACCAATGGAGAAAGTTTTCCTCACAGCGGAACAACTTGTTGCTGGATGAAAAACAATTGTTAATAAAAAGTATCATTTAACCTCTCTCTGTATTCTAGTCTCTGTCATCTGAAGTGATCCTGGAGAACAGCAGGCTGCCTGAGGGAGTCTCCATCACGTACAAAGCCATCTGTAAGAACGGTGTGGTGGGGACCGGGGACAATGGGAGGAAGTGCTCCAACATCTCCATTGGAGATGAGGTATTAATTCATCTTAACAACAGAAAGAATTGGAAGAACTCAAGATTGCATTGTAAAAACAACAACTCGGGATGTTTGTCTGAAATGTGAAAAGAAACTTAGTGTATTTTTTTTTTCTCTAAATTTTTATCCCACGATTTTGTAACCCTATTTTTAACACCCAGTGCCAATTGTCTATGTAATCCTGGGCACTACCTTCCCTCTGCCAACCTAGGGAGGCCAGGGCCGAGCTCATGCCTCCTTTAATGCATGAGAGCCAACTGACCTTCTTGTCACCTGACAGAGGAGAGTTTCCCTGGTTGGACGTAGCGCGTGGAAGGAACACGTTATTCCAACCAGTTCCCTTCCCCTCCATCAGGCGCCCCGGCTGGCCAGGGGGAGGTAGTATAGTGACCAGGATTACTGCATGTTTTTGTGGGTATTAACTACCCTAGGAGACACGGGGAGAACATGCAAACTCCACACAGAAAGGCCCTTTCGCCAACCCTAGGGTATGGGCGCTGATGACGCAGAGGAGAGAACACGCCCACAGCGTCCCCTGTGGGAATCGGACCTTCTAGCTGTGAGGCGACAGCGCTACCGACTGCGCCACCGTGCCCCTGAAATTTAGTGTAGGCTAATGACGCTTTAATATTCCTCTGTTTCGCAGGTGTACTTTGAGATTTCCGTGGAGTCCCAGAAGTGTCCGTCTCACGGCAAAGCAGAGAGCATTAAGATCAAGCCCCTGGGATTCACTGAGGAGGTGGAGATCGTGCTCAAGTTCATCTGCGACTGTCAGTGCTCCAAAGGAGGAGAGCCCAACAGCCTGATATGCCACGAAGGCAACGGAACCTTTGAATGTGGAGCCTGCAAGTAAGAATGAAGGCAAAAGTGCCACTCTTATGTTTCTTGCTCACTGATAGCCCATTGATCTGGAAAGATGATAGGACCACCTGACCATATTCCTTGAAATATACAGACCAACTGAATCCCGGTTAAAGTTGTCTCAGGGCTATCATAGGGCGGTTTCACACTATGGTCCCGGGTGCGCACCCTGGACCACTTGGCTGATGTTGTGGTAGTGTGAACGTAGCGAACCGTTCGCCGTAACGCATCACGTTCCGTACCCGAAACCACCTTAGGAGGTAGTCTTGGGTCCGATTGCTGCGGAGTCGGGAACGGAACGCGGCAGTGGGTACATACACACATCTCCGTTTGCTGGCGTAAAACGGGTTGCAACGAAACGGAAGCTCTTGTTCCGGATCCGGCCATTTCTGTCTGTTACTCAATGAAAAGCAGAACACGGATGTGCCTTTTCCGGACCGGATCGCGTCCGTTTTTCCGTTTCTTTTTTAACATGGGAGTGGATGGGACTTCCGGCCGTTCGTTCGGTCGCAAACGGAGATGTCTGTATGTACCCAGTGTGAATCCATCCGTTCCAAGAGAAGGAAGTGGACTGCTAATCATATATCATTTATATATTTTTATAATGACGCATTATTTTAGCTGGGTTATACCTTCTCATAGTTATACTTGAATGTTGACAAGAAATAATAATCCTGCTAGTGTTTGAGTAGCGCGAGCCGTGAAAAATAATAAACAAAAAACACATGTGTGGCGAACGTATTTATAAGAATAAATACACCAAGGATTAGTCTGTGACGTCACTGCTAAATTACCAAGGATGCGTCCGTGTCGCCAATATCATTATTGGCGACACGTTAACAGACGACAGTACATTTCGAGGTTTCAAAGACCAGTGCACACACTGCTTTGGTTGTGTATTGTTGATCTGTTGTTATTATAACGCAAGACAACGTCAGGAACACAGTCAAACTTTATTATTCACTCTAGAATGACTTTTCTTCTGTGAATGACATTCTCTCTCCCAAAGCACCATAGTCTACAGCGCCCCCATGAGGCACCTATTTACCATTACTGTTAAATGAAATGGTCTCGAGTCTTGGCCACTGTGAATGCTGGCCAACCAAACGTTCCCGGGAACGCTTCGATTCAAACGGACCCAGTGTGAAGCCGCCCTTAATAGATTGGTTTTACATTGTTTTTTTTGTAACTTATTTTCCAGGTAGAAAATTCAACAAACAAAAAGACAAATATGAGAATGACACATACACAGAAAAATTAAATGAAATGAAAATAAACTAGAAAAGTTGCTCCTCGTAGCACAGGTCTCCGCCAGGTCAGGTAGGTTATTGTGGCCTCCTGGTGGTGCTATAATAGGCCAATGTGAAAAGGGTGCGATTTGTTCAAGGGCTTTTCACTGCAGTCGGACACTGCATTCATGATTTGAGGCATTTTGTTCCAAAAAGATGTTTTGCAAAATTAGACCTGCTGGTGGCGCTATAACAGGCCAATGTGAAAAGGGTGGCATTTCTTCCTCGGCCTAATAGAAATGTCTGTGTTCATGATTTGAGGCATTTTGTTCAAAATGGACCAATCCTGCAAACTTTGGAAGCCAATCTTAGAAAATCAGGATGGAATATGGGAAATTGGATAAATCTGTGTTGATCACATGACTATAGAGATAATGTGTACCGATTTGTGTGACGTTTGGTCAAAATCTGTAGGAGTAGTATCAATAAATGTTTTTTTGCACATATCTGCCTCCTGGTGGCGCTATAACAGGCCAATCTGAAAAATTGGGCCAGAGGTTCTGAATTGGCATCCAGGGAGTGTGCGTGCATAGTTTCGCAGCGGCCGGGCCAACGGTACCAGAGATTAGCTGCTAACAGACGGACGGACGGACGGACACACGGACGGACGGACAGGGGACAAAACATACTCTCTCGCCATGCCATTCGGCCTGGCGGAGACAATAAATAAAGTAAAGGCAAACAAAAAGACATAAAAAATTGTGTTGAGGTGGACGTTAAAACACAAGGGTTAACATATTAACGGATTACAGTCTTTTCTTTTATTTATTTATCAATAAATCAATGAGTTACATTTCTCATCAAACAGTAAGAAGTCTATTTCTTCCAGTTCTTCGCATATTGTTCCGCTCTCAGCCTAAGAGAGAAGGTCAGATTCTCCATAGAGTCTACAGTATCTTGGTTTTACATTGTGCATATAACATAAGTATAACTCACTTAATCTCATGTCAATGGTGATGTCTTGGTTTTGTAGTCTTTTCCATTAGAAAAAAGGTCCAGTATTTGTCCTTCTGGTCTCTGTTATGTTATGTTATGTCTTGTAAATATGAACTGGTACAGTATACAGTATGTCCTGGTGGTGTCTCTTATTATGTAAACGTGTCTTGTAAATATGAACTGGTACAATCCTGGGGTTTTTGTTATGTTGTCCCATGTGTCTTGTAGTATTTGACTTTGACTCGTCTCGAGTTGTCTGTCATTCATTCTATAATAGTGAACGTGAGGCTACATTTCCTTGTATATATTTAAGATTGTATTATGTTCTGGTCTGCTCTATGCTCTCGTATGTAACTTGTGTGTATTTAATTTTGTTCTTTCAGGTGTAATGAGGGTCGTATTGGCAGGCTGTGCGAATGCAGTAACTACGGGGTGGATGTGGACTATCTGCCAGATCTGGACGACTACTGCCGCAAAGACAACGGCAGAGATATCTGCAGCAACAATGGAGACTGTGTCTGTGGCACATGTGAGTGTAAGAAACTGGACAACCCTACCGAGAGATACAGTGGCAAGTTCTGCGAGTGTGACAACTTCAACTGTGACCGCTCCAACAACAAGCTCTGTGGAGGTGAGCCGCCTGGACTGCTTTGTGCGACTCCTTTTTTTTGCCATGGTTTGCTTTGGAACACTCCTCACCTCTCCTCTCCTCTGCTTGTGTCTCTCCTCTTTCAGGACATGGACGCTGTGAGTGCAGAGTGTGCGTCTGTGACGCCGGCTACACCGGAAGTGGCTGTGACTGTTCCCTGGACCAGTCCCCCTGTCTGGCCAAGAATGGACAGATCTGTAATGGCCGTGGGGTCTGTGACTGTGGCGTCTGCAGGTGCACCAACCCCAAGTTCCAGGGCACCACCTGTGAGATCTGTCCCACCTGCCCTGGAGCCTGCACGGAGCACAAGTGAGTCTCCATATCCTGGCAGATTGGATGACAAGATGGCATTTACTGCCAAAATCCCAGTCAGAATAATGTCCCACGTCAAGAAAATAGCTATATTTCATATGTTTCAGAATGTAGAATTCTAGCAGCTTTCAGGAAAATATAAATGAGAAAGTACATTTTGAGTGGCCACAATAAATAAACCACCAGCTCGGTGGCGTTGCACGGTCTGCCCTGAGATTTGGAGTAAGTAAGTAAGTAAGGGGTTCAATTGTGCTTGACAATGTGTCACAAAAGTGATGTTCAGGTTCCCGTACCCAGCACTGTCTGGTATGTTCCGGTGCTTTCCCCTCCCTCCCTCTGCACCAAAGACCTATAAACGCTCTTTTGTGCATTTACTGTATACATTTTGGGCCATATGTGCCCTCCCGCAGGCTGATACTTTAGGCTGGGTTTACTGATATCTTGTTAATTCAATTAAAAATACGAAAACATCTTTCTCTCTCCACAGGGACTGTGTCCAGTGCCGGGCGTTTGAGATCGGTGAGAAGAGGGACACATGCCAGCGAGACTGCAGCTACTTCAACCTGATCAAGGTGAAGGGCCGCGACGGGCTTCCCCAGCCCTACGACCACAGCTTCCCCCTGGTCCACTGTAAGGAACGCGACGCCAACGGCTGCTGGTTCTACTACACCTTAATTTCATTTTTCTACGCTCCGGAACGACGGAACGATGGCACCAAGGAGGTCATCGTGGTGGAAACGCCGGGTGAGTGCCGGTGGCCAAGGCATTATGGAAAATGTAGGCATGTTTGACGCAGATAGCAGATTTGCAAGCTAGCATAGTTATATACTGGACGATACCGCATTGGCTGGGTTGCTGGTCATTGGAGCAACGTGTCAACGGTTGCGGAATATAAGGATAATAGGCTCTATGCACAGCCAAATGGACCCTCCCGGGTGCATTTGGTTCCATTTGTACACTCTCAGAGTTATGGGGGGTCCTTGAAATCAAAAAGTTTGAGAACCACTGTGCTACACTAAATGGAACAGCGCCTTCATTAGTATCATCTGCGAAGGAAGCAAGGAAGGGGCCCAATTTCTGTCCAATATGGCTGCTGTGCATAGAGCCTATTCCTTTAACAGGTCCGTTCATGAAAGTCCTTGCGGTATTGTTTCCAATGAGGGCCTGTGAGCAATTAGGGGTTAAGAGTCTTGCGCAGGGACAAATTTCATTTCATCGACACATTTGCTGGCCTGGCCAGGAATCGTACCTGGAGCAACCAGGGCCTCTGGCTCCCTAGGTGGGCTCACTAACCACTCAGCTATGGCCGCCCCCGAGGTGGTGCCGCTATATTGGTTAGAGCAAGCTGTGACTCCTAATAATAATAATAATACCTGGGATTTATATAGCGCTTTTCTGAGTACTCAAAGTCGCTTTACAAGGCTAAACTAAGTGGAACAAAATCAAAACAAAACAACTTTAATGAGAAAGTACAGAGAATAAAAAGTTAAAAGGCTACAGAAGGCCAGGGAAGTTGAGACTAGGGTGGTAGGAGAACAATTAGGTGGGGAAAGCGGTTCTGAAGAGGTGGGTTTTGAGGGAGGTTTTGAACACGGCAAGGGTGGGGGCGGTTTTGATGTGAGGTGGAAGTGGGTTCCAGAGGGTGGGTGCTGCAACGGAGAATGCCCTATCACCCCAGGTGCGCTTTGTTTTTTTGGTGGGGAATTTGAGGAGGTTGGCATCGCTGGATCTGAGCGAACGGGTGGGAACGTGGTTGTGAAGGAGGTCGGAGATGTATTGGGGTGCCTGGTGGTTGAGGGCTTTGTAGGTGGTGATGAGGATTTTGAAGTTTATTCTGTGTTTGACCGGGAGCCAGTGGAGGTCGTGTAAGACTGGTGTGATGTGGTCTCTGGAGCGGGTGTGGGTGAGCAGGCGGGCGGCTGAGTTCTGTACATATTGGAGTTTATTGAGGGTTTTGGCGGTGATACCGTGAAGGATGCTATTGCAGTAATCTAACCGGGATGAGATGAAGGCATGGATGAGGGTTTCGGCAGCAGAAAATGTCAGGGAGGGACGGAGACGGGCAATGTTCCGGAGGTGAAAAAAGGCTATTTTGGTGATGTTGTTGACGTGTGGGAGAAATGACAGGGTGGTGTCAAAGATTACACCAAGGTTGCGGATGTGGGGGGAGGTTTTGATGAGGGAGCCGTCGATATTGAGTGAGAAGTCCTGGGTGGAGCGGGTGAGGGAGTCGGGCCGATGATGATTATTTCAGATTTATTGCAGTTGAGTTTTAAAAAGTTGTTTTGCATCCAGGTTTTGAGTTCAGTGAGGCATGCGGTGATGGTGGAATGGGTGGCTGCGGTGATGGTTTTGGTGGAGAGGTAGATTTGTGTGTCGTCGGCGTAGCAGTGGAATTGAAGTCCGTGGTTGCGTAGAATCTGTCCGAGGGGAAGGATGTAGATGGTGAAGAGTAGGGGACCAAGCACTGAGCCCTGGGGAACTCTGTGAGTGACTGGGGCAGTGGGGGAGGTGCAGTTGTTGATTGAGATGTATTGCTGGCGGTCTGAGAGATATGATTTCATCCAGGAGAGGGCAGTGCCAGATAAACCGAGGGAGGAGTGGAGGCGTGATATGAGGATAGAGTGACTGATGGTGTCGAATGCTGCGCTGAGGTCCAGGAGGATGAGGATGGAGAGGAAGCCATTGTCGGCGGAGCGGAGGATGTCATTGGTGACTTTGAGGAGTGTGGTTTCGGTGCTATGGAGTGAACGGAAGCCGGATTGGAAGGTTTCATACAGGTTGTTGGAGTGTAGGTGGGATTTGATCTGTGATGCAACTGTGCGTTCAAGTATTTTTGAGAGGAAGGGGAGGTTGGAGATGGGCCGGTAGTTATAGGGGATGTTGGGGTCGAGACCGGGTTTCTTGAGGATGGGGGTGATGGCAGCCAGCTTGAGGGCAGGAGGGACAGAGCCAGTAGACAGGGAGGAGTTTATTATGTTAGTGATTAGTGGTGTGAGTGAGGGGAGACAGGCTATGACGAAGGTGGGTGGTATTGGGTCGAGGGTGCAGGAGGAGGCTTTCATACCAGAGGTTATGGAGGATAGGTCTGATGCGGTGATTTCGGTGAAGGCAGAGAGTGGGTGGTTGGAGAGTAGAGGAGAGGCCTGATCAGGGTCAAGGGGGGTGGTAGGGGAGGAGGTGGCCAGTTCAGAGTGTATGATGTCGATCTTGGATTGAAAAAATGATTAAAAAAAAGCTTCACATTTGCTGGTGGTGAATGAGGTGGTGGTGGTGTCAAGGGGTTTGAGAAGTTTGCTTATGGTGGAGAACAGTGTCTTGGGGTTGTTGCTGCCGGATTGTATGATGGAGGAGTAATGGGAGCTGCGTGCGGTGTTGAGAGCATCCCTGTATTGCTGTTGGTGTGATTTGTAGATGTCAGAGTGGATAGTGAGACCGGTTCTCTTAGAGAGCCGTTCGAGTTGCCTGCCTTTGGCTTTGAGGTGACGGAGGTGATCAGTATACCAGGGGGCGGAGTGGGTGTAGGAGACAGATTTTGTTTTGATGGGGGCGAGCTGATTGAGACAGGAGGAGAGTGCACTGTTATAGCTGGATACCAGTTCAGTGGGGGAGGGGCTCTGGGCGAGAGAGTGGTTGAAGGTGGTGTCAGTCAATAGGGCGGAGAGAGATGAGGGGTGGATGGATTTCAGGTTCCGGAATGCTATGGAGCGCTGCTGTTTGATGAGCGGTGTGGGGATGTCAATGTCCAGGGTGAGGGCCAGGTGGTCTGAGATGGCAGAGGTGAGGTTGAAACTGGTGAGATTGCTAATGGTGATTCCAGTGGTGCAGATCAGGTCCAGGGTGTGTCCTTTTTTATGGGTAGGGAAGTCGACGTGTTGAGTGATATTGAACAAGTTCAGAATGTCCAGGAAGTCGGTGGCAGTTTTACAGATGGAGGAATCCAAATGCAGGTTAAAGTCCCCCAAAAGTAGAACAGATGGAGATATGGCGCAGAGTTGAGTGAGGAATTCAGAGAGATCGGAGAGGAATGCTGGGTTGGGTTTGGGGGGGCGGTAGATGACTGCAGTGACCAGGGGTTTGGGGCCGGGTAGTTTAAATGACTGCTGCTCAAATGAGGGAGGGGGTTGTGATAGCAATAGGAGAGGGTTTGAAGTGCTGGCGGTATATTGTGGCTAAACCACCAGCATGACCAGTGCGTGGTTTGTCCATATAAACATATCCGGGGGGTGTAGCTTTGTTGAGTAGACTGTATTCCTGAGGTATTTGCCAAGTTTCAGTTATGCAGAAAAAGTCAATGTTATTGTCAGTGATGAATTCAGTGAGTATTGCGCCTTTTTTATTGAGTGACCGGGTGTTAAATAGAGAGAATTTGAGAGTTGGGTGGTATTGGATGGGGGGGGGGCTTTGATGAGTGGTCGCAGATAGACAGAGTGCACGTGTGGTTTGTTGTTGTGAGAGTGATGACGTATGACGACATCGGGGGCGGGGCGGTTGTTTGTCCAGAGTGTGGGGATACAGTGGTCAGTCCGGGGGTAAATAAACTTTCTGCGTGAGCTACGGTGGATATATCTGGGTCGGCGAAGAAGTCCATGTTTACTGATGGCTGCTGTGATATGCGATGAGATGGGGATGTTTTTATTGAGTTCAAGCAGATGTGAGGCGGAGAATTTGAGTGGCATGCTGTAGGAGATGGATGTTGAAGAGATGGACGTTGAAGTGGATTCGCTGGCCAGTGGCCACTTCAAACGTGTTGGCCAGGAGTGGAAAAACAGGCACAACACAAACATCCACAGCATGGCAGAGGAGTGGGGCTATTGTCCATGGAAAGCAGGAGGAGCACGCAAGGCAACGTGCGGTTTGTTATTGTTTGTTAGCCGATAGCCGCCTAGGCAGCGACTCCATAGTCTAAACCAGTTGTGCATGAATGGCCAATACGCTTGTGCAAGGACGCGCTGTGATTGGCCAGTAGCCACTTTGAGTGACAGTTGGGGCAAACGCTCTCACCAAAACATTATTTACTATTCTGTCCCTATCGGTACATAACTCGAACGGCGCTGAGTCGACTAGCAGATCATTGGCCGGTCGACGCGGGCACTCGCGCCTGGAGGCACGCCTCCGTCTTGGTCCAAAATTATACTTTATCGGCGAAAAGAAAGCGTCCGCGGTTGTTTGAAAAAGGCACTTCCTTGTTGGCCACAGAAGGGGGCATGTTTATAGCACAACTGGTTTAGACTTTGTAATGTCGCGCCTAGGCAGTGGCAGGAGCCAGGCTAGCTAGTTAGCGTGCTGATCAGCCCCAGGCTGGTGGTGAGAGAAGACAGGCTGGCCGAAAGCGAGGACAAGCTCCGGGGCAGAGGAGATGGGGGTTAAAAAAGCTGTGTGGGGGTAGCCAACTAGCCTTCACTAGCGTGCCACCCCAACAGCTTGCCGCCCTGGGCTCGCGACGAGTGAAGGTTGACCCGTCAACCACACCACCAACCCAGGGCAAGAAGCAGCAGCTTTCGAGCGGCAAAGTGTTCGGTTGGGTGATGAGTGGATCAGAACAGTGGCAGAGACAGATCCGGCTGGAGTTTGTAGGTGGAGTGGGTCCAGGAGGAGTGCAGCCCGAGTTGACAACTGGAGGTAACTAGCACCAGCTAACAGCCACGGGTAAGTCCAGGATCGGGTTTATAACATAAGGGAAATTAAATAAACAGAGCGACAAAAGAAAAAGATTAAGGAAAGGGACTAAACTGACTAAACTGACCAAAACATGAACCTAAAATTCAAACCTAAAACCTAATCTCAGACGGAGAAGCGGCGAACAAAGCAACGCCAACGTCCTCTCACCTCTCAATGGAGATGACCAGATAATGTATGTATGCCCCTAGCTCCAATCGGAACCTCACCCTCCGCTGTATAGCTCCGAGATGAGGTTCCATGTTTATCTCTGCCGTATGGTTGAAACATGTCCGCACATTTTCCACTTTACATGTTTCTTACCTCTTTCTGCACATCGTATCCAAAAAGTAAAGGTTTTCTGAAATGCTCACAGATGTTTGAAATTTTAACTCACCATAAAATCTATCCAACGAGTTGAAAAAAGCACTTTATTCGCCTCTCTCCTCCGCCGGTTACATGTTTTTAAGACATTGCGCAAGAGTTGCGCCCATAGAGATAACATTACTGATCTACTGGTCAAATGTTGAATTGCATCTTCTAATGCATAATATTATTGAACCGGCTGAGGAGAGAAGCGATTTAAACACTTTTTTCAACTCGTTGGATGGATTTTATGGTGAGTTAAAATTTCAAACATCTGTGATTATTTCAGAATACCTTTACTTTTTGGATACGATGTGCAGAAAGGGGTAAGAAACATGTAAAGTGGAAAATGTGCGGACATTTTTCAACCATACGGCACCGCTCCACGTAGGACCTCATCTCGGAGCAACATAGCGGAGGGAGAGGTACTAAATGGGGCTAGTATGCCCCATGTATGTCTATGGAAGCAGGAGGTCAATTCACATTGAAAATCATCATAACTCGCGGAATTCTCAACCGATTTTCAAGCGGTTTGGTTTGCTACAAATGTTAGACATGAAGTTATTTCATGATATAGGATGGTTGTTTGAATAAAAATGTGGGTTTTCATATCAAAACACCTTATCGTACTTAGATAATAACGGTAATGATTATATTGTAAAACAGAAAAACATTTTTAGTCTCAGGTACACATACAACTGAGGCATATTTCTTACAGTGGAATTATGGCAAGGTGCCCTAGGCGGCGTTTTTTACGCCTATGGATTTGAAGTATATAAATGTGACATTTCCAGTCATTCATCATCATCATCACCTTTATTGTCTCCGCCAGGCCGAAGGCATGGTGAGAGAGTATGTTTTGCACCCTGTCCGTCCGTCCGTGTGTGTGTGTGTGTGTCCGTGTCCGTGTCCGTGTCCGTGTGTCATTCTGTCATTTTATGTACAGCTAATATCCGGCACTGTTGGCTTGATCGCAGCGAAACTGTGCACACACACTCCCCGGATGCCACTTCAGAACCTCTGCCCCAAATTCTTCACATGGGCCTTTTATGGCGCCACCAGGAGTCCGATTTGTGCAAAAAATAATGTTTTGACTGTACTCCTACAGATTTTAGCCAATATAGGCTCATAGGCTTTTAGCGCTATGAGCTTGTAGATCTGCTATTTTTGAAAAAGCGTGAAAAACATTTGTAACTGTCAAATGTAAACTCATTTTGTATTTTCAAATGTTTGCGTTTTTTGGGCAGATTTTGTTAGGTTTTTTTTTGTGTGTTTTGGTTACTTTATTTCGGTTTTAGGGTTAGGGTTAGGTTATTTAATTCTTATTTTTGCCTGATTTTACCGATTTATTATCAAAAAATATATATATTTTTCTAATTTTTTCAAAAAGTGGGGGGTATGAAATCACGGATCTGTGAGAGTGAGGGTGTCGCGTCGTACGCCCAGTGAATGGCCGTGACGCCCCTGCTCTTTCCTATCCAGGTCCAGATACAGCTCTGCAGTGTTGTTAGCCCCACTGTCGTGCCACAGTGTTTGGGACTCGGTCACATCGTATGCCAGGTGTATTTGTGACAGAGTATTCCCCTATGTTATTTTGCAAATGTAAGGTCATTCACAGGGTGGTATAATTATATTCAGCTGTGAAACGTCAGTTTAAATTGGTTATTTTGACAGCCTTTTGACAGCCTCCAGTTGAGCTAAACTGGAAGTTCTGCTTTAGCGCTACAGTTACATTTAATCCACTGCCCAAGAGGCTAATCACACTCATAAAATAAAATAAAATACATAAATACATAAATACATACATAAATACATAAATAATAATAATATAATGATGTGCCGATGGAGGCTGACTGGGAAATGTTGTTGTTGATGATGTTGTTGAAGTAAGAGACAAATTGGTTGTTTGACAGACTGTGCCAAAACAACGACGGTGAGAAGCAGGACACATGCCAGCGAGACTGCAGCTACTTCAACCTGATCAAGGTGAACCTGATCCGGTATCTACGTATTTACGCCTATGGATCAGAAGTATATAAATGTGACATTTCCAGTCATTCATCATCATCATCACCTTTATTGTCTCCGCCAGGCCGAAGGCATGGTGAGAGAGTATGTTTTGCAACCTACCTGTCCGTCTGTCCGTCTGTCTGTGTGTGTGTGTGTGTGTGTGTGTGTGTGTGTGTGTGTGTGTGTGTGTGTGTGTGTGCGTGTCATTCTGTAATTTTATGTACAGCTAATCTCCGGCACCGTTGGCTTGATCGCAGCGAAACTGTGCGCACACACTTCCTGGATGCCACTTCAGAACCTCTGCCCCAAATTTTTCGCATGGGCCTTTTATGGCGTCACCAGGAGGCCGATTTGTGCAAAACAATTTTGTTGACAGTACTCCTACAGATTTTGTCCAAAAAAATCCACAAATCGGTATTTTTAAATCAGCCTCAATGGAATGCAGTATCAAAAATGCATGGCTGAAATGTACATGAATCCACCCGTAAAGTTGAAACATCAGACCACTGAATTTAGCATCTCAGTGTTATTACTTCAAAAAAAGCATAGGTGTTTGAATGTTATGTTGCCATATTGTTTTGAAAAAATAAAATAAAAATTGAAACTTTAACCGTGAGCTTGGTGGAGGTTGGTTTAAGAAAAAGGGAGAAAAAAAACATAAAAAGGGGAATTCTACAGAAATACTACTCCAGAGTACATTGACCTGCTCATTGAGGGAGAGAAGTCTGAACGCAAACCACGCTACATGGATCGCATTCCCTGGAGTCCCTGGAGAAAATGAAACAAAAAGCACTAACTAAGGTAGAAAAGGGAGAAACGCTTCTCTCTAAAAGAATCTGACCATCGGTTCAGGGATAGTTCTGGGTATCAGAAGGGACACAGCACACACACACACTGTTGATACTATGCTGGATCCTCCCCATACTCCCCATGGTCCTCCCAACTGAGGCATGAAATACAACAATTCTGTGCTTTTCTTTCTTTCTTTCTTTCGTTTTACAAGGAAGAAAAGAAAAACCCATGTGAAGTGATTTTATTGAACTCCTAGTATGATGTGCTGAGTGTTCAACCAAGATTTTGATTATTCTGTCTTTGTTGAATAAAAAAAGAAAACAGTTAACCAACATTATCTCAAGTCAAAAAAATTGTAATAGATTACAAGCTATTTTGACGACTTGTCCTTTTAAGTGATAATGAAAATCAATATCCACAAAATCAGAGGTGTAACAATAATGTGTGATGTGCTTTATCTGTTCAGAAAAATAATTCTCAAAAATCAATTATCAATCTTTTGTAACGTATATAGTGTTGTTCAAATTTATTTATATAATCTGACAAGATGAATTGTATCCATTAACTGTCAATGTGACCTGGTGAAAGCTGAATACTTATTTAACCTGTATCAATGCCTCAGCTGTCTTCCTGTGTGGTTTGTTTGTTTGTCAGTACTTCCAATTTTCAGTACTTTTACTTCTACTCAACTACATCTCAGTATATTGTACTTTTACTCCACTACAATTATTTGAAAACTTTAGTTACTACAGTAGTTACTTTGTAGATTTGGATTATTATTACAAAACATACATACCCACTTCAGCCCTACAGTATATACATTTCAGCGATTTGAAAATGGCAGATCTGCAAGCTCACAATGCGACACATTGTGAGCTTGTAGATCTGCTATTTTCAAAAGATTTTTTATATATATTTGAAAACCTGAAATGGGACATCCTGCATAATGAGTACTTTTACTTTTGATACTTCAAGTACATTTTGAATTCCAGACTTTTAATTGTTGCTTAGTAGTATTTCTACAAATTGAGTACTTTTTCCACCACTGGCTGAATGTTTAGCTGTAAAAAATAACCTTGGCATTGGGCTACTTGCTACTGTCAAAGCTTATTCCATTTAGTGCTAGTAGATGTGGTATTAGGTCTCTCATCACAAACATAAAACCTACTAGTCTCTAGTTGAGTGAGATGACTTTTAGTGGAGCGGCTAAATGCTTTTTATTGGCAGAATCTTTCAGTTGATGATAAAAGCGTGAAAATTGGCATGAGCAGTCTCCATGGGTCACTTGACAAGAAAATTGTCCGAGGCAGTTGTAATTTCAAGATGGCGGCCATTTTTCAAGATGGCCGATACCTTAGTGAGCAGTTAAGTGATATGATGGTTTATTTGGTGATACAAGCATGAAAATTGGCATGAATAGTCTCTGTGGGTCACTTGACAATAGGCCACCCACAGCTACTTCACATTTCAGCATGGCGGCCATTTTTCAAGATGGCCAACACTTTAGTGGAGCATTTAAGTTATATAATGGTTCATTTGGTGATACAAGCATGAACATTGGCATGAGCAGTCTCTGTGGGTCACTTGACAATAAGCCACCCACAGCTACTTGAAATTTCAAGATGGCGGCCATTTTTCAAGATGGCCACCACCTTAGTGGAGCAGTTAAGCTTAAGATACAAGCATGAAAATTGCCATGAGCCGTCTCAAAAGGTCATTTGACAAGAAACCCCACAACCACCGCTTGAAATTTCAAGATGACTGCCACCCGCCATGTGGATCTTTAAATGATACCTTTTCTCATAGAAATGTATTGGGTTCCTCAAAAAGCTCTGTCAAGAGAGGTTGTTTGACTGTGTTTTGTCTGACTACTCGCCCACGACCAGTCCAGTTTGGTAAAACCTGTCAGGAGTTGCCTCCCACCGGCATAGCTCTCAGGGTTCACTGAGGTACACAAGCTCCCTTACCACGACAAGGTAACAGTCACAAGGGCGGATTTATTTTTTATTTTTTAACTAACAGCCATTACATGTGTCAAATAAATACTAAGAAATGGGGAAACAAAAAATATGACTAATAAATGAGCACAGTTGTGGTGCTGATTAGCACAGTTGTGGTGCTGAACGGACAGTGCTCCAAAATTATAATTGAGCAATGGCTAATACTGAATGGCAGTAGCCACGGAACCATGACAAACTATACTAAGGAACTAAACTGAAATATGCTTCACCGTTACGTATGGCAGTGGAAGGCAGTGGAAGCAATGTTACAAAGTAACAACTGAAAATTACACACTAATAGACTGGTGACAAAGTAAAACATGATGCACTGATGTGGCGAGGGGAAGCCGAGCCATAGGCTTACACTTGAAAACACAGAGGACAACGGGGAATAACTCTGGCAAAATAAACATGCAAATAGGTTCTAGCAGGGGCAACTATATAGGCATGTGCAACTGAGTCCATATCTGAAGCACTTACTGTACACCTTCCAGTACATGCCTTGGTGCACCCACATTTGGTCAACTCCCAACAACTCTCCGCAATAGGTGGAAGTGGAGTCCAGAAGACTTTCCACTTCTCGTCCTGTTCTACCCATCCCCAGTCAGATGGCTCGGCATTTGTGGATGTCGCTTCAATGCCTGTCCCCACACGTATCCAGCCTCATAAGAAGCACGTTTGGCATGCTCTTTGAGTGCTGCTGAGTTGGTGGGATCAAGTCATAATGTCTTTGCTTTCTGGCAAAGAGATCAAGATGTAGATGCTCTCTTTTGGGCCCTTTCCAGCTCTGTGATGTTGAACCTAAGTTTACAGCTTAAATTATATTTTGCTCTGTTTCTTGTCAATGTGCTTTCTATGCCATCACCTTCATCTAGTCGGGTTAGACTAAGTAAGATAGGTAGAGCATTGATCTTATGAAATAATGGAACATTTCTTGCAATGGTATCATAACCAGTACGATCGTGCTCTCTGTTGAATAAACTCGGCTGAATGAGTTTTTCCTTGGTGACCTGCTGACAAATGAAACATCTGTCCCAGTTAGTTTTCTCAACTGTTATGATGGCTTCTGCCATGTCTGCAGCATAGGCAGAGGCCGAGGGTTTATCCTTTTACCACCTTTTACCAAGCACTTTGATGTATGGGATACAACTAAGTTCGTGCCTTAACCCTACACCTAGTCCGATCGTTCATCCAATGCCATTTAAATCCTGTGCGATCTGTACACCATCCGGTTAACTAAAACCCCATTAACCTTGGCTCGGCTCTCCCGCGCTGGCACAACCTGTCAATTCAGGTGCGGCTATCTAATTGTTTTGGGGTAAATTAGACAGCATTTGGGGTACTAACTTTCAATTAGCTGACATTGAACCCCACTCTGAGTTTAACAGCAGTGATATATCACCAGTGTGCCCTGGTAGTGCGGATATTCACTCTTATCTAATCTATCTATGATCAACAAATCAACACAACTGTATTGTGATGTGTTAAAAGTTGTTCTTTAGCATAATAACAATAATCGTATAATTGTCCTTAATGAAAAAAAACATACATTTCTATGAGAAAATGTATCTTTTGAGGATCCAGGGGGCGGCCATCTTGAATCTCAAGTGGATGTGAGTGTTTTCTTGTCAAGCAACCCTTAGAAACTGCTCATGCCAATTGTAATGCCTGTATCAACAAATAAACCATTATATAACTTAATTGCTCCACTAAAGTGTTGGCCATCTTGACAAATGGCCGCCATCTTGAAATTTCAAGTAGCTGTGGGTGGCCTATTGTCAAGTGACCCACAGAGACTGCTCATGCCAATTTTCATGCTTGTATCACCAAATAAACCATCATATCACTTAACTGCCCACTAAGGTGTCGGCCATCTTGAAAAATGGCCGCCATCTTGAAATTACAACTGCCTCGGACAATTTTCTTGTCAAGTGACCCGTGGAGACTGCTCATGCCAATTTTCACGCTTTTATCATAAATTGAAAGATCGTAGCACTTAGCTGCTCCGCTATTTCTCAACTTTTAATGTTACTGAAATAACACTGCACAAATTGAACGTTGCTTTTGACATAGGCCTACTACTGCATACGTTTACTATTCTTACTGTTATTCTACTCTTGTTGAATATTGGTATTGGCATATTGACTATTGGTAAGCTAATTTGATGACTAAATAAGACGATCATGTTTTCATAATACCATAGTGTAGCATTATTTTAGGAGTCCTGTTGTGACTCTTGTGTTGAGGGAAACATTGTGTTGACAAGATGTAATGGTAGGCTATGTTGTATATAGGGAATAGAAAAGCACTGGACTGGATATACAGTAGAGCTTTTGTGTGACTGTTAGTATGGAATAATGATTTTTGGTGATTACTTAGCTAATGTGGAAAGGAATAATGCTGTAACTGTTGAATTAATATGGATTGCTCCTGTGACATAGGCTACTGTACAGTAGAAGTGAGTGTTGCAGTGACTACTACTGTAGGCCTACAGTGTGTGGGACTGTATATGTTAGTATTTTTTTTTTTTTTTTTTACAGGACACATCTCAGACAAAATTGTCTATTGTTATGGTCTGAAGCACTGTCAGTGCCGCAAGGCATGTGTGTGAGTACGGGCGGCAGGCGCGTTCGTGTTCATGTACAGTAGCCTAATATTTGGGTAGGGTGGCCTGGAAGGGTGTATGACTCCCGGCCGGAATTACAGGCCCAATCCGGGCGCGTGTGTGTGTGTGTGCGAGTGAGTTTATTAGAAGGATAAACCCCTTGAGAAACATCATCTCTTTTTGAGAAGAATACAATAAACAGAACAGTACAACAAATTCATCCATAGTACACAGACAGAGGACAAAATACAAAACCTAAATGGCCGCTCCCACCCCACACAATAACCCACAAAATGACAAACTTCATGCAATGACATACCCATGTAAACAAAACTACAGCCAGTTACATACGTGCACAAAATAAATGGTGCATTTATAGCGCTTTTATCCAAAGCGCTTTACATAGATTGTGCATTACATTCACCCATTCACACACACATTCATACACCGATGGCGGAGGAAACCATGCAAGGCACCAACCTGCTCATTGGGAGCAATTAGGGGTTCAGCATCTTGCTCAAGGACACTTCGACACTCTGGGGGAGCCCGGGATCGAACTGGGAACCTCACGGTTTGACTCTGTAAATATTGTGAAAATAGCCGATCTACAAGCTCGGTGCCGCGCTATGAGCTTGTAGATCTGCTATTTTTGAATAACCAAAGAAACCTAAAGTGACTCAGATGCGTTCCCGCCCTTAATGGGTTAAATTAATCAATCAATTCAGGGGTTATGGTTGTAAGCGTGTAGATCTGCTATTTTTCGGCTTTAGGCTTAACGGTGAAAATTTGCAATTTAACCCGTTAAAATCGACAAAGCATCTGTGTCGTTTTAGATTTGAGCTCTGGCTATTCAAAAATAGCAGACCTGCAAGCTCACAGCGCTTCACTTCGTGCCGTGCTGCGAGCTTGTACATTTGCTATTTTTTTTTTAATGTTTTGAAAAATCTTCAAAGTTTGAGAAAAACTAGTGACTTAGAAGGCATTTGTAGAATCGACCTCAGGTCTTAACACATTGACTGCCAGTGGCGTAGACCTACGCGAACCTATTTAAAGCCGCCACGCGCCAGTCGCGTAGACCTACTGACCTGAACTTTTTTCAATTTTCGATACGGCACATTTCATTGTAGCACCACCGGAAACGGAATTATCCGGGATCCGGTTTTGCCGATCCCGTCGGCCTCCGTTCTAATGACGAAACTGAAACGCCATTTTCTCTTTGTAGTTTTTCTCCTCGCTGATCACTGTTTAACATAAACCGTTCTAACTACAACATGGCGATTCCGTTTGACACGTGGTTTTCCACTGGTCGAAGCAGTCATATCTCCGCGATGTTTACAAACAGTTTAGAGCTCAATCTTAAGGATTTTAACGAGGTCTATGGCGACGTCAAAAAAACAACAATAAAACGCTGGCACTGGTACGAAATATACTGGTACACGAAAATTGGTCCTCGACCCATAAGTGGGTCCCGACCCACTGTTTGGGAAACACTGTACTAGTACTAGTCCAGTGGTTTAATGGTACTTGTTCACTGGACTACTAGTCGACTAGTCCAGCGGTTCTATTTATTTGGTTCGTTACATTTTTGGTACTCAGATGAGCTGGTGTGAGTGTGTATATTTATTACTATCATTATTGATATTAATTTCAGTAGCTGGTACCTGAGATGCATGTCCCAGTTGTCTTGTGCTCTATATTATTATTATTATTGTTATTATTTTTTGTTAAGTGATAAAAAAGGTGTTTAAACAGCAGAGATGCCGCGCCGCCTGTTATAAAGCAAGGATGATGCAATGATGTCACCACGATGTTATCCGACAGAATGTCACTGATGACAAAATTATCAATTTAGAAATAAGACTTTTTATTTATGTGGGAAAGAGATTGAAACGGAGAATGTTTCTTCCGTTCACTTCTTTAAAAAAAAAAAAGAAAACTGTAAACAAAATTGTGGCAAAAGCATAAATGTTGAGAATTCTGTTGTCTGTGATAATAAATATTGAAATGAGCTGAACACATTCAGTTTGCTTTTAAATGGACTGATATGTATCAATAATTAATTCAATCAATGCATCTGTCACAGGATGGACAAACATACTGACAGAAGCCTGGGTTCTCTCAATCTTTTCTATCAATTAGTCACCCCATATTATATTTTGACGATACACCGTATTCTAGTTTATAATAATTTGATGATCGGCAGCGGTTCCGGTATGAGACACACACAAGCCAAATTCCAATACCGAAAATCTCGGCCACTCGCTCACTCCCACTCGGTCACTCCGACTTCGAACCGGAAGTAGTCGGGGTCCAACTGTTCATGTGCTTCTTGGAGGCGGCGAGTGGAGTCGAGTGGAGGAGGCTCTCCACTTCCGCATTGAGCGAGTGTACATCAAGTGTATGCTCGACCACTCTCAACAGCTCCTCCGCGGCAGACTTCCGCATCACGTGTACACGTTTTTTTTGTTTTTTTCCCCTTCTCCCATGACGTATACATGGTCCTCCTCCACATGTGGCCACACAAACAATGCTTGAAACCCCCCCCCCCCCCCCCCCCCTCGCCCCCCGCCGCTCACTCGTTGCGCATCTCTCTCTCTCACACACACACACACACACACACACACACACACACACACACACACACACACACACGCAGTGTAAATTAACTGAAAAGACCGCAACAAGCCACTGGCTTTATTGCGTTGTATGATATGAAGCATAATACAATTTTCATTGTAATATATTGTGCACACTTATTCTGTCTCAAAAGCTGATAGTTTCTCTTCGTGCATGCCTCAATGCAGTGCACGGCCTACTATAAATGACTGTGACAAAGATTATGTTAACATTGTTAACTTCTGGGATGAAAGAAAAGAAAACGGGTGGAAAACGGAACGCTCGTCCTAAAACACACTGCCCCGTTTTTTTCACGGGCCGAGGCCGCCGGATTAGACCTGGGGCGAGGGTGTTTTAGGACGAGAGGTGCGCGAGCACCGCGATGGAGAAGAAGGACCCGCCGATATTTCCTTTTTGCTTGATATTGTTTGATGGCGAAACAATCATGACTGATACACATGGAAGAAGACCCTTCACAGCTAATAGAGAATTTTACATTTTAAGAATGGGTTCAGAATTGAACGAGGACGGCTATAGTTAAATGTGAACCTGTTTCTGGTATAAATATGCATCCACCGTTCTGCGCGCCCCTCGGCTGCGACGTTTCCTTTTTGCCACGCATCTACACTTCACGGAATACATTTTTGTACTGGGGTTCTGGGGACTGTACGAGCTAGAAGAGGGACAGGTCAGCAAACTTACATAAATGTAAGTTTGCTCATCCTGGCGTTTCATTCACTATTTCAGGAATAAATGGCTTTGCACAACAATGTTAACTATAAAGATAACGATGTGGCCGTCCACATTGATGAATTGTCTATTCTTATATTCTGTATTATTCTATAGCTGCATATTATTCTATTCATGTATATTTTCATCCACGCTCTGGTCGAGCTGTGTGAGACGTCATAAGTGATCGCGGAATTTGCCGTCGCTTTGAAATGACGCAGAGTGCAGTCCGATCCTTTTAGGGCAACCGCTCGACCACTCCGTCCTCGCAAATAATCCTCGGCTCCTCGCAGGGGCGGGGCTTAGGCGCGAGTGGAGGAAGCGAGGAGAGTGAGCGAGTGACTGAGCTTTGGGGAATGGAATTCAGCTAAAGAGTCTCCTTTGTGTCTCATACTGAACCAGCCACCGCTGGTCATCAAATTATTGGCTTAGGAATGCGACAAAAAACTAAAAAGTATGGGGTGACTAATCGATAGAAAAAAAAGATTTTTTTGGGTGAACTATCCCTTTAAGGCGCAGAGTATCGGTGAGGGTCAAGTTCAACCACATAGTCCACAAAAGGTTGCTTCACAGGTAGGTCCATGAGGAAAGCAAAAAGGTCCAACAAGGCCAACTTCTTCAGGTGGGCGAAACCAGTATAGTCGCTGCTGGGCCTTTTTCCTCACGGTGTGTGTGTGTGTGTGTGTGTGTGTGTGTGTGTGTGTGTGTGTGTGTCGCTTGAGCTCCTCCATGTGTAGGCCTACTCCAAGGAACTTGAACTCGCTGACCCTTTCCACTGCAGCTCCATCGATGAAGACGGGGCCACGCTCCCCGGAGTTTCTTTTATTTCCCACGTCGCAGGTCCATGGACTGTCACTACGGACCCCCAGCTGCGGCTCAAGACTGTGACTGCGGACCGGGCCTCTCCATGGAGCACGACCGTGGATTTCTACTACACTACACTATACCACTATACTATATATACTGTATATTATCTTAATATTCTTATATTATACCAATATATACTACATACACATTATTGCTGTACTATATTATACTATCATATATATCTTACACTATTATATGTGCTACTATTGTTACTGTTACTACCTGCACTGTATCTCTTTCTGTCTCTCCTCTCTCTCTCTCTCTCTCTCTCTCTCTGTCTCTCTCTCTCTCTCTCTCTCTCTCTCTCTCCTCTTTCCCCCGACATGGTCGAGGCAGAAGGCCGTCACCCTAGAGCCTAGGGTCTGCGTGACGTTTCTTCCAGTTAAGAGGGAGTTTTTCGTTGCCACTGTCGCAAAAATTGCTTGTTCAGGGTGGGATTGTCGGGTCTCTTCTCTACATGTAAAGTGTCTTGAGACAACTTGTTTAGACACTTTAATAAAATTGAATTGAATTGAATTGATGGCACTCAGACCTCCACCAGCTTCTCTGCCTATCAGCTGATAGGCCTACTGCCTACTTATAGCCAACATGGGCAAAACCTGCATTTAGTGATGCCGTTTTTTGCACTAAATATTCTAAATGTTTGCGTCCAAAGAGCCTCAACGTCCGTCTGTCAAGTGTGCAAGCCTTTTCCGTTCTTTATGGACTTTAATGCTGGCCTCTTGTAACCATATTTAGCCTTAAGTCTTAAGCAATATTTTTGTTTTTGTTTTATATTTTCAAAAACATTTCAATTGCGTTCGAAAATAGCTTGTTGTTTGATGGCTCTCAACATGTTGCATACCGACGTGTTGTGAGCTTGTACATTTTTGAAAACTTTTGAAAATGTAATGACTTTCCCAAAATAGGAACGCAGTTAAAACACCAAGTCTTAAAATAATAATAAAACATGAAAATATATATTTTTAATTTTCATTACAGATATTGCAAGAAATGCAACTCACCCGGCATGGCCAACTTGAAGCGGCACTATGAAACTTTTTTTATGAATAAAATGTAATTGTGTCTGTATGGTAGATTATGCTAATATATAAACTTATGCAATTGGGTCGGAACGTCAATATCACCATAAAGTACATTTGGGTGTCCTCACCACAATCACTCAAATATCATGAAAATGTAACAAAATAATGAAACTCTGAGGTCTTATTATGAATGGCCAAACATTTTATTTTTATTTTTATTTTTTATTTAACCTTTATTTCACCAGAGAAATCACATTGAGACTAGTGTCTCTTTTACAAGTGTGCCCTGGCCAAGAGAAGAGGCAAATAAAATGTTACACAGCTCTGCCAGTAACGACAATACAGGACATAACAAAACAAAGACAAACATGACATCCGTAATACCAAAGACCTACTACCAATAGCACCAATACAGACTATTTAAAATACTAATAACAACAATACATCATAAAACTAATAAACTAATATAAGACTAAGATCACAGCAATTGCTACTTGTCAAAGCAGGAGGATTTACACACTTATCAGTACAATGATGAGTCTCTGGAAATGTGTTTCCTTCATTTTTTACAGATCTGTAACATTGGATGTATATGGTTTTGGCATGTCCCTCACACCACTCTGCTAACTACAGTGTGTCTAATAAGTGGTTAATTTTTTGATTTTTCTTTTTCTTTTTACATAGTTGGATTGTCCACAACACCTTATTTGATAAAACGGTAGCACTTTAAACGAACGTCCTGGTAACAAGCATTAATTAACAGTTAATAAACAACTTATTAACTACTTATTAACAGTTAATAAACAACTTATAAGGTAGTTATTAACTTTATAATATGTTTATAAAGAATTTAACGTGCTATTAACAAACATCAATTAACAGTTAATAAACAACTTATTATCTACTTATTAACAGTTAATAAACAACTTATAAGGTAGTTATTAACTTTATTATGTATTTATAAACGTTTATAAAGAATTTAACGTGCTATTAACAAACATTAATTAACAGTTAATAAACAGCTATTTAAGTACTTATTAACAGTTAATAAACTACTTATAAGGTAGTTATTAACTTTATTATGTGATCTAACGTGCTATTAACAAACATTAATTAACAACATATAGACAACTTATTAAATACTTATTAACAGTTTATAAACAACTTGTAAGGAAGTTATTAACCTTTATTATGTGTTTATAAAGCACTGAACGTCCTTAACAAATAATAGACAACTTGTGAAATACTTATTAACTGTTAATAAGCAGCTTATGAGATCGTTATTAACTTTATTCTGTGTCTATAAACGTTTATAAAGACTTATAAATACTATTAAGACGACACTTATTGACAATAAATTAACAACTTATAATATGTTAATTAAATATTAATAAGGCATTAATGAGTTGTTTATTAACTGTTAATTAATGTTAGTTACCAGGACGTTCGTTTAAAGTGGGAACAGTGTCTTATAAACATTAACAAATCCTTACTTACGTATTTATTAACATTTAAGAAGTGTCTTATAAGTTGTTTATTAACTGTTAATTAATGTTAGTTACCAGGACGTTCGTTTAAAGTGGGAACAGTGTCTTATAAACATTAACAAATCCATAATTACGTATTTATTAACATTTAAGAAGTGTCTTATAAGTTGTTTATTAACTGTTAATTAATGTTAGTTACCAGGACGTTCGTTTAAAGTGGGAACAGTGTCTTATAAACATTAACAAATCCTTAATTACGTATTTATTAACATTTAAGAAGTGTCTTATAAGTTGTTTATTAACTGTTAATTAATGTTAGTTACCAGGACGTTCGTTTAAAGTGGGAACAGTGTCTTATAAACATTAACAAATCCTTACTTAAGTACTTATTAACATTTAAGAAGTGTCTTATAAACATCAACAAATCGTTAATAATGCATTTATTAACACTTTTTGCAGCTACCTGGTCTAAAGTGGGAACAGTGTGGTAAACATTATCCAATCCTTAGTTACATATTTATTAACATTTAAACAGTGTCTTATAAACATCAACAAATCGTTAATACTGCATTAATTAACACTTTTTGCAGCTTTCTGGTCTAAAGTGGGAACAGTCTCTTATAAACATTAACAAATCCTTATTTACATATTTAAACAGTGTATTATAAACATCAACAAATCGTTAATAATGCATTTATGAACACTTTGTGCATCTACCTGGTCTAAAGTGGGAACAGTGTCTTATAAACACTAACACATCCTTTGTTAAAGGGCAAGACCACTTTGGTAGAGGTCTGGGTTGTGTAGTTACCTCGACATGATGTAACTCTAAAGGTGGACAAGAAATAAAAAAGAATTGCTCCATTGATTAGAAATGTATCATTCAAAATATGCTCCTCATTGACTTACATTGTGCAGTAAAACAGCTCTCAAAGTCGCTCTTTTAGCATGTAAACGAACGTAAACAAAGTTGATTCAGACTATATAGAACATCATCAAACCCAGTACTGTTTGTTTTTTTGATAAAAATGTTAACTTCCTGTTGATTTTGCTATTTTCATTGGAAAGAAAACCCGGACTGGATCGGCGGATCCGGATCCGAATCTTCAAATAGTAAAATCTTCAGGAAGTTGACATTTTTATTAAAAAAATAAACAGTACTGGGTTTGGTGATGTTCTATATTCTCTGAATCAGCTATGTTTGTGTTCGTTTACGGGCTAAAAGAGTGACTTTGAGAGCCGTTTCAGTGTACAATGTAAATCAATGAGGAGCATATTTTGAATGATCAATTTCTAATTAATGGAGCAATTATTTTTAATTTCTTGTCCACCTTTGGAGTTACATCATGGCAAGGAAACTACACAACCCAAACCTCTACCAAAGTGGTCTTGCCCTTTAAGTATTTATAAACAATTAACCAGTGTCTTACAAACATTAACAAATTCTTAACCATGCATTTCTTAACAAATAGGCATTTTGCGTCTAGAAATATATGTTTCAGGCCCAGCTGTTCCGTTTGATTGGCTTTTGTCTCCAAGCGTGTACCTTTACGCTACGCCAGGCTCTTTCGATGTGCTGTGTTTGAGCACCTGTTCTACAAACCACCTCGAATGGTTGACAGTTTGGTGATTGTAGCCCAACTCAGGACAATGTACGATATGGACGCCATTCATCGCTCATGATGATAGAACGTGTCCTCACATGGTGCAAAATCAAAGGGAGACGGTCTTTTCGACCTCTTCTTTCCACAAGCCGCAGCACTGGCTTGGCTCTCTGGTTGTGCTGCACACCAACCATGCTGAACACCCATTTCTTTCTCTTGCATTCTGTTGTGATGACACAAACAAATAAAGAAAAAGAAAAGAATGAACATCTCCGGTCATTTACAACTTCAAGACAAACATTCTTCATAAGTAAAATAAAGACAGAACACAAGATGATGTATTAAAGCTAAAACACAACTCATGACGGAAAAATGTTGTTAGGTCAAGTTCCAATCTTTGACTTTTGAAAAGAGTGAATGGAGCCAGCCCCCAGTACCATTAGGCTTCTATAGAAAATACTTTTGAACACGTACTCTATCGATTGTTTTACAAATTCAAATACTCTTTAATCTTCGGATATAACCTTATTATCCATAATTAATGTTGGGCTTTACTTTTCCAACCACATGGGTTAGGGTTCTGCCTAATTTATATTGGTCTGCATGCAAAGCTCACAACGCACTGCAGTAGAGGGATGCGTTAAGAAGGTCTTAGAGCCACAATTCTCAATGTGTGACGCTAGCGACCATCCTTTAGACTAGAGCATGGGTCTTCAATAGGGGGTCCAGGTTCTCTAGGGGTCCTCATAGTTACAATTGGGGGGCCCCAAAGTTTATGTGTGCAAGGAACTTAATTAACCAGTTGAACCCACGCATCATTATCTTATTATATGTAACACAATGTTCTAATTTGAACATTATCAGAAAATAGCCGATCTACAAGCTCACAAGAGAGCGAGCAATCAGAGCAAGACCCCACATTCTTCAGTGCAGTCAGTGTACAGTCAGGGGAATGGAGAGGAGATGAATTTGTAGCAATTGTAGAAATATTAGGCCTTAATTGTCCAATGTCCAAGCGTGTTATAATGATGTGTTCTTTACATTACTTATTATATTTTCTTTAATATAGACAATCCAATGTCCAAGCGTGTTCCAATTATCTGTATTTTACATTACTTAAAACCATTATAATTGTATTTCATATATAATAATATAGACAATTTAACATCTAATGTCCCCTCTTCCATGGTGGCCAATTTTCCTGTGACCTTTATATAAAGTACAGTGTGTGTGTGTGTGTGTGTGTGTGTGTGTGTGTGTGTGTGTGTGTGTGTGTGTGTGTGTGTGTGTACGTACGTATGTATATCTATATATACACACACACACACAGACACACACACACACACACACACACACACACACACACACACACACACACACACACACACACACACACACACACACACACACAGTCTGCATGATGTGTGTATGCACATATACACACTAACTGCATGCAATGAGTCCAATGCTTTATTTTGATTTCATGGCACTGGTTAATTTTCTGTAGATTTCTTTAGCACTTAGCATAAGGCACTTTCAGTTTAATTTTGGAAATGTTAAACCACAAGGTGGCTAAGTCGTATTACTGATAAATATGGGGGAAAATAAAAGCCTTCCTCTGAATGTGTTAATACCTTTGTGCATGTTTGCTTGATTTTTGAGAAAAGAGATGCATCATAAGTAATTAATAATGAAGAATTAACATAACACAGTGTCAAATTAGCTAGATTAAAGGAAAAGTAAATAAAAATAATAATAATAAACCCACAAATTTAGCTCAGGATTCAGGATTCCATCACAATGTCCACCTGACAAATGCAGCCGATGTAAACATATTATTAGCTTAGCTTAGCTTCTAAGTTAAGTTAGCCTAGAAGCTAACTTATGTCCCACCAACACACAAGTAGCTTGCATGGACATGTGAGTGTTAAGTCACAACGGTATTTCAACTATATTCAGAAGTTGTACATGTAGATAATAATAATAATAATAATAATAGTTACCTCCGTTGCTTTTTCTCCTTAGTGGAATTCAAATATGGGACCGTTGTAAAGACCGGATGCGTGTTGCCAGATTCTATGAGAGAAATAAGCAACCAGGTCTAGGAAAACGAGCCCAAAAGAAGCAACTAAGCCCAAAAGAAGCACTTTAAACCTACTGTATACATCGGCTGTTTGAAAATAGCAGATCTACAAGCTCACAACACGTTGCAACATCAGTGACGCGTTGTGAGCTTGTAGATCTGCTAATTTCCAATAAAATGTTGGAGTCTAACTTATAATAAAAAAAAACTGGATACATTGAATGCAGTACTCGGTCACGTGTTAAGAGACGGCCAATGAGAGCACAGCTGTGGTTGTATTGTTTTGTCACGCTGGGAAAGACCTGGGATGTAGAACCGGAAACGGTCGAATTTGACGAAAGTACCGCCCAAGGAAATGACGTTGATCCTTTACAAATCTGTTAACATTCTCCGTGAATGAAACGAGTGTTGTGATTGGTCAAAAAAATATCGTTTCCGGGGGAAACGCGTACGACGGAAACCCTATCCACTCAGCACTTTCTAGAGCTCCGTTCCATCAGCAACGATAGGACATCCGGTTTTTGAGCTGGCAACAATAAGGTTTCCGCTTGCCTTCAAAATAAGATCCTCGCATTTAATGTTTTATGAAAGACATACATGCATTTCGAAAAAGACATTTATACAGAGGTGAAAAGTAACTAAGTACATGTAATCAATTACTGTACTATGCATTTTGAAAAATACATTTCTACAGTGGTGGAAAACTAAGTATACTACTCCACTACATTTCAGAGGCAGATATTATAGGCTACTTTTACTCCACTACAATTATTTGAAAACTTTAGTTAGTTGTTACTTTGTATATTTTTGATTATTATTACAAGACCACTTCAGCCCTATTTAAACTTTGGCAATTTGAAAATAGCCGATCTACAAGCAAAATATTTTTTATATTTAATTAGATTTTGATACCAGTACTTTTACTCAATTACATTTAGAATTAGAGTCTTTCTACATTGCCAATTTGAAAATAGCCGATCTAAAAGCAAAATATTTTTATATTTACTTAGATTTTGATACCAGTACTTTTACTCAATTACAATTAGAATTCAGGACTTTTGCTTGTACAGAGTCTTTCTACATTGCAGTATTGATACTTTTACTTAAGTAAAACATTTGAGTACTTTTTCCACCACTGCATTGATGGTGATGTATTTAATAGAGTTAGCCTACGCCCTAACAGGTCGTTATTGAAATTGGCCTTTGATCCACATTCAATGGGCACTTAGCACATTTTCCATACACCCATGTTTAACCACTGTGATTAGACTGTAAACAGGTTTCAGATTTGAATTGGAATGCCAAAGATGGTAATCCCCTTTCTATAGATAATAATATTAGATTGCTTATAACGTTATAGTAGGTTTATAACGTTAATCTCACATATTTAACAATACAATACAGTGTGTGTGTGTGTGTGTGTGTGTGTGTGTGTGTGTGTGTGTGTGTGTGTGTGTGTGTGTGTGTGTGTGTGTGTGTGTGTGTGTGTGTGGGGGGGGGGGAGCCCAAATGCCATTGCAAATATACATACGAGAGAGAGAGAGAGAGAGAGAGAGAGAGAGAGAGAGAGAGAGAGAGAGAGAGAGAGAGAGAGAGAGGAATGTAAATATGACAGTAAAAAAATGTGGACAATATTTAATGAAGCTGTGGGTAGGAATAAAATGGGCAAAGTGCCTTCATTTATAGAGGAGGAGGGTACGTTTATCACTAGACCAGTTGATATAGCAAATTACTTTAATAACCTTTTCACTAATAAAGTAAGCACAATTCCAGATCAGATGCTACCAGTTAGTGGCAGACTTTCTGATTCAATTATTTTAAAAAAACAAGATCATGAAGGACAAGGTCTGTAATTTTGAATTCAAGAGAATAGGAATAGAAGAGGTAGAAAAGCTTTTATTTTCAATTAATTGATTAGTTGTATTAGTTGTATATACTATTTTATTTAATTTTTTTGAAATTATTTTGGTTTTGTTTGCAATTTCTTCATTTGCAAACTAAAAGGTAATATACTATGTAATAATTTATAGAATTTGTGAAGATCAAAATCTTCAATCATTTTTTGTTGTTTGTTTTTAACTATGCAATGGTAGAATTACATTGTATTATGTTTTAATTGTATTGTAAAGTGTGAATGTTTGGACCCCAGGAAGAATATAGTCTTCACTGTGGTGAGGACTAATGGGGATCCGTAATAAACTAAACTAAACTACACTGCTCAAAAAAATAAAGGGAACTCTTTGATCCCTTAATTCCTTTGAGCAGTTTTTGTTAGCAGTATGTACTGTACACAGTTCATGAAAACATTTCTTTGAGCAGTGTGTGTGTGTGTGTGTGTGTGTGTGTGTGTGTGTGTGTGTGTGTGTGTGTGTGTGTGTGTGTGTGTGTGTGTGTGTGTGTGTGTGTGTGTGTGTGTGTGTGTGTGTGTGACACACACATGGACATGCATATTACATGTAAATCATGTGACATTGCAAAGACGACCTACTGAATGGAATGGAATGTCTTTGTCTCCACTGATTAACGAGCCATAATCAAATCCAGAATACATAATAAAGTTAATAACTACCTTATAAGTTGTTTATTAACTGTTAATAAGTAGTTAATAAGTTGTTTATTAACTGTTAATTAATGTTTGTTAATAGCACGTTAAATTCTTTATGAACGGTTATAAACAAATTATAAAGTTAATAACTACCTTATAAGTTGTTTATTAACTGTTAATAAGTACTTAAATAGTTGTTTATTAACTGTTAATTAATGTTTGTTAATAGCACGTTAAATTCTTCATAAACGGTTATAAATACATAATAAAGTTAATAACTACCTTATAAGTTTTTTATTAACTGTTAATAGGTAGATAATAAGTTGTTTATTAACTGTTAATTAATGTTTGTTAATAGCACGTTAAATTCTTTATAAACGGTTATAAACATATAATAAAGTTAATAACTACCTTATCATTCGTTTATTAACTGTTAATAAGTAGCTAATAAGTTGTTTATTAACTGTTAATTAATGTTTGTTAATAGCACGTTAAATTCTTTATAAACGGTTATAAACATATAATAACGTTAATAACTACCTTATAAGTTGTTTATTAACTGTTAATAAGTAGTTAATAAGTTGTTTATTAACTGTTAATTAATGCTTGTTACCAGGACGTTCGTTTAAAGTGCTACCGATAAAACAAGTCATTTTGATCTTAAATCATATGATATAGTCTGTTTTTAAAATCATATTGAACATTTTTTGTGTGTCCTTGACATTGATGTCCACCCTGTCATTTGGGGGTAAACTGGCCCTTTAAGAAACTTACTTAAGTTTAAGTTCCCTTGTTGTCTTCTTCCTGTCTTACTTCAATGGAGGCTGAAGCTGTGGCAAGTTGCCAGTACATATTTACACTTATATATATTGTATTTTTCATAGTTTATGTGTATTCTCACTCCCAACTAGTCACTTAATGAAGAACCGTCAGTAGCCCCTAAACGTCCGATTATGAAGGTCCTGGTTCCCCTAAAAGTCCGATTTTGCAGTCCTGGTTATTTCTCCCTAACGCCCTAAAAAGTCCAAACGGGACTATGTCGTTTGCGCATGCGCAAATGAACGTTCAACATAGTGTGGTGGTTGTGGTGGATTGCTCCATTTACAACGCTAACGTCCAGGTCATAAACGATCAGATTTCAAATATGAAGTGCTTAACTAAAGGCCACGGATGTTATAATTGTGTACGTTCCAGCTTGAGTACCCATATCTTCCGTATTGTTCAATAAAAAGCCTTTTAATCCGATCGACGGCCATTTTCTCCGTCTTTTCATCAGCTTTCAACTATGCGATCCTATCGGTCGGGAGGTGTATTGCACATTATAACTCTATGCGAAAATGGCCGACGATCGGATTAAAATGCTTTTTATCCAACAATACGGAAGATATGGGTACTCATGCTGAAACGTCGGCATGTATAACATCCTGGGCATTTAGGTAAGCACTTCATATTTGAAATCTGAACGTTTGTGTAGACGTTACAGTTGTAAATTGAGCAATTCATCACACCAGGTTGAAGAATGTCCATGACCGTCATCTTTCAGGCCTACCGCTGATAACCATTAGCACATTGGTTCTCAAAGTGGGGTCCGGGGACCCCCAGGGGTACTTGAGGGGGTTCCAGGGGGTCCCCAGCTAAATGATGGACAGGGACCAAATGGACCCTTATGGGTCTGTAACTCTGAGAGTGTACAAAATGTAACCAAATGGACCCTAACAGGTCCATTTGGTTCCATTTGTACACTCTCAGAGTTAAATTAACATTGATTTTACAATATGAATGTGGGTCCCAGAGACCTACATGCCATTAAATGGGGGTCCGTAGCCTAATGCATGTCAAACTGGGGGTCCTTGAATTTAAAATGGTTGAAATCACTGCTAGAGAGCCGTAAAAATCTTCTCTTATGGGGGTCCCTGGCTTATCTTTTGAAATGGGGGTCCGCGGTCTAATAAGTGTCTATTTGGGGGTCCTTGGCACGAAAAAGTTTGAGAACCATTGCATTAGCACATGAAGTCAATTCATTGTTTAATTTCAAATAAGTTTAATTTCACTTATACCACTTCATTCTGTTGATGTTTCTATTTTACTGCTACAGCAATTCATCACAAGGCTTTTTCTTTACTATTTAGCATAAATATAGACTCCGGGCAAAAGGCGTGGCCAAGCTTAGGCTGAAGTAGTTACGGTGGCCATATTAAGGGAGCTCCATAACAACAGCTAGTATCAACAACATTGACAGTTACCCACGAGTCACGACGTGTCCTGAACTACAGCGAATTTATTGGTAAAGGACAGAAGATGGACCTGGCAATGCGTGACAGAGAGTTACCATACAGAGAGAAGCTGAATGCAGACGCAAAGGCACGCTACCTGCGATCAGTGTTGCCATATTTTGCGAGAGAAATAAGCAACCAGGTCTATGAAAACAAGCCCAAAAGAAGTGGCTTAGATACATCGACTACTTGAAAATAGCCGATCTACAAGCTCACGTGAGCTTGTACATAGGTTATTAAAAAAAACTCTTGCAATAAAATAAAGAACATTTGGAATATTTTTTAAAACATTCTAACAACACAAATGCTCCCTGGCACAAAACATTTTCATGAAAAGATTTGAGAACCACTGGTTTAATTTTTTTTGTTTTAAAAAAAAAAGCCTAAATAAGCAAGCACCTAAATAAGCCTAAATAAGCAAGTACACTTTATAAATAAGCCATACAAAACTACTAATTTTACAAGCAACTTCACATAAAAAGAAGCCCAAAGTCGCTTATAATAAGCCGACATGGCAACGCTGATGCTGATCCTAACCTCGCCTCCAACAGATGTTTATATGTTTGATTGTGTGCTGTCATGCTCGTTTGAGCTTATATGTGTTTGGGAATGTTGTTGAAGGTTATGTTATTTCGTCAGCTGACACCCAAGCCATACTACATTTATTTGATATCTCCGACGTCTGAACACTTGCTGACAGACAGACAGCTGTTTACTCAGCCACCGTGACCGTGAGCCACCCACGTTAGACCCACGTTAGACTACGTTTCTCAGACTGGACACATAGAGAAACACAATTTAGCTGTTAGCTCAATCTCATTGTATGTAAGATACCCATTTGTATTTAAGATACCCATGCCAAGCCGTTTCTTTGATATCTCCGACATCTGATCTCCAACAGCTTTTCCTCCAGGTTGGAAATGTGTGCAATTTAACTTTTTTAATTTAACGTCTGAAACCTTGGCATTGCATCCGATAATGCAGCACTGTCGTACCATTGCTAAATTAGAGCAACAGACAAGTTAGAGATAGATAATAATGTACACCGTCTACTTGCTGGACAACAAACACAGGACTACAGACTACACTACACTACTTTACACTTGTGGCAGCTGGCAATCTACTCCCTCAAGATGGCGGCGGAAGTGGCACGATTTAAGGGCGTGGCGACCATGTTACGTCGCTATGCCCGGAGTCTATAGTCCTGGTTATTTCTCCCTGGTTATTTGCCCCCCCCCCTCCCCCTTTTTTGTACATACTTTTTATTTTATTTTGATCATGTTTTGTTTTGTATATATTTCATTATTTTCTCATGACCTTTTTTGTACATAATGGTATTTTTTTTTTCTCCCCTCTGTATTCTTATGTTGATTTTTGAACTGTTTGGTTGCTACTATATATGTCTATGAAATTAATTCAAGGACCCCAATGGAAACAAGCCCGCAAGGACTTTTTTTGCCGGACCTTTTAGACTAAAGCATTATAAATGTAACTGTGTTGTTTTACATTCTTTTGCCTAATAAAAATGTCAATCAATCAATTCAATCAATCAATCCCTAACGCCCTAAAAAGTCCAAACGGGACTATGTGGTTTGCGCATGTGCAAAGGAACGTTCAACATGGTGTGGTGGGTGTGGTGGGGATTGCTCCATTTACAACGCTAACGTCCAGGTCATAAACGATCAGATTTCAAATATGAAGTGCTTAACTAAAGGCCATGGATGTTAAAATGGTGTACGTTCCAGCTTGAGTACCCATATCTTCAGTATTGTTCAATAAAAAGCCTTTTAATCCGATCGACGGCCATTTTCTCCGTCTTTTCATCAGCTTTCAACTATGCGATCCTATCGGTTGGGAGGTGTATTGCACATTATAACTCTATACGAAAATGGCAGCCAATCGGATTAAAATGCTTTTTATTGAACAACACGGAATATACGGGTATTTTTGAGGGATCGTACATAATTTTAACGTCCGTGGCCATGGGGTAAGCACTTTATAGTTGAAATCTAGACGTTTATGTAGATGTACGGGCCGTAAATGGAAAAAGTGCAAACATCAGGTTGAAGTGTCATGATATGAAATCTATCTATCTACATTGGACTGACACAACGTGAGCTAAGAGACGTGGTTTAAATGCAACATAACACACATCACCACCCAAACAAACCTGGAAATATTCTGTGCATTTTCATATTTTGTTGATCATTTTTCGATAAGTGTTTGTTGAGAACGAGAGATTTGTTTAACTTTTCCAACCCCGTGACGTCACGTCAGATTACTTCCGCATTCCGCGTGTTCGTACTCATGTCTCTGTCAGTGTCAATAAAGATCTGACAAAACAAATGTTTTATGATCTATCTAAACGTTCAAATGTTTTAAAAAGGTGCTGACCCTATGGCCACGGATGTTACAATTATGTGCGGGCCCTTAAAAGTACCCGTATCTTCCGTGTTGTTTAATAAAAAGCATTTTAATCTGATTGGTGGCCATTTTATCAGAGAGTTGTAATGTTGCGTGAGTGCAGTACACCTTTCAACCCATAGGGTCAGGTGAAAACATATGGAGAAAATGGCCAGCAATTGGATTAAAAGGCTTTTTATTGAACATTACAAAAGATAAAGGTACTTTTGAGAACCCATACATGATTTTAACATCTGTGGCCATGAGTTAAATAATTTTATATTTAAAGTGTTAAGAGTTATGTTGATGTACAGGCTGTAAATGCAGAAGTGCAAACACCAGGTTAAAGTTTCGCCATGACTGCCATAATGTATTATGGTTTCCAAGTGCTATACTGCCACCGGACATAAACATTAAAACAGATCAAATAATTAAAATCTTTTTTTATTGTTTTTTAACACCCTCCCTCACTAATTGGATGACGCTGAGTCGAATCGTGGGTTACATATATAGTCTACAATTTTTCAATTAGAAGTTATAGATTTTTGAAATATAAAGTTAAGCTTTTCTCACATTTTTCAAAAATATATATTTTTTTAATTAAAAAACACATTTTCAGACTCAGAAAAGGACGTTGAATTGAATGGGATAGGTCTCGATTTTTTTTAACTTTTGGGAAAGTGGTTTAAACAAGCGTTAAATTGTCATAAACGTGAGGCTTTTTTCACAAAAATATTTTTTTTATTTTTTTATTTTTTCGACCCTTCCAACCGCTTACTGAGATGATTTCGAGTCGAATGGTAGGTTACATCAATAGTCTAGAATTCTTTAATAAGAAGTTATCGATTTTTGAAATAGTTCAAGGTTTAGCTTTTCTCACATTTTTTTTTAAATATTTTTTTTTTATATTAAAAAACACCTTTTCAGACTCAAAAAAGGACGCTGAATCGAATGGGATAGGTCTCGATTTTTGTAAACTTTGGGAAAGTGGTTTTGTCAAACATTGATTTGTACGTGCGGTATCGAGCACCTAATCTGTGATAAATCAATGGAGATATTTTTTAAAAATCTGAAACTTCTCTCCATCCATGTTGAGAGTAAGCCGGATTTATTGGAACCAATCCTGATTTTTTCTGACACTGATAAGTTCAAAAGTTCACCGAAAAGACTGCAAAGGTCGACGCGGCCGAAACAATTGCATTTGTTTTAATATCTCAAATACGATAAGGACTTATAGTCCAATGTTTGGATATGTTGTTCAACTTGCCAAGACGCACGCATGGATATCTTGTTTGTCCCTAACCGACATTTTTACCAATTTCTGAATTTGGCTCTCAGTATGGGTGAACGTTCTACAACTCCATGTACCTTATGTCATTGTCAGAAGCAAACGTTAGAAGTGTCGTAGCGGGACAAACAAGACATCCATACGTGCGTCTCGGCGAGCTGTACAACATATCCGAACGACGGATTCTAAAAACGTATCGTTAAGGAGATATGTCGTGTTATTTTGCGAAATAAGTTGAGATTAGTCCCCAGCCATTTAAGGAGAACGGTAAGGCCGTGTGCGAGAAGAGTTATACGAGCACGTTCGGGGTGGCGCGCTGATGCATATACTGGTGTCCGATTTTGTTTTTACTATTTTTGAACAGTTTTTCGCTATTATCTCAGCCACTAGGGGGCGAAAACACAATCGGACAACGGATTCCGTATCTGTTAATCAGCCCAAACGCGCCAATATAAGTTTCCTCACACGAGGACATGTGGTTGCGAAAGCTAGGGTTACGCGCTTTCTCGATTAACTTGGCCACTAGGGGGCGAAAACACGATCGGACAATGGATTATTTATCAGCTCTTCAGCGCGAACGCGCCAATATAACTTTCCTCTCACACGGACATGTGGTTGCGAAAGCTAGGGTTACGTGCTTTCTTGATTAACTTGGCCACTAGGGGGCGAGAACACGATCGGACAATGGATTATTTATCAGCTCTTCAGCACGAACGCGACAATATAAATTTCCTCTCACACAGACATGTGGTTCTGAAAATTAGGGTTACGGTCCTTCTAGAATAACTTGGCCACTAGGGGGCGCCGAATCGGACAATGGATTATTTATCAGCTCTTCAGCTCAAACGCGCCAATATAACTTTCCTCACACGTGTTATTATTATTATTATTATTATTATTACCCTTATTATTATTATTACCCTTATTATTATTATTATTATTATTATTCCAGTGTGTTACTGCTCTATGCATTACATTATTATTCCAGTGTGTTACTGCTCTACATTCAATTATTACCCTTATTATTATTATTATTACCCTTATTATTTCAGTGTGTTACTGCTCTATAATTACATTATTATTATTATTATTATGATTATTATTACCCTTATTATTATTATTATTATTATTATTGGAATACAATACACACGGGGTGCCTTAAATATTATAAAATGAATTACAAAAGCGATATCAGCGTTGCATCATTTCGTTTAAAGTACTGAGAATTGGGAAATACTCCAGTAAAGTAAAAATACCTCAAAATTGTACTTAAGTACAGTACTTGAGTAAATGTACTTAGTTACTTTACACCAACGCCCTATAGAACCACAAACAGCAATTATTTGATCTGTTTTAATGTTGTAATGTTTATGTCCGGTGGCAGTATAGCACTTGGAAACCATAATACATTATGGCAGTCATGGCGAAACTTTAACCTGGTGTTTGCACTTCTGCATTTACAGCCTGTACATCAACATAACTCTTAACACTTTAAATATAAAATTATTAACTCATGGCCACAGATGTTAAAATCATGTATGGGTTCTCAAAAGTACCTCTATCTTTTGTAATGTTCAATAAAAAGCCTTTTAATCCAATTGCTGGCCATTTTCTCCATATGTTTTCACCTGACTCTATGGGTTGAAAGGTGTACTGCACTCACGCAACATTACAACTCTCTGATAAAATGGCCACCAATCAGATTAAAATGCTTTTTATTAAACAATACGGAAGATACGGGTACTTTTAAGGGCCCGCACATAATTGTAACATCCGTGGCCATAGGGTCAGCACCCTTTTAAAACATTTGAACATTTGTTTTGTCAGATCTTTATTGACACTGACAGAGACATGAGTACGAACACGCGGAATGCGGAAGTAATCTGACGTGACGTCACGGGGTTGGAAAAGTTAAACAAATCTCTCGTTCTCAACAAACACTTATCGAAAAATGATCAACAAAATATGAAAATGCACAGAATATTTCCAGGTTTGTTTGGGTGGTGATGTGTGTTATGTTGCATTTAAACCACGTCTCTTAGCTCACGTTGTGTCAGTCCAATGTAGATAGATAGATTTCATATCATGACACTTCAGCCTGATGTTTGCACTTTTTCCATTTACGGCCCGTACATCTACATAAACGTCTAGATTTCAACTATAAAGTGCTTACCCCATGGCCACGGACGTTAAAATTATGTACGATCCCTCAAAAATACCCGTATATTCCGTGTTGTTCAATAAAAAGCATTTTAATCCGATTGGCTGCCATTTTCGTATAGAGTTATAATGTGCAATACACCTCCCAACCGATAGGATCGCATAGTTGAAAGCTGATGAAAAGACGGAGAAAATGGCCGTCGATCGGATTAAAAGGCTTTTTATTGAACAATACTGAAGATATGGGTACTCAAGCTGGAACGTACACCATTTTAACATCCATGGCCTTTAGTTAAGCACTTCATATTTGAAATCTGATCGTTTATGACCTGGACGTTAGCGTTGTAAATGGAGCAATCCCCACCACACCCACCACACCATGTTGAACGTTCCTTTGCACATGCGCAAACCAGTCCCGTTTGGACTTTTTAGGGCGTTAGGGATTGATTGATTGAATTGATTGATTGAAATTTTTATTAGGCAAAAGAATGTAAAACAACACAGTTACATTTATAATGCTTTTGTCTAAAAGGTCCGGCAAAAAAAGTCCTTGCGGGCTTGTTTCCATTGGGGTCCTTGAATTAATTTCATAGACATATATAGTAGCAACCAAACAGTTCAAAAATCAACATAAGAATACAGAGGGGAAAAAAAAAAAATACCATTATGTACAAAAAAGGTCATGAGAAAATAATGAAATATATACAAAACAAAACATGATCAAAATAAAATAAAAAGTATGTACAAAAAAGGGGGAGGGGGGGGGGGGGGCAAATAACCAGGGAGAAATAACCAGGACTATATTTATGCTAAATAGTAAAGAAAAAGCCTTGTGATGAATTGCTGTAGCAGTAAAATAGAAACATCAACAGAATGAAGTGGTATAAGTGAAATTAAACTTATTTGAAATTAAACAATGAATTGACTTCATGTGCTAATGCAATGGTTCTCAAACTTTTTCGTGCCAAGGACCCCCAAATAGACACTTATTAGACCGCGGACCCCCATTTCAAAAGATAAGCCAGGGACCCCCATAAGAGAAGATTTTTACGGCTCTCTAGCAGTGATTTCAACCATTTTAAATTCAAGGACCCCCAGTTTGACATGCATTAGGCTACGGACCCCCATTTAATGGCATGTAGGTCTCTGGGACCCACATTCATATTGTAAAATCAATGTTAATTTAACTCTGAGAGTGTACAAATGGAACCAAATGGACCTGTTAGGGTCCATTTGGTTACATTTTGTACACTCTCAGAGTTACAGACCCATAAGGGTCCATTTGGTCCCTGTCCATCATTTAGCTGGGGACCCCCTGGAACCCCCTCAAGTACCCCTGGGGGTCCCCGGACCCCACTTTGAGAACCAATGTGCTAATGGTTATCAGCGGTAGGCCTGAAAGATGACGGTCATGGACATTCTTCAACCTGGTGTGATGAATTGCTCAATTTACAACTGTAACGTCTACACAAACGTTCAGATTTCAAATATGAAGTGCTTACCTAAATGCCCAGGATGTTATACATGCCGACGTTTCAGCATGAGTACCCATATCTTCCGTATTGTTGGATAAAAAGCATTTTAATCCGATCGTCGGCCATTTTCGCATAGAGTTATAATGTGCAATACACCTCCCGACCGATAGGATCGCATAGTTGAAAGCTGATGAAAAGACGGAGAAAATGGCCGTCGATCGGATTAAAAGGCTTTTTATTGAACAATACGGAAGATATGGGTACTCAAGCTGGAACGTACACAATTATAACATCCGTGGCCTTTAGTTAAGCACTTCATATTTGAAATCTGATCGTTTATGACCTGGACGTTAGCGTTGTAAATGGAGCAATCCACCACAACCACCACACTATGTTGAACGTTCATTTGCGCATGCGCAAACGACATAGTCCCGTTTGGACTTTTTAGGGCGTTAGGGAGAAATAACCAGGACTGCAAAATCGGACTTTTAGGGGAACCAGGACCTTCATAATCGGACGTTTAGGGGCTACTGACGGTTCTTCATTAAGTGACTAGTTGGGAGTGAGAATGTGTTGGTAGTTGTATGTTGTCAAGCTTAGCATGTCCACTCTGTCATACTGAAATATCAATGAATATAAACACTTTTCTGAAATTTGAAATATATCTGTTAAAAAGTATAGAGTCACCTTGCTAACTGAGCTAAGTTGCTAACAGAAGGTCCAGCATGTGCCAATTAAATCCTAAAACTGACCCGTCATTGTTATTTTACTGTTGACATATATTACAGTTAATTCATAAAAAGTGTGGTAGCTTGACCAACATGCATTTCTAACTGTACAACATCCACTTAATACAATGAGTAAAAAGTTAAATGGAAAATCACAGTTAAAAAAAAAAAGAAGCTAAGTCCCAAATGTACCTTATGGTGATATTGACTCGGTTGTATTTTGTTTCCCTGCTCTTCTTTTAAGACATTCAGATTGTGTCATGTCTCACCAATAGACACAGAATCTGATTCAAATGCATTACTTGTGCAGGAAACCGGGTTCAAATTTGCGTGTGTGCGTGTTTTAGATACTATTGGAAAATTGTAGCATTTTTAAAATACAGTTGTTATAGAGCAGGGTGGACTCACATGTCTCATCTGCTGGATCCCGAGGGGCTTAGGCTTTGGGGTTAGATTGACCGTGATAGATGAACACCCAGACAAAAGCATTCATTTGTATCGTCCACCGTCCAAACAGACTCAGGTTTACTGGTTTAAATGTGAACCCTGAACCCTACAAATCACACGTGAATTAACACAGGGATGACCATGGCATTATACGATTCATTATTTTTTGTCAAGTCGAATGGGAAATGCATTTGTCTCATCAGCAAAAGCTGCACAGTGCAGAAAGGCTATACTTGAAAAGACACTCTCCGACAAAACCCCACAGCATTTCACATGAATTCTGCCGAGAAAAAGAATAACGTAACTGAGTATTTTTGCAATGTTTTAAAGAGGTGGTGCCATGGTTTTGCACTTTTTCTGTTTTTCCATGTATCTATGAGGTTGATAGAACTTCATTAAGCCCCCTGGTGGTGTTTTATGTCTTCTGTGACTATTTTGAGTTTCTACCTGGAGGCTGAAACCTTGAGGGTCAAACGTGCCAATAGAAAAACAGCGCTTTAGTGACATAGTAAAAACATACCCTCCCCCTCATTATCATAACACAACAGGTGTGGGCATGAGGAGGAGGAGGGACTAGGACAGGTGGGTGGTGCTAAGGTGGTGGAGGAGGTGCTAAGGTGAGAACCAGGTATACTTAATGAACTGGAGGCGTGTCCACATAAAAACATAATTTTAACAATTTCTGTACACTTTTTTGAAAAAAATCTTCCTCCTAGTTTAATCATAACAACTGATGATAGGATGTACACCTGTGAAGGATGTAAGAAGAGGCCCAATTTCTTTTCAATATGGCTGCTGTGCATAGAGCCTATTCCTGTTATGTCACACATTATATTGTTGTTGTTGTTTACCCTGCACATGAACCAATACACATCGCTTCATCTTTTTTTCCAACTATGTGTCTGTACCAATGAATTTTTTTGGGGTGTGAAGGAATAAAAAGGAAAAAGGAAAAAAAACAACAACAAGAAGGGCCGGTAAGAAAATGGACACCATATAGACGGGTTTCCTGTTTGTAAACATTGAGAGGACTAGAAGCTCGCCCCCGCTACGCGGGGGCTCGCGTCTAGCCCGCGGCCACGCCCACGTAGCGCCCGCGGCCACTTGGCAGCTCATATAAGTGGCGTAGCGTCATGAGGGCCAGTGGGGCCGTGGCTCGGTCAGTGAAGACCCTGTAGTGCGGATGATATGTGGCATAGAGGGGCAGATTGTAAATCCCCAGAGGAAACATCCGTGGGCTACCATTGGTTCAGCGATGTGTGCGGTCGCCCTGCAGCCCCTCCTCCTCCACCAATGTGCAGTATTGAGAGCCCTGACGTCACAACAATTAGAGCGATGGGCACTGCACTCTGGTTGGTTAGGGTAGACCTAGGGCCCAGGTAGAACCCAGTTAAAGCCTGCATGGGCAAACCCAGTTAGGACCCGCCTTGGTCCCACATAAACATGGCTAGTTGGGGCCCACCTAAGGGCCAGGTAGAAGCTGCTTATAGCCTGCATGGGCATCGCAGTTGGGACTGAAGTGGATGCCGCTGACATTGCTGACATGGGGTCCATATGGTTTAGCCCACCTTGAAACCATATGGGAACTACGCTGGCATGCAGGCTGGAATGCAAACGCTGCATCATACCTGTAGTGTGTAGTTTGATGTTGTGTGTGTAGCAGATATACCTGCAGTGTGTAGATCAATGTCCATATGAAAGTCAATGCCCAGCAGTGTTTTTTTTTCTCCAGCAGAGTTTCTAGTGTCTCTGTCTCTCTCTGGAAGAGGTTGCACATGAACTCTGCAGCTGCACTGAGGCGCTCCAACACAAACACTCTGACATTAAGCTGCTTCACACAACAAACATCAGCACCACGCTGCTGTTTGTCCAAAAGACACAATATGTCCTCTCCCACCGACGTCATGTGTTCATTTATCGACAGCCGTACAGACTCCTTTTGACACATTTTACCTCGTTTATCCAGCTCTCACTGACTCTCCACATGGGGCTGTTATAGCGCCACCATGAGGCTGATTAGAGAAATCTCAAGTGGAATTTCTTCCTCGGCATAGTGGGAATGTGGGTGCAAAGTTGCAGGGAAAGTGCATGCTGTGTTCATAATGTGAGGCATTTTGGTCCAAACGGAGCAGTCCTGCAGACTTTGGAAGCCATTTTAGCCAATCAGGATGGAATATGAAAAATCTGAAAGGGTTTTTCTTTTTAATGACTGTGGAGATACTGTGTACCGATTTGCGTGATGTTTGGGCAAAATATGTAGGAGTACTGTGAGAAAATGTGTTTAGCAAAAAGCGGCCTCCTGGTGGTACTGTAACAGGGCCATGTGAAAGAAATAGGTCAGAGGTTCTGAATTGGCATCCAGGGAGTGTGTGTGCACAGTTTCGCTGCGATCAAGTCAACGATGTGAGAGATTAGCTATCACAGACGGACGGACAGGGCTTGCGCCATGCCTTTCGGCCTGGCGGAGACAATAAAAAAACGAAAGTAAAGGAAATTACCATTTCTGCAACAAAAGTAGTCAACAAACTATACTATAAAAAAATTGGCCACATTGTCAAATAATCTAAGAAAGAGGCAATCATGTAGAAAATAGCCGATCTACAAGCTTACAAAGCCTCTCAACGTGAGGCGTTTCGAGCTTGTAGATCTGCTATTTTCACAATATTTACTTGTGGAATGGAGTCAAACAAAATGGGGGGGGTGCCCAGATCAATTACGTGTATTTGGGGGGGGGGCGGCCTGAAAGGGTTGATAAGCACTGCTGTAATTGGAGCGAAATTATCTGAACTTACTACATGACCATAATGCAGCCTAAACGTGCGTTGCACGGGGCGGTCCTGCCATTACGTTAGTTACTGTAGTTGCTGTGGAGCTACATAGTTCTCCAGAAGACACACACAAACATACACCATCTACAATGGACTAACAGAGCAGCAATATTGACATTCACCACACGAACGTGCATTGTTGACAAAGTGATTGCACAGCCGCTGCAGGCATGACAACCACGTTAGCGTTAGCGACATGGCAGCTATCACAGCTCCCTGTCCGTCGTCGCTGCGACTGACTGTGATGGCTACAGCAAGCTCTCTGCGATGCCATTGTCTGGGAACTGCTCTTAGCGTGACACGACCAATGAGAGTGAGCGCTGTAGTTGTTGCTAAGATACGGTGGCGTCTCTGCCCCATAGCTTGTAGATCTCTCACGCATGATTGGCGTAGGCTGCGTTGCCAGGTCTGACTGTTTGTATAAGCGATTTTGGGCTTATTTGGGTGCACTTTTGGGCTCGTTTGCATAGACCACGGCAGTGCTTATTTCTTTCCCGTGACCGATGTGGCATAAAAAGGTGCAAAACGAACCATCCGGAAGTACATTGCGAGATGAAATATATAGCACTTTTTGATTATTAGAGAAGGAGACACATGTGAAGGTGGAAAATTAAATGTAGGAGGTTATATAGTTTTTCATGAGCGATTTTTGTAGCAATTTGTGAGAGAATTGGGCTACTCCTGTGGGCGGGGGGCTCAATAGAACCATTGGGGTTTGAAAGGAGACGCTCTCTGTTTGAGTGGTGAGATGCGTGCGCAGTGGAGGGGAGAGCCCATAGAGGGCTCTATTACCCCACCGCAGCTCTGGTCAAATCTGCATTGGTGAAGAAATGGTCTTCACCGGGTTTAATGAAAGTAGATTAAATTATGCAGTTTGTAATATCTTGTTTGCTCAATGAAAATTATTTGTCTGAAGTTGGATCTGTTTGTCTTTTATTTGTATAAAATAGCAGCATTATGCCTATTATGCCTATAATAGCAGCATTATGCCTATCTAACTCCCGAACACAACAACAGAGTGAACGGCGCTTCCGGGTTCGTTCTACCCCAGGCATGCGCAGATTGCGCATTCTGCTCTGTGATGACGTCGCACGGAAACCTATCTATACTGTAGACCTACTGCACATATACAGTACAACCCATACAGCAAACAAACATGGAATCAATCCATCTACAAGCTCACAACGTGTCGATGTAGATCGACTAGTCTTTTTGAACTATTTGAAAAAAAGAAAAAAGAAAACAAACAAACGAGAAAACAAACAAAAGAGAAGATTAACACAACAGAGAAAAAACAAGACAAACGTGATCACAACAACCAAAACATAATTATTATGTAATTAAACAGTGCATTGATAGTATCAGAAGCCGGTGCAATGTTCAATGTTCAAGCTGGAGGAAGCACAGATGATTGTGTGCTGTTTATTTACACAACCGCTGTGAAATCCATGTCACTCACCCCCAGTTCCTCAAATGTTTATATTTCAACAGTTTTCTGAGGATTATCTGGAACTAGACCATACCCGTCGGGGGATATGAGCACAGAAAGTATTATGCAGTTTGGGTTATGCACTGTGCACAGATAGTATATCAGGGATGGAAAGTGAGGGTTGGTACCTGCAACAGCTCAAATAGGCGAGCGAGTCCCCACACAAACACACACGGCCGGCTGGACCGACCCGCACGCGTCCCGTCGCCGCTTAAGCATGACATTTTAAATCTTTTATTACAAAAATATTGCAAGAAATTGAAGCCACCAGGTCATTATGACCAATTCATGTACAGTAGGCCTATAGAATATATACTGCTCAAAGAAATGTAGGGAACACTTTCATCCCTTAATTATTTTGAGCAGTGTAGTGTAAGAATTTACTTTTGTATCCAGCTCCGCATGTCTCATGTAAAACAGTTTATGGTTGACTAGTGGAGACAGTACTGAACCCTTTGTATGGACATCAGAAAAGAATAAATAAAACACATCGTAAGATGGCTGGCAACGAGAAATTGCAGCATTTTTTATAAAAAATGTGTGCGTGCGTTCGTGTGTGTGTTCGGTAGGCCTACCTCTCTCACACTCTTGCCTGTTCTTGTGTTTCATTCTCACTACTATTGCTGCTATCTAAAACCAATACTGGGGTGTCTCTTTTGATCCTGACCTGAATCTGTAAAACACGTTGACACGTTGTGAGCTTGTAGATCGGCTTAACCTAAATGCCTAATCCTAACACTAACCCCAACCTGATTTTATTTTTGTTTTATTGTAAACCTCTAAAAATATGTAATAATCACAACCATTTGTCTTGTGTGGACCAGGGAAACAAATGGTCTTCTCTGTCTATTTCTCAAATTCTACTATACTTGTGGGGAAATTTAGTCCTCATAAGTATAGAAATACAATACTCGTGCGCACGCACATGCGCACACAAGCACACACACACACACACACACGCACGCACGCGCATACACACACACACACACACACACACACACACACACACACACACACACACACACACACACACACACACACACACACACACACACACACACACACACACACACACACACACACACACACACACACACACATACACACACAGTACATGTGACCATGATCAGAAAGGCAGTCAGGCTTTATAAAGACAGTGCACAGTGAACAGCCTATGCACCTCTCCTTCTGTTACGGAGCAAACAGAGAACACGGTAAGTCACTAAACACTTAATTCTTATAATCTCAACCAAATTAGAGAACAGTAGCAAATTCACTCTGAATGTATTGATAACTTAAGCATCAGTTTGGTGTAATCTGTGTTAGTTGTGTGTGAGATGTGCTAAAATCTTGAGCATTACTTTATATGATTTAAACAACGATATCCTGGACCATCATGCTGAAAACTAAATATTCATATTACTCAGGTTTGATAAGCAGCTGAGAGATAATAGTGCTGATAATGTATTAGATGGCACATTGTGGTCTAAAGAACTTAATAACAGTACAATTGCTTATTGCAACAATATATCACAGAGTATGGGGCTCCTAGAATTCACGTTGACGTTTATGTTAGATAAGCATACAGGAGACACATAGGCTGTATAGAGCGAACCTAGTGAACCTTGCATTGTTAGAAACCTGCATACACTTGGTGTTAGCGGGTCAAATTTGGCTCGTGATTTAACTCAGAAAATATATGAAAAGCAGTTAAAATCAACTCCTCCTGGGATTTTTGATCAATGTGCATGAAACTTTCTGCAAATGCGAACTTTAAACAGGCATAAGTCATGCCTCGTTTGGCCGACAGCCATGAAACTTGCTTACACATTACCTTTAGCTGAGAGAGGGGTGAAGTAGGGACCCCCTCTACATATTGCATAAAATTGTGCTGCAGATTAAACTTTTTCATAGATTTTATACATTGCCACATACTTATTTGACAGCACTATCATCAGTGTAAACTTGACCTTTGGCTCTGTACTTGGCCCTGCATACGGCATTGGCATAGTAACTCTGGGCCAGGTTCCTGTTTACATGTTGTTGACTGGTACCTGCTCTGAGTGAGGAAGCTGCTCATTCAGGAATCACGTTAACATCAAACATGTGACCACAGTTCCATTATTGAGGCTGTTTGTCTGGGGCGGGCTATTATTGTACTGTGAGACACTGCAATTTGGACTGCAGTCCTTCCTACACATGGGCTTTTTGCTTGTTTTGTAACAGTGGTAATCTAGGAATTGAAGTTTATGTATTTTTACTAACCCTATTATGCTTTTTGTGTCTTTTTACAGATGGAATTCCGGTTACTTTTGATATCGGTATTATTATCAGTCCTTCATAACAGCAGGGCACAACAAGGTAAGATGCAGAAGACATTTTAATATGACACATTTCTTTATTGACAACAAATATCACACGATTTAGTTACAATTATTGGTACTTCCAGCTCTTGATTTGTGTCACATCAACCTCTTTCTAGCTTCTCCGTCCTGTGTCTCTGTCTACTGTACAATCTACAGATACTCTACCTGTAGACCTATATTCATCATAACATGCTACCCATTTCAGCATGATACCCATTTGTCTGAGATTACTAATCATAGAAGTCAAGCTTGTTTATTTACCAGGGCATGAAATAAATCAAAATCTGTCGTAGAGGCAATGCAACACTTTCTAACCGCATTCACAGCCGCCATTCAGATTATTATAATACTGTACACCTGAATATACTGTTCAACAGGCTCTATTCACAGCAGCATATTATCACTTCCTTCACAGGTGTTACCAATGATACTAATGAAGGCTCTGTTCCATGTAGTGTAGCACAGTGGTTCTCAGATATTTCAATTTCCACAACCCCCATAACTCTGACAGTGTACAAATGGAACCAAATCCATTTGTACACTCTCAGAGTTACACACCCGTAAAGGGCCATTTCGGAGTGTTTCCAGTGAGCCAACATGCACAATATCAGCACCCTGACTCTGTCTGACCAGAATGGAACAGAGCCTTCATTAGTATCATTGGTAACACCTGTGCATAGAGCCTGCTTTGGGCTGTAGCATGCGCCTCATTATTAAACTATTAGAATCCAAGTCAATTTGGCTTTTTCCTAACCATGATCCGCTGTAAACTATGGTAGCCTACCATAGTGGCGTGCACAGACATTTTGAGTGAAAGCGAAAAAGAAAGGGCATCTCGTGTGGCACGTGGAACCACAGACTGCCTAGTAGTGTGAGATTTATTACAGGCACAGCTTGTACGTCGTAATTGTATTTATTTCAATAGCCATATGCTGTCTGATGTTTCATAATATTCAACAGGTTGTTTTCTGCAAAACTACTGTAACAATTCAATACGACATAAATAAGTAGGCTACTACTATTCTTAATGTACCTGTACAGAAGATTGAAATACCACCTTGAACTGAGCATTATTCACTATCAGTCAGTGGACTCATCCAAAGTCACAGCTAAAATGCACTGTCTATGTTTTACAATTCTTTGTCATCTTTTAATGTTTTTCTTCTCATTCAGTTGATTATTCAGTGAGGCTGGTCGGTGGTTCAGACAACTGTTCAGGCAGAGTGGAGGTGTACTACGGTGACAGCTGGGGGACGGTGTGTGATAATCAGTGGGATCGATCTGATGCCGTGGTTGTGTGTAGACAGTTAGGCTGTGGAACAGATCGTGTGTCAGCACCAAGGAAAGCCCACTTCGGACAGGGTGTTGGAAACATGTTGGATGGTGTCAGGTGTTCAGGCTATGAGTCACAGCTTTCACAGTGCTACAATTGGGATGTTGGAATTAACCACGGCTGTGGACACAGTCAAGATGCTGGTGTTGTTTGTACAGGTAAATATGAGTGTGAGCAATATGTGTGTTGTCATCCTATCCTATATTAAAATTGACTAAAGGGAGGACTGAATGTCTGCAGCCATAACCACATAAGGAGTTCCCAATGCAGCTACGCCCAATGCTGAGCTCATATGACTAGATAGCACAATCCCTTAGATTAATCAGCACTTGGTATTGAGTGGGGTAGAGGTAAACACTTCACTGGGGTCTTAAGGTGGGCACCCTCCTTCATTGGTGTTTCGTTGATAGGCCCACGACACCTCCAAAGGGCTCAAAGGCAACACCTGGTGTCCCTGTTTTTTATCATCATCATTATCATCATCATCATCATCATCATCATTATCATCATCATCCTTATCATCATCATCAGCCAGTATTTAAGTTCTACTGGCTGCTGGAATCAGAGAGTCAGCTTGTCTTTTTGTTTGGCTTCAGTTCAAATGTGGTCAGTGCCTCTCCACCAGAGCTACATGCCTCTTGGCATAATAGGATGAATGCATATTGTTCAGTCCATTGCCAATGTCCACCTTTCTTTTACTGACAAACTTTGAACATGCTATTTTCATTCACATTGGGAATCCAGGCTCCTACTGTTGCTAAAATGTCTGCAAAAACATTAAAAGTAGGCTACTGGTTCTAACCACTAGCACACTGGTCAAAACTAAAGCGAAAGTAAAAGTGGGCACTCTGAACTCTCAATGACCCCAATAGGCTCTATTCACAGCAGCCATATTATGAAGACATTCACAGGTGTTACCCATGATACTAATGAAGGCTCTGTTCCATTCTGGTCAAACAGAGTCAGGGTGCTGATATTGTGCATGTTGGCTCACTGTAAACACTCTGTTACACCAGTGGGTCTACAGTTGGGGTCCCTAATCTTCTCTTATGGGGGTCCCTGGCTTATGTTTTCAAATGGGGGTCTGCGGGCTGATGAGTGTCAATTTGGGGGGGACCTTGACATGAAGGCTACACTGTAAAAAACAAAACAAAACAAACAAACTGTAAACTGTAAATTAAAAAAACGTTCAAACGGGCACTTGCTTGTCCAGAGGGCGAAACCTAGAGTCTATCTGTGCACGTCTATCACTTACTCATTTATAGTTTTATGACAATATTATTATTTTTTTCCTTGGAAAAACTGCCTGAAGCATGACTCATCTCCTTTAAATTGGAAGGTAGCCCATAAAATGTTTTCACTGCCAGCAACTCAGACTGTGTCAAATGTCAGACTGTGTCGAAGTTAGCACTCAAATGAAGTGAGTGCTAACTTAAACCCTCTATACTTAGTAAAACTGACTGGAGTTGAAACTGTACTTGGTACGCTCTTTTTCACTCTACGCCAAATCCCTTCGACCAAAAATAGACAATCTTGTTTGCATGTTCTCCCCGTGTTCCCTAGGGTAGGTCACCCTCACAAAAACATGCAGTAATTCTGGTCACAATACGGCCTCCCCCTGGCCAGCCGGGGCGCCTGATGGAGGGGAAAGGAACTGGTTGGAATAACGTGTTCCTTCCACGCGCTACTTCCTACCGGGGAAACTCTCCTCTGTCAGGTGATAAGAAGGTCAGTTGGCTCTCATGCATCGAAGGAGGCCCTGGCCTCCCTAGGTTGGCAGAGGGAAGGTAGTGCCCAGGATTACATAGACAATTGGCACTGGGTGTAAAAAATGGGGTTACAAAATCGTGGGATAAAAATGGAGTTAAAAAAGATAAATAAATGCCAATCTACAAGCCCAAAACGCGTTGCAACGCGACACGTTGTGAGCTTGTGGATGAGCGATCTTTGGTGAACGTTCCCCTCAGAATAGCAACGCTAGGGGTTCAAGTGGTAAATAATACTGTTTCCATATACATTCATTGTTTGTGTATTCATTTCAGAGGAGAGTATCTGCATTAAGGCAAATGCACACTCATGTGCGGAATGTATCCAGGTCTCTGAAACGTGTGGATGGTGCACAGACGAAGTGAGTTCCATTGTTAAAGCTGACATTTAACTATTGTATCATAGATGTGATCGTTATTTTGTCTGTGAGTGATGTGTCTGCTATTTTGTCGGGGTTTTTTTACAACAGCTATCAACTGTGAATGTTGTGAATTTTGACATCAGAGTGTTATTGTAGACTGGTATTTGTTTCCTGTTTGCCGAGCCTGCCTGTACCTCTTTAGCTCCTGACATCAAAGCGAGTAACAGAGATGTCACTCGTTTGATTTTACACCTGGAAAAAAAGGCTGTCAGGAAAGTCTTGATAAATTACAGTATATGCCTGTTCATTTTTGTACACGTGATACAGCAGCCATTTTAACAGACAAGGCTTAACCACTTATGCCCTATTTCATACTTGTTTACGCAACACTGAAAATAGCCGATCTACATAGCCAAGTGTAAAATAGGGCATAAGTGGTTAATCGTGATTTAAAATGTCAGTTCTATAACTGTAGAGGCTCATCAACACAGTGTGAAAAAAGAAAGAAAAATAAACCTTATTATTCTAATTTATTTTGGATACTGTATTATTTGTATTTTATTTGTTTTGAAAGTCAGCAACTGTAATACAATGAAACCTCTAATTTACCAATGCCCATGTGATTTTATAAATCCATAATGTTGTGGAATAACTTATACGCGTAATAATGGTGAAACCGTAATTGTTTTTATTTATATAATAGGCTCTATGCACAGCAGCCATATTATCACTTCCTTCACAGGTGTTACCAATGATACTAATGAAGGCTCTGTTCCATTTACTGTAGCACACTGTAGTACTCAGACCCTTTCATTTCCACGACCCCAATAACTCTGAGAGTGTACAAATGTAACCTTCAGAGTTACACATTTGGAAGCCCCTCAAGGAACCATGAGGGTCCCTGGACCCCAATTTTAGACACACTGGTGTAGCAGAGTGTTTCCAGTGAGCCAACATGCACAATATCAGCACCCTGACTCTGTTTCACCAGAATGGAACAGAGCCTTCATTAGTATCATTGGCAACACCTGAGAATTTCTTCACAATATGGCTGCTGTGCATAGAGCCTATTGTTGCATCCCTATACCCAGCAGACTGGTGGTAATTAACTGGTGAAGTTGTTTTATGTTGGTTATTATGATGTGATATAATTGAATTAAATTTCTCTTCTACATAAACAGTATGTCATTTGAACTTCAAAATCAATCTAATCGTGTTGATGAATGTTTGAGAAAAAGGATTATTCAGGTCATGTGGTGTCCTGGGAATTAGGCTGTTTTGACTCTGTGCACTGTCTCAGACTCTCTGTGCTCCTGTGGGCTATCATATTCATGTGCATTCAATCTATACACATAATTAACCTTATTGGTCATCTGTTTCTCTTTATGCTTGCTGTCCGAGAATAATGAATTGCATATCATTGATGTTGGATCCAAGAGTCGCATCTGTAGAACATTTCTGTGACTCCGTCCTTGTTTACAGTTTTCAAATAATGGAATGGAAATTATTTGTTTAATGAATGAAAACGTCATAGAGACAGAGTCTGTGAATTGGAAGAGTAAACACTATCCTCCTTTTCTTCTTGGCTTTTGCCTGCAGAATCAAAACGTGAAAGAAACCTATAGTTACACTTTGTGTCAAATGGCAACTGAAGTGATTTAAAAATAAATCCGGTATAGAACGGTTATTCCCTCTTTTTGATCAGATGGTCTAAATTCCTGAAAAACTGCAATGCAAATCATGTGATGACCAGTACCCTTTGAGGGTTTAAAACCTTTGGTTGGACGCATCTCTTGACGCACTCAGGGACGTCACGGCTCTCAGAAGGTGGGGGGGGGTGGACTTTCGGTGTACTATACCCCTTATTTTACACTTTGGCTATTCAAAAATAGCAGATATACAAGCTCATAGCGCGGCACTCGGTGCCGCGCTATGAGCTTGTATATCTGCTATTTTTGAAAAAGCGTGAAAAACATTTGTAACTGTCAAATGTAAAAAAAAAAAAGTATTTTCAAAATGTTGCGTTTTTTCGGCAGATTTTGTTAGTTTTTTTTCCGTGTTTTGGTTACTTTATTTCGGTTTTAGGGTTAGGGTTAGGTTATTTAATTCTTATTTTTGCCTGATTTTACCGATTTATTATCAAAAAATATATATACATTTCATTTTTTCAAAAAGTGGGGGGGTATGAAATCACGGATCTGTGAGAGTGAGGGTGTCGCGACATACGCACAGTGAATGGCCGTGACGCCCCTGGACGCACTCCCTTGTTCCCCAACAAAGAACAGTTATTCCTTCCGTCTACATTCTGAGACCCTGTTGTAATGTGATGATGACCAATGATCTCTATTGACTTTGAACACTTTGTTTGACCCTCACAGTGTCACTCTCTTCTTCCTCTCTGACAACAGAATTTCCTCAACCAACAGAATGTCCTCAACCAGGACGAGTCGAGGTTGGCCCGTTGCGACGACCTGGCATCCCTGATAAAAAAGAACTGCAACGTGACCACGATCGAGAACCCACGCGGCAGCAAGGTTGTTGTCAGGGACAAACCTGTCACTAACCGCAGCTTCCGCAAGAAGGACGTGGCTGAGAAACTAGACCCTGAACAGATCACTCAGATCCAGCCTCAGAAGCTCACCCTCACCCTCAGATCTGGTAAAGATGACATCTTTATCAGTCCCTTTGGGGACATTTGGCAGCAGAAAGTAATCGTTAGCAATACTAACAATAATGGTAATGCTAATAACATTAACAATGACAACTGGGCACTTTTCCAGCCAACAGCAAAATATTTCACAATAAAACAGAGGTGAAAAATCTATTTAGATGTTTTTTGGAACAGACAATCCCAAGGGAATTGGGGAGCAGCACAGAGGAAGAACATGGAGTGAGCTAAAATTAAAGTTAAATACTTCAATCAAGTATGCAGGTCATAAAGCATAAAGATCAGTTGGATTATGTTTGGCTTTCTGCACACTGTTTTTGAACAAAGTTTTCCCACATTATCAGTGTGTTAGAATAACAAAAGTCTAGATGAGTTGGGATGAAGGAGAAAAATGCAAATCTGTAATTCTCAAAAATGTCTTTTAATGACCGTTAATGCAAGATCAAAGAAAATAATATTTTAGAAGGACAGAGGCAGTAGTTAACAGTGGTTGTCTTTGGGAGATATGTCAGTAAATAGCATACATCGCTCTCCGACCAGGTGAGCCTCAGACCTTCTCTCTGAAGTTCAAGCGTGCCGAGGACTACCCCATCGACCTGTACTACTTGATGGACCTGTCCTTCTCCAATGAGGACGATCTGGAAAACGCCAAGAACCTGGGAACCGAGCTCAAGAGGGAAATGCAGGAGATCGCCTCTGACTTCAGGATCGGTAGGAGCAACTCAAACTCATATTTAAATGGTTTCAATAAATGAAATTGGATGAAATCGTTTTTTTTTATCAAGAAATGTAATCGGCGAGCCTACTAGTTCAAGCATGTGATGGCCATAAATCATTGATACAAAATGAACTCATGAACTTTCTCTTTCTTATATGTAACCTGCTTTCACCCCAGCATATATTCCAGCAGGAGAAATGTCTTCTACAGTACGTCAGTACAATATCTTGCAAACACAGTAGCTCTGAAAACACAATCCTTTGTTGTTCTTAGGGTTCGGTTCCTTTGTGGACAACAACAGCACCACGCCCACCGGGCTCCTCAACCCCTGCACAGGCAATCAGAACTGCACCCGCCCCTTCAGCTACAAGAACGTCCTGAGCCTCACCAAGGAAGGAGACGAGTTCAACAAGCTGGTCAGTCAGCAGCAGATCTCAGGGAACCTGGACTCTCCTGAGGGAGGCTTAATTGACGCCATCATGCAGGTGGCTGTCTGCGAGGTGAGAAGGAACCAGTTACACACTGGAGTATGTAGTTGGTTGGACTGCATTAGCTAAGCTAAGGAACACTGTTGCCCTCTGTTTGTCGGACTTGAACTCTAAATTAAGCGTCTGTCTGTCTCGGTCCTGTTAGAAACAAATCGGCTGGAGGAACATGACTCGTCTGCTGGTGATCTCCACCGACGCTGGTTTCCACTTCGCCGGAGATGGCAAGCTGGGTGGCATCGTCCTGCCCAACAATGGCAAATGTCACCTGGAGAACAACGTGTACACCATGAGCCACTACTATGTATGTGTTTCATACCGGAGTATAGTTTTTGTAAACAAGTTATTCTTACCTAATATATAATGGACACTTCAGTTCTTTCTCACAATTTCTGTGTTTTCACTGGTGTTATTTGTACGTGCTGAGTGTTTGGCTTGTTCCCTTATTGATTTCGTTATTTTATTCATTTAATTATTTTTAAATAACAGGACTACCCCTCCATTGCACACTTGGTGCAGAAGCTGAGTGATCACAACATCCAGACAATCTTTGCCGTCACAGAGGAGTTCCAGCCCGTTTACAAGGTAAAGTTGTCATCTTTATGTAGAACTTGTTTCCCACTCTTGAGACTTCATAGTCATCCAATGATTATAGACTTGTGTGATATCGCAAAGAAGTTGATGTGATCAAATGTCATGTTCTGTCCCTTACAGGAGCTGAAGAATCTCATCCCCAAGTCGGCTGTGGGAACTCTGTCCTCCAACTCCAGTAACGTCATCAAGCTCATTATTGATGCTTACAATGTGAGTTGAACGGTAGTGTGTTCACATGTTCAAGGAACATGTATAGCGCTTTTCTAGACAAAGTTACTTTTAGTCCTTTTACAGAACATGTTAAAAATAGCAAGATGGCATTCTACACTAAAATCAAAAGGCATGGCTAGTTCGACACGCTATGCTCCTTAGCGTCAATGGTAAATGCAGGGAATGCATGAACCTGACCTCAGGATGCTGCTAATAGTACCTTCTTCAGAACTGGTCCATTGATAAATACGCAACTACCAATGGAGAAGGTTTTCCTCACAGCGGAACAACTTGTTGCTGGATGAAAAACAATTGTTAACTAGACGCGTCGCAATTGGCAATTGCAAAGTGTGGTTGCGCCGACGCCGGTCGGGACTCGAGCAATACGCCGGGAGGAATGCCGTGGGAGACTGCGCCAATTACATTTTCACGTCACTCCTGAGATCGCTTGTGTTTCATTTTGAAGGGACTGACCCCCCCAAAAATCATGTTTTTGCATCAAACGGTGACATTTTGCGCATTCGTGGCTCCCCCTATGGGTCAAAGTGGAAATGCTTTTGGGGACTCGTTGAGTAAATCACCCTCGACATGTGATTAAAATTTGGGATCGATTGGACGCTTCGTTCGTGATTTTTGACATTTTTGGTAAAACGGGTCCCTCCCGCTAACTTTGGAAACAATTTACGGAAGAACGGTAAGGACTATCATAATGCCGTTTGGATATGTTTATCGCATGGGTCCATAGATCACGTGTACCGATTTTTGTGAAATTTGGACAAAATATGTGGGAAAAGGAGCTAAAAGTGTGTTTTGAAGAAAATTCAAAATGGCGGAAAATCTATCCTGACGCAAATGGGCGTGGCCTATATGGGGAGATGCGTAGTGACCCAAGGAATCCAGGTGAAAAGAAATTTTGATTTTAGGACCTACGGTTCAAGAGTTACAGGCCAAAACGTAAAGGGGGCTGTTATAGCGCCATCATGAGGCCGAATGGTGTGATATTTTTTTAAATAATTTCGAACTAAATTATAAACCTCCCCTCCAAATCTGGTAACTCTAGCTCTTACGGTGTCTGAGAAAAAAATACTTGAATTTGAGTTTTTTCACTTTTACATTAAAGCGGATGGGGAAATTTAATGCACTAATAAATCAATATCAATAGAACTATACAACCAATCCCTTAGCAAAATACAAGCGCACAATTCCCGATTTAGACGGTCATTTTGACATATGGTACATCATTGGGGGATAAAAACTGTGGGAGGAGTAGCGTGCCAAAGTAACTGTGGGAGGAGTAGCGTGCCAAAGTATTGTTTATCTAGAAAGAGACATGAAATAAAGTGGGAAGAGTACTATAGTCTGGTTGCCCTGTTAGGGCAACCACACTAATAAAAGTATCATTTAACCTCTCTCTGTGTTCTAGTCTCTGTCATCTGAAGTGATCCTGGAGAACGGCAGGCTGCCTGAGGGAGTCTCCATCACATACAAGGCCATCTGTAAGAACGGTGTGGTGGGGACCGGGGACAATGGGAGGAAGTGCTCCAACATCTCCATTGGAGATGAGGTATTAATTCATCTTAATAACAGAAAGAATTGGAAGAACTCAAGATTGCATTGTAAAAACAACAACTCGGGATGTTTGTCTGAAAGGTGAAAAGAAACTTAGTGTAATGACGCTTTAATCTTCCTCTGTTTCGCAGGTGTACTTTGAGATTTCCGTGGAGTCCCAGAAGTGTCCGTCTCACGGCAAAGCAGAGAGCATTAAGATCAAGCCCCTGGGATTCACTGAGGAGGTGGAGATCGTGCTCAAGTTCATCTGCGACTGTCAGTGCTCCAAAGGAGGAGAGCCCAACAGCCCGATATGCCACGAAGGCAACGGAACCTTTGAATGTGGAGTCTGCAAGTAAGAATGAATGAAGGCAAAAGTGTCATTCTTATGTTTCTTGTCCACTGATAGCCCATTGATCTGGAAAGATGATAGGACCACCTGACCATATTCCTTGAAATAGACAGACCAACTGAATCCCGGTTAAAGTTGTCTCAGCGCTATCTTAATAGATTGGTTTTACATTGTTTTTTTTGTAACTTATTTTCCAGGTAGAAAATTCAACAAACAAAAAGACAAATATGAGAATGAAATGAAAATATACTAGAAAAGTGCAGCGCAGGTCTCCGCCAGGTCAGGTATGTTATTGTGGCCTCCTGGTGGCGCTACAATAGGCCAATGTGAAAAGGGTGCCATTTGTTCAAGGGCTTTTCACTGCAGTCAGACACTGCATTCATGATTTGAGGCATTTTGTTCCAAAAATATGTTTTGCAAAATTAGATCTGCTGGTGGCGCTATAACAGGCCAATGTGAAAAGGGTGGCATTTCTTCCTCGACCTAATAGAAATGTGCGTGTGAAATTTCACGGAAATCGCAGGCTGCGTTCATGATTTGAGGCATTTTTTTCAAAATGGACCAATCCTGCAAACTTTGGAAGCCAATCTTAGGCAATCAGGATGGAATATGGAAAATCGGATAAATCCGTGTTGATCACATGACTATAGAGATAATGTGTACCGATTTGTGTGATGTTTGGTCAAAATCTGTAGGAGTAGTATCAATACATTTTTTTGCACATATCGGCCTCCTGGTGGCGCTATAACAGGCCAATCTGAAGAATTGGGCCAGAGGTTATGAATTGGCATCCAGGGAGTGTGCGTGCATAGTTTCGCAGCGGCCGGGCCAACGGTACCAGAGATTAGCTGCTAACAGACGGACAGGACGGACGGACACACGGACGGACGGACGGACAATAAATAAAGTAAAGACAAACAAAAAGACATAAAAAATTGTGTTGAGGTGGGCGTTAAAACACAAGGGTTAACATATTAACGGATTACAGTCTTTTCTTTTATTTATTTATCAATAAATCAATGAGTTACATTTCTCATCAAACAGTAAGAAGTCTATTTCTTCCAGTTCTTCGCATATTGTTCCGCTCTCAGCCTAAGAGAGAAGGTCAGATTCTCCATAGAGTCTACAGTATCTTGATTTTACATTGTGCATATAACATAAGTATAACTCACTTAATCTCATGTCAATGCTGATGTCTTGGTTTTGTAGTCTTTTCCATTAGAAAACTGGTCCTGTATTTGTCCTTGTGGTCTCTGTTATGTTATGTCTTGTAAATATGAACTGGTACAGTATACAGTATGTCCTGGTGGTGTCTCTTATTATGTAAACGTGTCTTGTAAATATGAACTGGTACAATCCTGGGGTTTTTCTTATGTTGTCCCATGTGTCTTGTAGTATTTGACTTTGACTCGTCTCGAGTTGTCTGTCATTCATTCTATAATAGTGAACGTGAGGCTACATTTCCTTGTATATATTTAAGATTGTATTATGTTCTGGTCTGCTCTATGCTCTCATATGTAACTTGAGTGTATTTAATTTTGTTCTTTCAGGTGTAATGAGGGTCGTATTGGCAGGCTGTGCGAATGCATTAACGACGAGGAGGATCTGGACTATCTGCCAGATCTGGACGACTACTGCCGCAAAGACAACGGCAGAGATATCTGCAGCAACAATGGAGACTGTGACTGTGGCCATTGTGCGTGTAAGAAACGGTACAACCCTACCGAGAGATACACCGAGAGATACAGTGGCAAGTTCTGCGAGTGTGACAACTTCAACTGTGACCGCTCCAACAACAAGCTCTGTGGAGGTGAGCCGCCTGGACTGCTTTGTGCGACTCCTTTTTTTTGCCATGGTTTGCTTTGCAACACTCCTCACCTCTCCTCTCCTCTGCTTGTGTCTCTCCTCTTTCAGGACATGGACGCTGTGATTGCAGAGTGTGCATCTGTGACGCCGGCTACACCGGAAGTGCCTGTGACTGTTCCCTGGACCAGTCCCCCTGTCTGGCCAAGAATGGACAGATCTGTAATGGCCGTGGGACCTGTGACTGTGGCGTCTGCAGGTGCACCAACCCCAAGTTCCAGGGCCCCACCTGTGAGAGCTGTCCCACCTGCCCTGGAGTCTGCACGGAGCACAAGTGAGTCTCTATATAAGCCAAATTCCAATACCGAAAATCTCGGCCACTCGCTCACTCCCACTCGGTCACTCCTACTTCGAACCGGAAGTAGTCGCGGTCCAATTGTTCATGTGCTTCTTGGAGGAGGCGAGTGGAGTCGAGTGGAGGAGGCGAGGAGGCTCTCCACTTCCGCATTGAGCGAGTGTACATCAAGTGTACGCTCGACCGCTCTCAACAGCTCCTCCGCGGCAGACTTCCGCATCACGTGTACACGTTTTTTTTGTTTTTTTCCCCTTCTCCCGTGACGTATACATGATCCTCCTCCACATGTAGCCACACAAACAATGCTTGAAACCCGAAACCATGCCGAAAACATGACTGTGACAAAGATTATATTAACATTGTTAACTTCTGGGACGAAGAAAAAGAAAAGAAACGGGTGGAAAACGGAACACTCGTCCTAAAACACACTGCCCCATTTTTTTCACGGGCCGAGACCGCCGGATTAGACCTGGGGCGAGGGTGTTTTAGGACGAGAGGTGCGCGAGCACCGCGATGGAGAAGAAGGACCCGCCGATATTTCCTTTTTTGCTTAATATTGTTTGATGGTGAAACAATCATGACTGATACACATGAAAGAAGACCCTTCACAGCTAATACAGAATTTTACATTTTAAGAATCGGTTCAGAATTGAATGAGTACGGTTATAGTTAAATGTGAAGCTGTTTCTGCTATAAATATGCATCCACCGTTCTGTGCGCCCCTCGGCTGCGACGTTTCCTTTTTGACACACATCTACACTTCATGGAATACATTTTTGTACTGGGGTTCTGGGGACTGTACGAGCAAAAAGAGGGACAGGTCAGGATTAAATTCATAAATGTAAGTTTGCTCATCCTGGCATTCATTCACTATTTCAGGAATAAATGGCCTTGCACAACAATGTTAACTATAAAGATAACGATGTGGCCATCCACATTGAGGAATTGTCTATTCTTATATTCTGTATAATTCTATACCTGCATATTATTCTATGCATGTATATTTTCATCCACGGCTCTGGTCCAGCTGACCCTTACGGGTCCATTTGGTTCCATTTGTACACTCTCAGAGTTACACACCTGTAAGGGGCCATTTGGAAGCCCATGAGGGTCCCTAGACCCCAACTGTAGACCCACTGGTGTAACAGAGTGTTTCCAGTGGGCCAACATGCACACAATATCAGCACCCTGACTCTGTTTGACCAGAATGGAACAGAGCCTTCATTAGTATCATTGGCAACACCTGTGAATGCCTTCATAATATGGCTGCTGTCAATAGAGCCTATATCTGGCAGATTGGATGACAAGATGGCATTTACTGCCAAAATCCAATTTTTACAGATTTTTCCATTTCACTCTCACCGTCAAAATGTGTGTGGGAGTCAGAATAATGTCCCACGTCAAGACATTAGCTATATTTCATATGTTTCAGAATGTGGAATTCTAGCAGTTTTCAGGAAAATATAAATGAGAAAGTACATTTTGAGTGGCCACAATAAATAAACTACCAGCTCGGTGGCAGTGCGTGGTCTGCCCTGAGATTTGGAGATCAGGGGTTCAATCGCGCTTGACAATGTGTCACACAAGTGATGTTCAGGTTCCCGTACCCAGCACTATCCGGTATGTTCCGGTGCTTTCCCCTCCCTCCCTCTGCACTAAAGACCTATCAACGCTGTTTTGTGCATTTACTGTATACATTTTTGGCCATATGTGCCCTCCCGCAGACTGATAATTTAGGCTGGGTTTACTGATATCTTGTTAATTCAATTAAAAAGGCAACGGAACCTTTGAATGTGGAGTCTGCAAGTAAGAATGAATGAAGGCAAAAGTGTCATTCTTATGTTTCTTGTCCACTGATAGCCCATTGATCTGGAAAGATGATAGGACCACCTGACCATATTCCTTGAAATAGACAGACCAACTGAATCCCGGTTAAAGTTGTCTCAGGGCTATCTTAATAGATTGGTTTTACATTGTTTTTTTTGTAACTTATTTTCCAGGTAGAAAATTCAACAAACAAAAAGACAAATATGAGAATGAAATGAAAATAAACTAGAAAAGTGCAGCGCAGGTCTCCGCCAGGTCAGGTATGTTATTGTGGCCTCCTGGTGGCGCTACAATAGGCCAATGTGAAAAGGGTGCCATTTGTTCAAGGGCTTTTCACTGCAGTCAGACACTGCATTCATGATTTGAGGCATTTTGTTCCAAAAATATGTTTTGCAAAATTAGATCTGCTGGTGGCGCTATAACAGGCCAATGTGAAAAGGGTGGCATTTCTTCCTCGACCTAATAGAAATGTGCGTGTGAAATTTCACGGAAATCGCAGGCTGCGTTCATGATTTGAGGCATTTTTTTCAAAATGGACCAATCCTGCAAACTTTGGAAGCCAATCTTAGGCAATCAGGATGGAATATGGAAAATCGGATAAATCCGTGTTGATCACATGACTATAGAGATAATGTGTACCGATTTGTGTGATGTTTGGTCAAAATCTGTAGGAGTAGTATCAATACATTTTTTTGCACATATCGGCCTCCTGGTGGCGCTATAACAGGCCAATCTGAAGAATTGGGCCAGAGGTTATGAATTGGCATCCAGGGAGTGTGCGTGCATAGTTTCGCAGCGGCCGGGCCAACGGTACCAGAGATTAGCTGCTAACAGACGGACAGGACGGACGGACACACGGACGGACGGACGGACAATAAATAAAGTAAAGACAAACAAAAAGACATAAAAAATTGTGTTGAGGTGGGCGTTAAAACACAAGGGTTAACATATTAACGGATTACAGTCTTTTCTTTTATTTATTTATCAATAAATCAATGAGTTACATTTCTCATCAAACAGTAAGAAGTCTATTTCTTCCAGTTCTTCGCATATTGTTCCGCTCTCAGCCTAAGAGAGAAGGTCAGATTCTCCATAGAGTCTACAGTATCTTGATTTTACATTGTGCATATAACATAAGTATAACTCACTTAATCTCATGTCAATGCTGATGTCTTGGTTTTGTAGTCTTTTCCATTAGAAAACTGGTCCTGTATTTGTCCTTGTGGTCTCTGTTATGTTATGTCTTGTAAATATGAACTGGTACAGTATACAGTATGTCCTGGTGGTGTCTCTTATTATGTAAACGTGTCTTGTAAATATGAACTGGTACAATCCTGGGGTTTTTCTTATGTTGTCCCATGTGTCTTGTAGTATTTGACTTTGACTCGTCTCGAGTTGTCTGTCATTCATTCTATAATAGTGAACGTGAGGCTACATTTCCTTGTATATATTTAAGATTGTATTATGTTCTGGTCTGCTCTATGCTCTCATATGTAACTTGAGTGTATTTAATTTTGTTCTTTCAGGTGTAATGAGGGTCGTATTGGCAGGCTGTGCGAATGCATTAACGACGAGGAGGATCTGGACTATCTGCCAGATCTGGACGACTACTGCCGCAAAGACAACGGCAGAGATATCTGCAGCAACAATGGAGACTGTGACTGTGGCCATTGTGCGTGTAAGAAACGGTACAACCCTACCGAGAGATACACCGAGAGATACAGTGGCAAGTTCTGCGAGTGTGACAACTTCAACTGTGACCGCTCCAACAACAAGCTCTGTGGAGGTGAGCCGCCTGGACTGCTTTGTGCGACTCCTTTTTTTTGCCATGGTTTGCTTTGCAACACTCCTCACCTCTCCTCTCCTCTGCTTGTGTCTCTCCTCTTTCAGGACATGGACGCTGTGATTGCAGAGTGTGCATCTGTGACGCCGGCTACACCGGAAGTGCCTGTGACTGTTCCCTGGACCAGTCCCCCTGTCTGGCCAAGAATGGACAGATCTGTAATGGCCGTGGGACCTGTGACTGTGGCGTCTGCAGGTGCACCAACCCCAAGTTCCAGGGCCCCACCTGTGAGAGCTGTCCCACCTGCCCTGGAGTCTGCACGGAGCACAAGTGAGTCTCTATATAAGCCAAATTCCAATACCGAAAATCTCGGCCACTCGCTCACTCCCACTCGGTCACTCCTACTTCGAACCGGAAGTAGTCGCGGTCCAATTGTTCATGTGCTTCTTGGAGGAGGCGAGTGGAGTCGAGTGGAGGAGGCGAGGAGGCTCTCCACTTCCGCATTGAGCGAGTGTACATCAAGTGTACGCTCGACCGCTCTCAACAGCTCCTCCGCGGCAGACTTCCGCATCACGTGTACACGTTTTTTTTGTTTTTTTCCCCTTCTCCCGTGACGTATACATGATCCTCCTCCACATGTAGCCACACAAACAATGCTTGAAACCCGAAACCATGCCGAAAACATGACTGTGACAAAGATTATATTAACATTGTTAACTTCTGGGACGAAGAAAAAGAAAAGAAACGGGTGGAAAACGGAACACTCGTCCTAAAACACACTGCCCCATTTTTTTCACGGGCCGAGACCGCCGGATTAGACCTGGGGCGAGGGTGTTTTAGGACGAGAGGTGCGCGAGCACCGCGATGGAGAAGAAGGACCCGCCGATATTTCCTTTTTTGCTTAATATTGTTTGATGGTGAAACAATCATGACTGATACACATGAAAGAAGACCCTTCACAGCTAATACAGAATTTTACATTTTAAGAATCGGTTCAGAATTGAATGAGTACGGTTATAGTTAAATGTGAAGCTGTTTCTGCTATAAATATGCATCCACCGTTCTGTGCGCCCCTCGGCTGCGACGTTTCCTTTTTGACACACATCTACACTTCATGGAATACATTTTTGTACTGGGGTTCTGGGGACTGTACGAGCAAAAAGAGGGACAGGTCAGGATTAAATTCATAAATGTAAGTTTGCTCATCCTGGCATTCATTCACTATTTCAGGAATAAATGGCCTTGCACAACAATGTTAACTATAAAGATAACGATGTGGCCATCCACATTGAGGAATTGTCTATTCTTATATTCTGTATAATTCTATACCTGCATATTATTCTATGCATGTATATTTTCATCCACGGCTCTGGTCCAGCTGACCCTTACGGGTCCATTTGGTTCCATTTGTACACTCTCAGAGTTACACACCTGTAAGGGGCCATTTGGAAGCCCATGAGGGTCCCTAGACCCCAACTGTAGACCCACTGGTGTAACAGAGTGTTTCCAGTGGGCCAACATGCACACAATATCAGCACCCTGACTCTGTTTGACCAGAATGGAACAGAGCCTTCATTAGTATCATTGGCAACACCTGTGAATGCCTTCATAATATGGCTGCTGTCAATAGAGCCTATATCTGGCAGATTGGATGACAAGATGGCATTTACTGCCAAAATCCAATTTTTACAGATTTTTCCATTTCACTCTCACCGTCAAAATGTGTGTGGGAGTCAGAATAATGTCCCACGTCAAGACATTAGCTATATTTCATATGTTTCAGAATGTGGAATTCTAGCAGTTTTCAGGAAAATATAAATGAGAAAGTACATTTTGAGTGGCCACAATAAATAAACTACCAGCTCGGTGGCAGTGCGTGGTCTGCCCTGAGATTTGGAGATCAGGGGTTCAATCGCGCTTGACAATGTGTCACACAAGTGATGTTCAGGTTCCCGTACCCAGCACTATCCGGTATGTTCCGGTGCTTTCCCCTCCCTCCCTCTGCACTAAAGACCTATCAACGCTGTTTTGTGCATTTACTGTATACATTTTTGGCCATATGTGCCCTCCCGCAGACTGATAATTTAGGCTGGGTTTACTGATATCTTGTTAATTCAATTAAAAAACGAAAACATCTTTCTCTCTCCACAGGGACTGTGTCCAGTGCCGGGCGTTTGAGGCCGGTGAGAAGAAGGACACATGCCAGCGAGAGTGCAGCTACTTCAACCTGATCAAGGTGAAGGACCGCGACGGGCTTCCCCAGCCCTACGACCAGAGCTTCCCCCTGGCCCACTGTAAGGAGCGCGACAACGCCAACGACTGCTGGTTCTACTACACCTACGGCATCCGGAACGACGGCACCAAGGAGGTCGTCGTGGTGGAAACGCTGCAGGGTGAGTGCCGGTGCCAAGGCATTATGGAAAATGTAGGCATGTTTGACGCTAGGAGATTTGCAAGCATATACTGGACGATACCGCATTGGCTGGGTTGCTGGTCATTGGAGCGACATGTCAACGGTTGCGGTGCCGCCATATTGGTTAGAGCAAGCTGTGACTCCTAATGTATGTATGCCCCATATATGTCTATGGAAGCAGGAGGTCAATTCACATTGCGAATCGTCATAACTCGCGGAATTCTCTACCGATTTTCAAGCGGTTTCGTTTGCTACAAATGTTAGACATGAAGTTATTTCATGATGGTTGTTTAAATAAAAATGTGGGTTTTCATATCAAAACACCTTATCGTACTTAGATAATAACGGTAATGATTATATTGTAAAACAGAAAAACATTTTTAGTCTCAGGTACATACAACTGAGGCATATTTCTTACAGTGGAATTATGGCAAGGTGCCCTAGGCCAGTGGTTCTCAAACTTTTTCGTGCCAAGGACCCCCAAATAGACACTTATTAGACCGCGGACCCGCATTTGAAAAGATATGCCAGGGACCCCCATAAGAGAAGAATTTTACGGCTCTAGCAGTGATTCTCAACCATTTTAATTTCAAGGACCCCCGGTTTGACATGCATTAGGGCTACGGACCCCCATTTAGTGGCATTTCTATCACTTGGACCGCAATTTATATTGTACAATCTATGTCAATTTAACTCTGAGAGTGTACAATTGGAACCAAATGGACCCTAACGGGTCCATTTGGTTCCAATTGTACACTCTCAGAGTTACAGATCCATAAGGGTCCATTTGGTGCCTAATCTATCATTTAGCTGGGGACCCCCTGGAACTCTCTCAAGTACCCCTGGGGGTCCCCGGACCCCACTTTGAGAACCAATGCCCTAGGCGGCGTTTTTTTACGTCTATGGATTTGAAGTATATAAATGTGACATTTCCAGTCATTCATCATCATCATCACCTTTATTGTCTCCGCTAGGCCGAAGGCATGGCGAGAGAGTATGTTTTGCACCCGTCCGTGTGTGTGTGTGCGTGTCCGTGTGTCATTCTGTCATTTTATGTACAGCTAATCTCCGGCACCGTTGGCATGTTCGCAGCGAAACTGTGCGCACACACTCCCTGGATGCCACTTCAGAACCTCTGCCCCAAATTTTTCACATGGGCCTTTTATGGCGCCACCAGGAGGCCGAGACACACTGTGGCACGACAGTGGGGCTAACAACGTGCAGAGCTGTGTAAAAAAAAAAAAATGCTGTCCGGCCAGAACCAGCTAACTCCAAAATGGTAATTGTTCAGGAAATGAAAAACAAAATATACATTTTTTAGAATATGAAGAAAACCTTATATTTTTAAAACAAAGCAATACTGCCTCATCAAACTTGGTATTGTGACTTTATATATTATCAGATACTTGCATGTGTCATTATATTATCACCACTTTACCCAAATCCAGCTCAAGTGGAGTTAGGAGGTTTTGTCCATCATTGAGTGGAGTTAGGAGGTTTTGTCCATCATTGATAAGAACAGCTGACAATGAATCTCAAAGCTCACAACACATCACAACGCATTGTGAGCTTGGAGATCAGCTATTTATGGTGTGCGCCATCCTCATATACTAAGTATAGATCAAGCTGAATGCTGTACTTAAACAACTTTTATTTTAACATGCATTGGAAACATCCATGGATCTAACTGTTACCACTGTTGTTCTTCTACAGTTGAGAACAACAAACAATTCTGCCTCAATACTCAATACTAAATGTATTTAACAAAAGCAATCATGGCACACCAACAATAAATAAATGGCATATCGATAAAAAATACATTCATGAATAATAGAATCTGTAGCCTATCAAATCTGTAGCCTACTGCACTAACAATAACAACCACAGTCGCATTTACCTATCCATCAACATTTTATTATTACACTGTTGTGTGTTGTGTGTTGCCTAAACCTTCCAGTCACTGGGTTGGTGAAAACACCCCGCATAACGGTGACCAGAGCCGAGAGCAAATGACTGTTCACTTAAAGTCTCTGCTAAAGGTGGAGGGTAAAGCATGAATGCAGTCTGGAGATCAGGGGTTCAATCGCGCTTGACAATGTGTCACACAAGTGATGTTCAGGTTCCCGTACCCAGCACTATCCGGTATGTTCCGGTGCTTTCCCCTCCCTCCCTCTGCACTAAAGACCTATCAAAAATACATTCATGAATAATAGAATCTGTAGCCTATCAAATCTGTAGCCTACTGCACTAACAATAACAACCACAGTCGCATTTACCTATCCATCAACATTTTATTATTACACTGTTGTGTGTTGTGTGTTGCCTAAACCTTCCAGTCACTGGGTTGGTGAAAACACCCCGCATAACGGTGACCAGAGCCGAGAGCAAATGACTGTTCACTTAAAGTCTCTGCTAAAGGTGGAGGGTAAAGCATGAATGCAGTCTGACATGAGTGATATTCAGTCACATCCTGCATATTGGTTTAACGCTGAAATTACACAGTGAAAACTGTCCAAATTTATATCTGACAATTGGTAAAAAAAAAGTCTGAATTACGTTTTTTTAAATCTGTAGTATTTATATTTGACAATTGGCAAAAAACCCTGTATATATAGTATGCAGCAGTGGAGAGCATGAGAGGAGGGGGGAGTTGTTTGTTTTTGACGGACAGTTTGAGGATCCAATGGAGTTGGGAGTTTTCGTCAGAGGTGCTTTTTAATACTTTTCATAGGTTATTATAAAAAAGAACTTTACACAGATGTAAAGGGGGTTCAATGGCATTGATTTATGAAAAAAAAAAAAAAAAAAAAACTGAAAATGGAGTTAGCTGGTCCCGGCTGGACACCGACGAATATATATATATATATATATATATATATATATATATATATATATATATATATATATATATATATATATATATATATATATTTTTTTTTTTACACAGCTATATATATATATATATTTATATATTTTTTTTTTGTACACACACCGTATGCCGATGGATGCTGACTGGGAAATGTTGTTGTTGATGATGTTGTTGAAGTAAGAGACAAATTGGTTGTTTGACAGACTGTGCCGGGCGGTGAGAAGCAGGACACATGCCAGCGAGACTGCAGCTACTTCAACCTGATCAAGGTGAACCTGATCCGGCATCTACGTATTTACGCCTATGGATCTGAAGCATTTCCATTTGATTCCAATGGAAATGAGATTTCCGGAGGGAGGGTTTACCAGGCTGTGTGTGTGTGTGTGTGTGTGTGTGTGTGTGTGTGTGTGTGTGTGTGTGTGTGTGTGTGTGTGTGTGTGTGTGTGTGTGTGTGTGTGTGTGTGTGTGTGTGTGTGTGTGTGTGTGTGTGTGTGTGTGTGTGTGTGTGCGCGCGCGTCATTTTATGTACAGCTAATCTCCAGCACCGTTGGCTTGTTCGCAGCGAAACTGTGCGCACACACTCCCTGGATGCCACTTCAGAACCTCTGCCCCAATTTTTTCACATGGGCCTTTTATGGCGCCACCAGGAGGCCGATTTGTGCAAAACAATTTTGTTGACAGTACTCCTACAGATTTTGTCCAAAAAAATCCACAAATCGGTATTTTTAAATCAGCCTCATAAGTAAAAGAATGCAGTATCAAAAATGCATGGCTGAAATGTACATGAATCCACCCGTAAAGTTATTACTTAAAAAAAAGCATAGGTGTTTGAATGTTATGTTGCCATATTGTTTTGAAATAAAAAAATTGAAACTTTAACCGTGAGCTTGGTGGAGGTTGGTTTAAGAAAAAGGAGAAAAAAAACATAAAAAGGGGAATTCTACAGAAATACTACTCCAGAGTACATTGACCTGCTCATTGAGGGAGAGAAGTCTGAACGCAAACCACGCTACATCGATCGCATTCCCTGGAGTCCCTGGAGAAAATGAAACAAAAAGCACTAACTAAGGTAGAAAAGGGAGAAACGCTTCTCTCTAAAAGAATCTGACCATCGGTTCAGGGATAGTTCTGGGTATCAGAAGGGACACAGCACACACACACACTGTTGATACTATGCTGGATCCTCCCCATACTCCCCATGGTCCTCCCAACTGAGGCATGAAATACAACAATTCTGTGCTTTTCTTTCTTTCTTTCTTTCGTTTTACAAGGAAGAAAAGAAAAACCCATGTGAAGTGATTTTATTGAACTCCTAGTATGATGTGCTGAGTGTTCAACCAAGATTTCTGTTTTTTTAAGTGATTATGAAACTTAATATCCACAAAATCAGAGGTGTAACAATAATGTGTGATGTGCTTTATCTGTTCAGAAAAATAATTCTCAAAAATCAATTATCAATCTTTTGTAACGTATATAGTGTGTTGTTCAAATATAATCTGAAAAGATGAATTGTATCCATTAACTGTCAATGTAACCTGGTGAATGCTGAATAAAAGTTATACTTATTTTACCTGTATCAATGCCTCAGCTGTCTTCCTGTGTGGTTTGTTTGTTTGTCAGTACTTCGAATTTTCACTACTTTTACTTCTACTCAAGTACATCTCAGTGGCAAATATTGTACTTTTACTCCACTACAATTATTGGAAAACTTTAGTTACTAGTTACTTTGTAGATTTGGATTATTATTACAAAACATACATACCCACTTCAGCCCTATATACATTTCGGCGATTTGAAAATAGCAGATCTACAAGCTCACAATGCGATGCATTGTGAGCTTGTAGATGTGCTATTTTCAAAAGATTTTTATATATTTGAAAACTTGAAATGGGACATCCTGCATAATGAGTACTTTTACTTTTGATACTTTAAGTACATTTTGATTCCAATACTTTTGTACTTTTACTCAAGTACATTTTGAATTCCAGAGTTTTAATTGTTAAAGAGTATTTCTTCAAATTGAGTACTTTTTCCACTACTGGCTGAATGTTTAGCTGTAAAAAATAACCTTGGCATTGGGCTAATTGTTACTGTCAAAGCTTATTCCATTTAGTGCTAGTAGATGTGGTATTAGGTCTCTCATCACAAACATAAAACCTACTAGTCTCTTATAGTTGAGTGGGTTGACTACGTCAACTTTTAATGTTACTGAAATAACACTGCACAAATTGAACGTTGCTTTTGACATAGGCCTATACTGTATACGTTTACTATTCTTACTGTTATTCTACTCTTGTTGAATATAGGCTCTATGCACAGCAGCCATATTATCACTTCCTTCACAGGTGTTACCAGTGATACTAATGAAGGCTCTGTTCCATTTAGTGTAGCACAGTAGTTCTTAGATTTTTGAATTTCAGATTTCCACGACCCCCATAACTCTGAGAGTGTACAAATGGAACCAAATGGACCCGTAACTGGACTGGATATAGAACTTTTGTGTGACTGTTGGTATACGGAATAATGATTTTTGGTGATTACTTAGCCAATGTGGAAAGGAATAATGCTGTAACTGTTGAATTCATGTGCATTGCTCCTGTGACATACTGTACAGTAGAAGTGAGTGTTGCAGACAGTGACTACTACTGTAGGCCTACAGTGTGTGGGACTGTAGGCCTATATGTTAGTATTTTTAGTTTTTTTTTGACAGGACACATCTCAGACAAAATTGACTATTGTTATGGTCTGAAGCACTGTCAGTGCCGCAAGGCATGTGTGTGAGTACGGGCGGCAGGCGCGTTCGCGTTCATATACAGTAGCCTAGTATTTGGGGAGGGTGGCCTGGAAGGGTGTATGACTCCCGGCCGGAATTACAGGCCCAATCCGGGCGTGTGTGTGTGTGTGTGTGTGTGTGTGTGTGTGTGTGTGTGTGTGTGCGAGTTTATTAGAAGGATAAACCCCTTGAGATACATCATCTCTTTTTGAGGGGGTCCTTAGCACAAGTAATGAAGAATACAATAAACAGAAGAGTACAACAAATTCATCCATAGTACACAGACAGAGGACAAAATACAAAACAAAAGCTCTCCTGTAAAATGGCCGCTCCCACCCCACATAATAACCCACAAAATGACAAACTTCATGCAATGACATACCCATGTAAAGCTATATGAACAAAACTACAGCCAGTTACATACGTGCACAAAATAAATGGTGCATTTATAGCGCTTTTATCCAAAGCGCTTTACATAGATTGTGCATTACATTCACCCATTCACACACACATTCATACACCGATGGCGGAGGAAACCATGCAAGGCACCAACCTGCTCATCGGGAGCAATTAGGGGTTCAGCATCTTGCTCAAGGACACTTCGACACTAACTCTGGGGGAGCCCGGGATCGAACTGGGAACCTCACGGTTTGACTCTTGACTCTTTGACGGTTTGATATTGTGAAAATAGTTTTATATTGAATATTTTCAAATTATTAGCATCTTTCTTATATTATTTGACGATTTGGCCAATGTTTGACCAGTTTTTATAGTATAGTTTGTTGATTACCTTTGATACAGTAGGCCTAATGGTCTTTTTTAATTTCATTTATTTCTTTTTAGGTATTAAAATGGTCTTCAAAGTCCTTAAATTGTAACTACACTGTCATCTGACTGATGTCGGAGCCACACTGTTATGTGATGTGGATCCCGAGATCTATGCCTGATTAGATCTTTCTTTAAACTCTCTATAATGGTTCCAACTCAGTTTTAGCAACAAAAGCTGTGAGATTGTCTTAAATTGAACGAAGCATTTATTTTAGAGACAGACAGCTCCATGCTTGTAGTGAGGCTGGTTGGCAGTGGTCTGGTCTACAGGCCAACAACAATCACACAAACACCAGAGGTGGAAAAAAGTACTCAATTTCTTTACTTAAGTAAAAGCATCAATACTGCAATTTAGAAATACTTTGTTACAAGTAAAAGTCCGGAATGCTAAATGTACTTGAGTAAAAGTACAAAAGTATTGATATCAAAATGTACCAAAAGTAGGAAGTACTCATTATGCAGAATGTCCCATTTCACAAGTTTTCAAATGAATGAAATGTATACAAATCCTGTGAAAATAACAGAGCTTGTAGATCGGTTCTAACATTTTTGATTTTCAAATGATAAAATGAGGAGGGCTGAAGTGGGTAATGTATGTTTTGTAATAATAATCAACATCTACAAAGTAACTAGTTAATCAAGTTTTCAAATAAATGTAGTGGAGTAAAAGTATAATATTTGCCTCTGAGATGTAGTGGAGTAGAAGTAAAAGTACTGAAAACTGGGGGGGGGGGGGGGTGTACTATAATACATAAAGTAATATACACAATATAATAAAAAGTGAATGTACTTAGTCACATCTATGGTGCAGTAAGTGTCAGTCACGTAATATGCTGCTATAATGATGTTGTAGGGTTGTACCAGTCCAGTGCACAACCCTCCTGAATTTAACAGGGCTCAGGAGACTCCTGAATGTTTCCCGTTTTCCTGTGCTTCTGTTTTGTAATTCCTCCTTCCTGAAAATATCCACCTTCATTTTGGACAACTCAACCCAGACTCTGGTAAAAGTGAGCATGCACCATGGGTGTTATTACACATCCCACTGACATTTAGCCAGGGCCATGATGTTAATATTAAGGCAGTAAATACTGAGTCAGTGAATAATACTAAGTAAATACTAATACTCAGTGAATACTAAGTGAATACTAGTAGTCAGTGAATACTAATAGACAGTGAATACTAAGTCAGTGCACACTAAGTGAATACTAAGTCAGTGCACACTAAGTGAATACTAAGTCAGGCCCTCCCACCATAAAATCTCCTTCTTTCTTCACAGTCTAATGTTGGCAGGTATGGTCCAGTGTGCAAGAAGCAGAGAGTGGGTTTCAGTACCTGTGCCAGTGGGAGAGTGGGTCTCAGTATGTACCTGTGCCAGTGGAAGTGGGCAGGAGAACAGACAGACAGCAGGGTCTGGCTGAAATGGGCAGAGGTTCTGCTCTGGCATCCAGGGAGTGTGTGCAGACTGTGCACACAAATTGCCCAACGGTGCTGGAGATTAGCTGGTCACAGACAGATGGACACACACACACACACACACACACACACACACACACACACACACACACACACACACACACACACACACACACACACACACACACACACGGACACGGACACACACGGACACAGACACGGACACACACACGGACACACACACACACACACACACACACACACACACACACACACACACACACACACACACACACACACAGACACAGACACACACGGACGGACAGGGTGCAAAACAATTAATATATGTGTCTGTCTGACTCTGACAAGGCTGCTTGTGTAATCATTATTTTGCTGACAGGACTGTTCAGGCAAGTGGTCTAGCACAGTGGATTCCACGACCCCCATAACTCTGAGAGTGTACAAATGGAACCAAATGGACCCTTACGGGTCCATTTTGTTCCATTTGTACGCTCTCAGAGTTACACACCCATAAGGGCCCATTTGGAAGCCCATGAGGGTCCCTGGACCCCAACTGTAGACCCACTGGTGTAACAGAGTGTTTCCAGTGAGCCAACATGCACAATATCAGCACCTTGACTCTGTTTGACCAGAATGGAACAGAGCCTTCATTGGTATCATTGGTAACACCTGTGAATGTCTTCATAATATGGCTGCTGTGAATAGAGCCTATGGGCTGATAACCTCGCATCACCAGTCTTTCCACCTCGGAGGAAAGCCTGGTCTGCGTTACTAAAGACCCATATGATCCGGTCTAGGCCACGCCTACTGAAAAAAAAAATGAAAAAAGAATCCTCTTTCCGGATTGTCGCGATCCGGTTATGCGGTGCCGCTTTGTTTTGGTTCCCCAATCCCTATTTAAATGGAATAGAATTTCCCCGTGGGATAATACGGATAATACAGACGCTAAATAGTGATGGTCCATTGTGGAACCTTGGGCCGTCAACCTTTACTTTATAGAGTGTGGAGCACAGTAGCTGTGCTCTAGTAAGAAGGAAGGCCTTGACAGCCACAGCGTTGATATACTGAATGTTATAGATAAGAACTTCAGAATTCTCCAGGCGCTCAACCGAACGCTTGTTTGCATGCAGACCTAGATGTGGAGCGATTTGCCTTCGTGATATATCAGGTCGTATTGTTTTAATATCATTAATTTGCTGTTCTTTTATTCACATAGTATAGAGGGAATCTCCCTTGTTTGTCAATAAAGATGCCTTGCGCATGTGAACGGTAATTTCTGTGTATGTCGTCTATAAACTGGACTTTAGGGTTTTATTGAACCAAGAGTGACAGGTCTGCCACGGCACATCAATAGTCTCCGGAAAGTACACTCACATTTATATTTTAAAAATAAGCTAAACTACGCCGCATCAAGGATTTTATAGGACGGACCTATTTTGGGGTGAGACGTTTTTCCGGTTTGTCGCGATCCGGTCCGCTCCCGACCGGATCATATACCCGAAAAGGAACGCTGCCCAGGCTAATGGGCTGATTGATGGCACTCAGACCTCCACCGGCTTCTCTGCCTATCAGCTGATAGGCCTACTGCCTACTTATAGCCAACATGGGCAAAACCTGCATTTAGTGATGCCGTTTTTTTGCACTAAATATTCTAAATGTTTGCGTCCAAAGAGCCTCAACGTCCGTCTGTTAAGTGTGCAAACCTTTTCCGTTCTTTATGGACTTTAATGCTGGCCTCTTGTAACCATCTTTAGCCTTAAAGGAAAATTTTGGACTAAAGTTTTATTACCTTTTTTATGATGTTATGATATCTTAGGATGAATGGTACAGTAGAAAAATTTCGTAACTCCACCCCTGGTCCGCCACAGCTTAAAAGCCCTCTAAGCTGCCTCATTCACTAGAATGGGGAATCTCACTTACAGTTGAAGTGGACAAGCCTTAAGTTAGATCACATATTTTAATAGCTTTTTTATTTTTTTTAGTTTTTAGATCTGATGTTCATAGTGACAGAACACTATGCAACCAAAAAAAAACAAAAAAAAAACAGAATTCTCGCTAGATGAGATTTCAGTCTTGTCTAGCGAGACTTCTGTTTTGTTTTTGTTTTTTTGGACAGTGTTCTGTCACTATGAAACTATAAAATATGTGATCTAACCTAAGGCCTATCCGCGCACCTTTTTAAGCTGTGGCGGACCAGGGGTGGAGTTATGACATTTTTCTACTGTACCATTCATCCTAAGATATCATAACATCATAGAAAAGGTAATAAAACTTGGTGTCCAAAACCATAAAGTCCAAAATTCTCCTTTAAGTCTTAAGCAATATTTTTGTTTTCGTTTTATATTTTCAAAAACATTTTCAATTGCGTTTGAAAATAGCTTGTTATTTGATGGCTCTCAACATGTTGCATACCGACGTGTTGTGAGTTTGTAGATTTTTGAAAACTTTTGAAAATCTAATGACTTTCCCAAAATAGGAACACCAGGGTTAGTTAAAACACCAAGTCGTTAAAATAATAATAAAACATGAAAATATATATTTTAAAATTTTCATTACAGACATGGCCAACTTGAAGCGGCACTATGTAACTTTTTTTTATTAATAAAATGTAATTGTGTCTGTATGGTAGATTATGTTAATATATAAACGTATGCAATTGGGTCGGTTGTATTTTGTTTCCCTGCTCTTCTTTTAAGACATTCAGATTGTGTCATGTCTCACCAATAGACACAGAATCTGACTCAAATGCATTACTTGTGCAGGAAACCGGGTTCAAATTTGCGTGTGTGCGTGTTTTAGGCACTATTGGGACATTGTAGCATTTTTAAAATACAGTTGTTATAGAGCAGGGTGGACTCACATGTCTCATCTGCTGGATCCCGAGGGGCTTAAGCTTTGGGGTTTGATTGACCGTGATAGATGAACACCCAGACAAAAGCATTCTTTTGTATCGCCCACCGTCCAAACAGACTCAGGTTTACTGGTTTAAATGTGAACCCTGAACCCTACAAATCACGCGTGAATTAAACACAGGGATGCCCATGGCAGCATACGATTCATTCTTTTTTGTCAAGTCGAATGGGAAATAAAATGCATTTGTCTCATCAGCAAAAGCTGCACAGTGTAGAAAGGCTATACTTTGTCGGACACTCTCCGACAAAACCCCACACCATTTCACATGAATTCTGCCGAGAAAAAGAATAAAGTAACTGAATATTTTTGCAATGTTTCAAGTATAGTATTTGTCTCATCAGCAACAACTTCACAACGATGGTGTGGTCCTGACAAACCACACAATATCACTACACCTTTCTAACTGAGAGTGAACTGAAAGAAGCAAAGGGGGCTTTTTGGTTCAGCTTCTGAAATTCAGGATCAGGCTCTGGAACGATGGGTCTCAGTCGACCAAATTTCCTGTTCAGGGATCCAGCTCTGGTTTTGCACCTACAAGATTCCCAACCAACAGTGATGATATGGTGCTCTCTCGTACACATACACACCGATGTGGTGTGACCCCTCTCACTCAAATACTGATACTAGCAGTCACAGGGATAACATAATAGGCTCTATGCACAGCAGCCATATTGGGAATGAATTGGGCCCCTTCCTTACTTCCTTCACAGGTGTTACCAATGATACTAATTAAGGCTCTGTTCCATTTAGTGCGGCATAGTGGTTGGTTGTCTTATTTTCAAGGACCCCCATAACGCTGACAGTGAGAGTGTACACACCCACCATAAGGGGTCATTTGGGAACCAAAATGGAGTGTTTCTAGTGAGCCAACATGCACGATATCAGCACCCTGACCAGAATGGAACAGCGCCTTCATTAGTATCATTGGTAACACCTGTGAAGGATGTAAGAAGAGGCCCAATTTCTTTTCAATATGCATAGAGCCTATTCCTGTTATGTCACACATTATATTGTTGTTGTTGTTGTTGTTGTTGTTGTTGTTTACCCTGCACATGAACCAATTTGGATTGGATATACACATCGCTTCATCTTTTTTCCAACTATGTGTCTGTACCCCTGAAGATTGACCACTAAATGCTCTGTTATGTGTCTCAGTGGCCAAGAGGGGCATATGTTCTCTGCCTCAATGTTCACCGTTTCTGACGCTGTCAATGCACTGAATGGGACATCATCACGTTCAGTCAGACGATTGAATGATCTAGGTGAGATACTGACCTACTGACGGAGGTGTTTTGTATAAAGTATATCGTTTCGGACCGTGTCGGAGGCGCGCCGTCTCAAGCGAACTGTAGCCACGAGAGGCACCACCGAGCGAGCTAAAGAGAGCGTGTCGCCGTCCCAGCGCCGTCCGAGTTATGTACCGATGGGCACAGATGGGCACGTAAATCGTGATTGGTCAGTATCTCACCAATCAATAGTCTGATTGCACGTGGGTAGGTCAGTATCTCACCTACTCAGACCATTCAATCGCCTGATTACACGTGATAATGTCCCATTCAGTAGTAGTAAGTAGTAGTAATCATTTATTTTGGTCATAACAGGACAAATTCAATGTATTCATTATATCATATCATATCCAAACATATGGGTTAGACCAAAAAGGTGTAGGCTGAAGCCAATGGCTTATTTATCCTTTTCACATCCCAAAAAATGTACGTACAGTAAATGAAAAAAAAACAACAACAAGAAAACAAGAAAAAAGCAAACAAACAAACGAGAAAAAAAAGAGAAGATTAACACAACAGAGATCAAATTTCATTCAATATCCATATATAACACTATAGTAATCAATTTGAATAATACTTTATAATACATAATTATAGCACATAATGATTATGCAATTAAACAGTGCATTGATAGTATCAGAAGCCAGTGCAATGTTCAATGTTCAAGCTGGAGGAAGCCCAGATGATTGTGTGCTGTTTATTTACACAACCGCTGTGAAATCCATGTCACTCACCCCCAGTTCCTCAAATGTTTATATTTCAACAGCTTTCTGTGGAACTAGACCATACCCGTCGGGGGATATGAGCACAGAAAGTATTATGCAGTTTGGGTTATGCACTGTGCACAGATAGTATATCAGGGATGAAAAGTGAGTGTTGTACCTGCAACAGCTCAAATAGGCGAGCGAGTCCCCACACAAACACACACGGCCAGCTGGACCGACCCGCACGCGTCCCGTCGCCGCTTAAGCATGACATTTCAATTATTTTATTACAAAAATATTGCAAGAAATTGAAGCCACCAGGTCATTATATGACCAATCTATGTACAGTAGGCCTATAGAATATATACTGCTCAAAGAAATGTAGGGAACACTTTCATCCCTTAATTATTTTTGAGCAGTGTAGTATAAGAATTTACGTTTGTAACCAGCTCTGCATGTCTCATGTAAAACAGTTTATGGTTGACTAGTGGAGACAGTACTGAACCCTTTGTATGGACATCAGACAAGAATAAATAAAACACATTGTAAGATGGCTGGCAACGAGAAATTGCAGCATTTTTTATAAAAAATGTGTGCGTGCGTTCGTGTGTGTGTTCGGTAGGCCTACCTCTCTCACACTCTTGCCTGTTCTTGTGTTTCATTCTCACTACTATTGCTGCTATCTAAAACCAATACTGCTAGAAACCTGGGTGTCTCTTTTGATCCTGACCTGAATCTGTAAAACACGTTGACACGTTGTGAGCTTGTAGATCGGCTTCTTTTGGTGAAAAAACTCTAACCCTAACACCTAAACCTAACCTAAATGCCTAATCCTAACACTAACCCCAACCTGATTTTATTTTGTTTTATTGTAAACCTCTAAAAATATGTTTTAATCACAACCATTTGTCTTGTGTGGACCAGGGAAACAAATGGTCCTCTCTGTCTATTTCTCAAATTCTACTATACTTGTGGGGACATTTGGTCCTCATAAGTATAGAAATACAATACTCGTGCACACGCACATGCGCACACACATACACGCACACACACACACATACATACATACATTCACGCACGCACGCACGCACGCACGCACGCACGCGCACACACACAGACACACACACACACACACACACACACACACACACACACACACACACACACACACACACACACACACACACACACACACACACACACACACACACACACACACACACACACACACACACACAGACACACACACACACACACACATACACACACAGTACGTGTGACCATGATCAGAAAGGCAGTCAGGCTTTATAAAGACAGTGCACAGTGAACAGCATATGCACCTCTCCTTCTGTTACGGAGCAAACCGAGAACACGGTAAGTCACTAAACACTTAATTCTTATAATCTCAACCAAATTAGAGAACAGTAGCAAATTCACTCTGAATGTATTGATAACTTAAGCATCAGTTTGGTGTAATCTGTATTAGTTGTGTGTGAGATGTGCTAAAATATTGAGCATTACTTTATATGATTTAAACAACGATATCCTGGACCATCATGCTGAAAACTAAATATTCATATTACTCAGGTTTGATAAGCAGCTGAGAGATAATAGTGCTGATAATGTATTAGATGGCACATTGTGGTCTAAAGAACTTAATAACAGTACAATTGCTTATTGCAACAATGTATCACAGAGTATGGGGCTCCTAGAATTCACGTTGACGCTTATGTTAGATAAGCATACAGGAGACACATAGGCTGTATAGAGCGAACCTAGTGAACCTTGCATTGTGTTAGAAACCTGCATACACTTGGTGTTAGCGGGTCAAATTTGGCTCGTGATTTAACTCAGAAAATATATGAAAAGCAGTTAAAATCAACTCCTCAAGTTTCATGCACATTGATTTTTGATCAATGTGCATGAAACTTTCTGCAAATGCGAACTTTAAACAGGCATAAGTCATGCCTCGTTTGGCCGACAGCCATGAAACTTGCTTACACATTACCTTTAGCTGAGAGAGGGGTGAAGCAGGAACCCCCTCTACATATTGCATAAAATTGTGCTGCAGATTAAACTTTTTCATAGATTTTATACATTGCCACATACTTATTTGATAGCACTATCATCAGTGTAAACTTGACCTTTGGCTCTGTACTTGGCCCTGCATACGGCATTGGCATAGTAACTCTGGGCCAGGTTCCTGTTTACATGTTGTTGACTGATACCTGCTCTGAGTGAGGAAGCTGCTCATTCAGTGAGGAAGCTGCTCATTCAGGAATCACGTTAACATCAAACATGTGGACCACAGTTCCATTATTGAGGCTGTTTGTCTGGGGCGGGCTATTATTGTACTGTGAGACACTGCAATTTGGACTGCAGTCCTTCCAACACATGGGCTTTTTGCTTTGTTTTGTAACAGTGGTAATCTAGGAATTGAAGTTTATGTATTACTTCTGTAATAAATCACTGTAAATGGAATGAGCGGTTTTGACTGAATATTTGTTTTTTTTACCCTATTGTGCTTTTTGTGTCTTTTTACAGATGGAATTCCGGTTACTTTTGATATCGGTATTATTATCAGTCCTTCATAACAGCAGGGCACAACAAGGTAAGATGCAGAAGACATTTTAATATGATACATTTCTTTATTGACAACAAATATCACATGATTTAGTTACAATTATTGGTACTTCCAGCTCTTGATTTGTGTCACATCAACCTCTTTCTATTCTCCGTCCTGTGTCTCTGTCTACTGTACAATCTACAGATACTCTACCTGTAGACCTATATTCATCATAATATGCTACCCATTTCAGCATGATACCCATTTGTCTGAGATTACTAATCATAGAAGTCAAGCTTGTTTATTTACCAGGGCATGATATAAATCAAAATCTGTCGTAGAGGCAATGCAACACTTTCTAACCGCATTCACAGCCGCCATTCAGATTATTATAATAATGTACGCCTGAATATACTGTTCAAAAGGCTCTATTCACAGCAGCCATATTATCACTTCCTTCACAGGTGTTACCAATGATACTAATGAAGGCTCTGTTCCATTTAGTGTAGCACAGTGGTTCTCAGATATTTCAATTTCCACAACCCCCATAACTCTGAGAGTGTACAAATGGAACCAAATGGACCCTTACGGGTCCATTTGGTTCCATTTGTACACTCTCAGAGTTACACATCCGTAAAGGGCCATTTCGGAGTGTTTCCAGTGAGCCAACATGCACAATATCAGCATCCTGACTCTGTCTGACCAGAATGGAACAGAGCCTTCATTAGTATCATTGGTAACACCTGTGCATAGAGCCTGCATTGGGCTGTAGCATGCACCTCATTATTAAACTATTAGAATCCAAGTCAATTTGGCTTTTTCCTAACCATGATCCGCTGTAAACTATGGTAGCCTACCATAGTGGCGTAAACAGACATTTTGGTAAGCGTTCTTATAGGCTGATCATTGTCATCTTTTAATGTTTTTCTTCTCATTCAGTTGATTATTCAGTGAGGCTGGTCGGTGGTTCAGACAACTGTTCAGGCAGAGTGGAGGTGTACTACGGTGACAGCTGGGGGACGGTGTGTGATGATGGGTGGGATCGATCTGATGCCGTGGTTGTGTGTAGACAGTTAGGCTGTGGAACAGATCTTGTGTCAGCACCAAGGAAAGCCCACTTCGGACAGGGTGTTGGAAACGTATTGGATGGTGTCAGGTGTTCAGGCTATGAGTCACAGCTTTCAGAGTGCTACAATTGGGGGATTGGAATTAACCGCGGCTGTGGACACAGTCAAGATGCTGGTGTTGTTTGTAGAGGTAAATATGAATTTTATTGCAATATTTGTGTTGTCATCATATCCTATATTAAAATGTACTAAAGGGAGGACAGGCCGGCCAGCTGGCGGGCGGACCTCTGACGTCACGCTCATGTCACCATGACTCAGCCATAACCATATAAGGAGTTCCCAATGCAGCTACGCCCAATGTTGAGCTCATAGGAGTAGATAGCACAATCCCTTAGAATCTAAGGGGTTGTGCTACCCCTAGTGAAGTGTTTACCCCTACCCCACTCAATACTAAGTGCTGATTAATCTAAGGCTTAGATTAATCAGCACTTAGTATTGAGTGGGGTAGGGGTAAACACTTCACTGGGGTCTTAAGGTGGGCACCCTCCTTCATTGGTGTTTCGTTGATAGGCCCACGACACCTCCGCAGGGCTCAAGGCAACACCTGGTGTCCCTGGTTTTTATCATCATCATCATCATCATCATCATCATCATCATCATCATCATCATCATCAGCCAGTATTTGAGTTCTACTGGCTGCTGGAATCAGAGAGTCAACTTGTCTTTTTGTTTGGCTTCATTTCAAATGTGGTCAGTGCCTCTCCACCAGAGCTACATGCCTCTTGGCATAATAGGATGAATGCATATTGTTCAGTCCATTGCCATTTTTTTCAATGTCCACCTTTCTTTTACTGACAAACTTTGAACATGCTATTTTCATTCACATTGGGAATCCTCTCCTACTGTTGCTAAAACGTCTGCAAAAACATTAAAAGTAGGCTACTGGTTCTAACCACTAGCACACTGGTCAAAACTAAAGCGAAAGTAAAAGTGGGCACTCTGAATTCTCAATGACCCCAATCAACAACCTGCCAACTCCTCAACGAGCTGTTGTCACAGAGATGACAGCTCATTGAGCCATAATACAAGTTAGTTAGGGAATTTTAGCAATATGTGTGGACCATCTGTGAAAAAATGTACTACCAATAGCTTTCTTCACCAATGTGTTCTTATAGGTGTCTAGCATCACCTCTCAATTAATGCAAACCCAAATCCTCGTGGAAAATCCTGGAGAGCCAATCAAAGTTAAGGAGCCCAGAGGGCTTGGGTGAAAGATATTTAAAAAAAATAAAAGTCTAAAATGAACTTGTGAGGTGTCTAACTAGGGGTTTTCAGGGGTGCTGAATCCATTCCAACCATTATTTTTGAGTAAAAATGTCTCCCTGGCCATCTAATATTGGTATATTGGTTATTGTTAGTGTATAATCAGTGTATAATCAATGGTAGGGGATTGGGGTGTTGTTGAATTGATTCTATTCTGAAAAATGAAATAAGAAAATATTGCTAAACACTTGATAAGAGTGTACACCTACTGTGCACATGCTCAGTGGGATACACTGTCTGCATGTGGGGAAGGAGCGGGAGTGTTGCATCCTGGCAAATATGTCTGGACGATTTTAAGGTACGGTAGTTTATCTACTTTTTGGCATTTATTTTCCTCTGCTGGCAAAGCTTTTGATTACTGTGAATTTAGATGTCAATTTTCTCTACCCTATTGCTTACATTGAACAACCATTAGTTAAACAATCATGACACTTGTCTTTTAGTAGACAGCATGGAAGAGGATTCTGTAGCTTGTGGCTTAAGGTGCTTCATCTGTGGTGGTCCTGAGACTGAGATTCAAAAGTCACCCAAAAAGGCTATGCACATTTTTTGTCTTATTCTGAGTGTGTGGATGATGCAGCATTAATCAGAAGACTTCATGAGGACTGGAAAAACTGAGATGACCCCAAACTAAGATACCATTTGGAATGCAAAACAGAGCTATACAGTCGTGCAAGAAGTACAGTATATCCACTGGATATCGTAAGTTTTTTTTCATTGTGATGAAAGTTGCCACTTGCAGATTTCAATCCTATTCTATGTTGTGAGTGACATCATACTTTAATAAAAACTTTAAACATAATCTATTCTTTAGAGCAAGATGAGCAAGTCCAACGGCCAGACAGGAAGAAAAGACGCAGGGCATTGTCTGGGTCAAGTAGGTCAAGTGCTAGCTGGCACACTTGATCTACCATAATACTTGCATCCTTTGCAATGAAGGTATCAATGTTGGCGCATTGAAAAGAAACCCTGGTAAGTCTTTTGTATGTAAGATTCAAATGAATTTTGATAATTGTTTTTCTTGCTCCTCATTGTAGGCTTCCACTCAAAGTCAAATAATTTAATCATGCACATACTGTATGTGGCTACCTTTTATCCAGACAGAGCTTGGCAGTTGTATCGTGCACCTGATAATGTCTACCAGGACCGACTGAAAAGGAGTTTGATGCAGAGAGCGAAGCGACGAGGTGATGACTGGGGACTTGAAGTCGCTGGTCGCCTGGTGGCAGAAGAGGCAGTATATCATATTCGATGCAGAAGAGACTTTGAGAACCCTGTTACAAAGTCTGAGGTAACATTATACACAATACAGCTGTACAATACAACTCACATTTCTTATCCTGAGGGAAGAAATATAATTTTTAATAGTGAAACTTTTGACTTCAAAATAATGTATTCTGCAAGATTGATATGGGTCCAGGAATGAGGGGGACTAACAAAGGATAAGAAATGTGAGTTGTATTGTACAGCTGTATTGTGTATCCATATAATGTTACGTCAGACTTTGTAACAGGGTTCTCAAAGTCTCTTCTGCATCGAATATGATATACTGCCTCTTCTGCCACCAGGCGACCAGCGACTTCAAGTCCCCAGTCATCACCTTGTCGCTTTGCTCTCTGCATCAAACTCCTTTTCAGTCGGTCCTGGTAGACATTATCAGGTGCATGATACAACTGCCAAGCTCTGTCTGGATAAAAGGTAGCCACATACAATATGTGCATGATTAAATTATTTGACTTTGAGTGGAAGCCTACAATGAGGAGCAAGAAAAACAATTATCAAAATTCATTTGAATCTTACATACAAAAGACTTACCAGGGTTTCTTTTCAATGTGCCAACACTGATACCTTCATTGCAAAGGATGCAAGTATTATGGTAGATCAAGTGTGCCAGCTAGCACTTGAACTACTTGACCCAGACAATGCCCTGCGTCTTTTCTTCCTGTCTGGCCGTTGGACTTGCTCATCTTGCGCTAAAGAATAGATTATGTTTAAAGTTTTTTATTAAATTATGATGTCACTCACAACATAGAATAGAATTGAAATCTGCAAGTGGCAACTTTCATCAAAATGAAAAAAAAACTTACGATATCCAGTGGATATACTGTACTTCTTGCACGACTGTATAGCTCGGTTTTGCATTCCAAATGGTATCTTAGTTTGGGGTCATCTCAGTTTTTCCAGTCCTCATGAAGTCTTCTGATTAATGCTGCATCATCCACACTCTCAGAATAAGACAAAAAATGTGCATAGCCTTTTTGGGTGACTTTTGAATCTCAGTCTCAGGACCACTACAGATGAAGCACCTTAAGCCACAAGCTACAGAATCCTCTTCCATGTTGTCTACTAAAAGACAAGTGTCATGATTGTTTAACTAATGGTTGTTCAATGTAAGCAATAGGCTAGAGAAAATTGACATCTAAATTCACAGTAATCAAAAACTTTGCCAGCAGAGGAAAATAAATGCAAAAAAGTAGATAAACTACCGTACCTTAAAATCGTCCAGACATATTTGCCAGGATGCAACACTCCCGCTCCTTTCCCACATTCAGACAGTGTATCCCACTGAGCATGTGCACAGTAAACTCTCATCAAGTGTTTAGCAATATTTTCTTATTTTGTTTTTCAGAATAGAATCAATTCAACAACACCCCAATCCCTTACCATTGATTATACACTGATTATACACTAACAATAACCAATATACCAATATTAGATGGCCAGCAAGACATTTTTACTCAAAAATAATGGTTGGAATGGATTCAGCACCCCTGAAAACCCCTAGTTAGACACCTCACAAGTTCATTTTAGACTTTTATTTTTTTTAAATATTTTTCACCAAAGCCCTCTGGGCTCCTTAACTTTGATTGGCTCTCCAGGATTTTCCACGAGGATTTGGGTTTGCATTAATTGAGAGGTGATGCTAGACACCTACAAGAACACATTGGTGAAGAAAGCTATTGGTAGTACATTTTTTCACAGATGGTCCACACATATTGCTAAAATTCCCTAACTAAGTGTAGGACTGCACAGAGAAGCAGTCTCATGTAAACAGAGATGAGTCTTTTCAACTCTTTTGAGTTTGCGCGGGGCTCGGGAAGGGGAGGAAATGTGTGTGTGTGTGTGTGTGTGTTGGCTGCTGTAGATATAGCGCACCTCTGTAGACCCTCCTCCTTTGCGCACTGTGCTGCACGTTGGCATTGAGAGGGAAGGGAGGGGCACGGCATGGGGGTCCCACGGCACATATAGGGGGATGTCTGGCAAAATTACAACGCACATCTCGGCCATTGTTAATATATTAGAAGCTTTTAATCCAGAATTGATCGATGTCATTGGTTCTCAAAGTGGGGTCCTTGGACCCCCAGGGGTACTTGAGGGGGTTCCAGGGGGTCCCCAGCTAAATGATGGATAGGAACCAAATGGACCCTTATTGGTCTGTAACTCTGAAAGTGTACAAATGGAACCAAATGGACCCGTTAGGGTTGTACACTCTCAGAGTTAAATTAACATTGATTTTACCATATGAATTGGGGTCCCAGAGATAGAAATGCCATTAAATGGGGGTCCGTAGCCTAATCCATGTCAAACTGGGGGGTCCTGACTCCTTGCAATTAAAATGGTTGAGAATCACTGCTAGAGCCGTGAAAAATAATCTTCACTTCAAATGGGGGGTCTGCTGGCTAATAAGTGTCAATTTGGGGGGACCTTTACATGAAGGCTACACTGTAAAAAACAAAACAAACAAACTGTAAATTAAAAAGAACGTTCAAACGGGCACTTGCTTGTCCAGAGGGCGAAACCTAGAGTCTATCTGTGCACGTCTATCACTTACTCATTTATAGTTTTATGACAATATTCTTTTTTTTTTTCTTGGAAAAACTGCCTGAAGCATGACTCATCTCTTTTAAATTGGAAGTTAGCCCATAAAATGTTTTCACTGCCAGCAACTCAGACTGTGTCAAATGTCAGACTGTGTCGAAGTTAGCACTCAAGTGAAGTGAGTGCTAACTTAAACCCTCTATACTTAAACCCTTAAACCCTCTATACTATACGTAAAACTGACTGGAGTTGAAACTGTACTTGGTACGCGCTTTTTCACTCTACACCAAATCTCTTCGACCAAAAATAGCCAATCTTGTTTGCATGTTCTCCCCGTGTTCCCTAGGGTAGGTCACCCTCACAAAAACATGCAGTAATCCTGGTCACTATACTGCCTTCCCCTGGCCAGCCGGGGCGCCTGATGGAGGGGAAAGGAACTGGTTGGAATAACGTGTTCCTTCCACGCACTACGCTACGTCCAACCAGGGAAACTCTATCAGGTGATAAGAAGGTCAGTTGGCTCTCATGCATTGAAGGAGGCATGAGCTCGGCCCTGGCCTCCCTAGGTTGGCAGAGGGAAGGTAGTGCCCAGGATTATATAGACAATTGTCACTGGGTGTAAAAAATGGGGTTACAAAATCGTGGGATAAAAATGGAGTTTAAAAAAAAAAAAAAAAGCCAATCTACAAGCCCACAACGCGTTGCAACGCGACACGTTGTGAGCTTGTGGATGAGCGATCTTTGGTGAACGTTCCCCTCAGAATAGCGATGCTAGGGGTTCAAGTGGTAAATAATACTGTTTCCATATACATTCATTGTTTGTGTATTCATTTCAGAGGAGAGTATCTGCATTAAGGCAAATGCAAAGTCATGTGGGGAATGTATCCAGGTCTCTGAAACGTGTGGATGGTGCACAGACGAAGTGAGTTCCATTGTTAAAGCTGACATTTAACTATTGTATCATAGATGTGATCGTTATTTTGTCTGTGAGTGATGTGTCTGCTATTTTGTCGGGGGGGGGGGGGGGGGGGGGGGGGTTTGAGCAGTGGTATCAGCGCTGTCTAAGATGCGGTTCCTTGTCCAACTCTGATTTTTTATGTTTTATAATAGGCTAAGTATCATGTAGTTTAATAATAAAACATATTAGGACTGTGGTTATTATATTTAAAGACTATATTATGTGATATAGTATAAAGCCACTGATCAAAACAGTAGATTAGTACAATACTGCATTTTATTACACATTGGTGGAGGTGGGAATATGAGTTCAATTTGAGTCATCTCTTTTTATCTGAAACTGATGTGGTTCAAATGAATTGGCTGTCAACTGTGAATGTTTTGAATTTTGACATCAGAGTGTTATTGTAGTCTGGACAGCTAATTTCTGGCACCGTTGGCTTGATCGCAGTGAAACTGTGCACACACACTCCCTGGATGCCAATTCAGAACCTCTGCCCCAAATATTTCACATGGGCCTGTTATAGCGCCACCAGGAGGCCGCTTTTTGCAAAACACATTTTTTGACAGTACTCCTACAGATTTTGTTCAAACGTCACGCGAATCGGTACACGTTATCTTTATAGTCATTAAACGAAACGGGTATTTCATATTTTTCATATTCCATCTTGATTGGCTAAAAATGGCATCCAAACTTTGCAGGAGTGCTCCGTTTTGAACAAAATGCCTCAAATCATGAACACAGCATGCAATTTCCATGAAATTTTGCACACACATTCTCACTAGGCCGAGGAAGAAATGCCACTTGAAAAGTTTCAAATCTGCCTCATGGTGGTGCTATAAAAGGCCAATTCGTGTTTTTACCTATTTAAAAAAAAAAAAAGGAAAAACCTTTTCCCTGCATTTTTCACATCTGCCTTTTATAGCGCCACCAGGAGGCCGACTTATATAAAACACATTTTACGATAATGCTCCTTCAGATTTGATCCAAATTTCACGCAAATCAGAAGACATGATCTCTATAGTCATGTGATCAAGACGGATCTGTTAGATTTGTCATATTCCATCCTCATTGGCTAAGATTGACATCTAAAGTTTGCAAGAGTGGCCCGTTTTCAACAAAATGTTGCAAATCATGAACGCAGCGTCCGATTGTGGTGAAACTTTGCACGCACATTTGCACTATGTTGAGGCCACAAATGCCACCCTTTCAACATTGCCCTATTATAGCGCCACCAGGAGGCCCATTTCTTTATAGTCTTTATATAGAGTTTATCACTCCTACAAATGTTGTCCAAACATCACACAAATCAGTACAAATGATCTATTTAGTTAATCAAGACGGATCCGTCCGATCCGCCTGATTTTTCACACTCCAGCCTGATTGGCGAATTCTGAACATTGCTGGCCCACACTAACCTACCTGACCTGGCGGAGACCTGTGCTCCAAGGAGCACTTTTTCTAGTTTTCGAGCTGCGTTCGCTTCCCGCATTCGAGCGTCTTACTTGTTAACCTTATTGGTCATCTGTTTCTCTTCATGCTTGCTGTCCGAGAATAATGAATTGCATATCATTGATGTTGGATCCAAGAGTCGCATCTTATTATGGGGCGGCCATAGCTGAGTGGTTAGTGAGCCCGCCGAGGCCCTGGTTGCCCCAGGTTCGATTCCAGGCCAGGCCATCATATGTGTCGATGATATGAAATTTGTCCCTGAGCAAGACTCTTAACCCCTAACAGGTTCTCATTGGAAACAAGACCACAAGGACTTTCATGAACGACCTGTTAAAAGGAATTATCCTTATCTGTAGAACATTTCTGTGACTCCATCCTTGTTTACAGTTTTCAAATAATGGAATGGAAATTATTTGTTTAATGAATGAAAACGTCATAGAGACAGAGTCTGTGAATTGGAGAAATAAACACTATCCTCCTTTTCTTCTTGGCTTTTGACTGAAGGCTCAAAACGTGAAAGAAACCTATAGTTACACTTTGTGTCAAATGGCAACTGAAGTGATTTAAAAATAAATCCTGTATAGAACGGTTATTCCCTCTCTTTGATCAGAAGGTCTAAATTCCTGAAAAACTGCAATGCAAATCATGTGATGACCAGTACCCTTTGAGGGTTTAAAACCTTCGGTTGGACGCATCTCTTGACGCACTCAGGGACGTCACGGGCTCTCAGAAGGTGGGGGGGGTGGACTTTCGGTGGACTATACCCCTTATTTTACACTTTGGCTATTCAAAAATAGCAGATATACAAGCTCATTGCGCGGCACCGAGTGCCGCGCTATGAGCTTGTAGATCTGCTATTTTTTTTAAAGCGTGAAAAACATTTGTAACTGTCAAATGTAAACAAATTTTGTATTTTCAAAATGTTGCGTTTTTGGGCAGATTTTGTTAGGTTTTTTTCTGTGTTTTGGTTACTTTATTTCGGTGTTAGGGTTAGGTTATTTAATTCTTATTTTTGCCTGATTTTACCGATTTATTATCAAAAAATATATATACATTTTATTTTTTTCAAAAAGTGGGGGGTATGAAATCACGGATCTGTGAGAGTGAGGGTGTCGCGACATACGCACAGTGAATGGCCGTGACGCCCCTGGACGCACTCCCTTGTTCCCCAACAAAGAACAGTTATTCCTTCCGTCTACATTCTGAGACCCTGTTGTAATGTGATGATGACCAATGATCTCTATTGACTTTGAACACTTTGTTTGACCCTCACAGTGTCACTCTCTTCTTCCTCTCTGACAACAGAATTACCTCAACCAACAGAATGTCCTCAACCAGGACGAGTCGAGGTTGGCCCGTTGCGACGACCTGGCATCCCTGATAAAAAGGAACTGCAGCGTGACCACGATCGAGAACCCACGCGGCAGCAAGGTTGTTGTCAGGGACAAAGCTGTCACTAACCGCAACTTCCGCAAGAAGGACGTGGCTGAGAAACTAGACCCTGAACAGATCACTCAGATCCAGCCTCAAAAGCTCACCCTCACCCTCAGATCTGGTAAAGATGACATCATCTTTATCAGTCCCTTTGGGGACATTTGGCAGCAGAAAGTAATCGTTAGCAATACTAACAATAATGGTAATGCTAATAACATTAACAATGACAACTGGGCACTTTTCCAGCCAACAGCAAAATACTTCACAATAAAACAGAGGTGAAAAATCTATTTAGATGTTTTTTGGAACAGACAATCCCAAGGGAATTGGGGAGCAGCACAGAGGAAGAACATGGAGTGAGCTAAAATTAAAGTTAAATACTTCAATCAAGTATGCAGGTCATAAAGCATAAAGATCAGTTGGATTATGTTTGGCTTTCTGCACACTGTTTTTGAACAAAGTTTTCCCACATTATCAGTGTGTTAGAATAACAAAAGTCTAGATGAGTTGGGATGAAGGAGAAAAATGCAAATCTGTAATTCTCAAAAATGTCTTTTAATGACCGTTAATGCAAGATCAAAGAAAATAATATTTTAGAAGGACAGAGGCAGTAGTTAACAGTGGTTGTCTTTGGGAGATATGTCAGTAAATAGCATACATCGCTCTCCGACCAGGTGAGCCTCAGACCTTCTCTCTGAAGTTCAAGCGTGCCGAGGACTACCCCATCGACCTGTACTACTTGATGGACCTGTCCTTCTCCAATGAGGACGATCTGGAAAACGCCAAGAACCTGGGAACCGACCTCAAGAGGGAAATGCAGGAGATCGCCTCTGACTTCAGGATCGGTAGGAGCAACTCAAACTCATATTTAAATGGTTTCAATAAATGAAATTGGATGAAATCGTTTTTTTTATCAAGAAATGTAATCGGCGAGCCTACTAGTTCAAGCATGTGATGGCCATAAATCATTGATACAAAATGAACTCATGAACTTTCTCTTTCTTATATGTAACCTGCTTTCACCCCAGCATATATTCCAGCAGGAGAAATGTCTTCTACAGTACGTCAGTACAATATCTTGCAAACACAGTAGCTCTGAAAACACAATCCTTTGTTGTTCTTAGGGTTCGGTTCCTTTGTGGACAACAACAACAGCACCACGCCCACCGGGCTCCTCAACCCCTGCACAGGCAATCAGAACTGCACCCGCCCCTTCAGCTACAAGAACGTCCTGAGCCTCACCAAGGAAGGAGACGAGTTCAACAAGCTGGTCAGTCAGCAGCAGATCTCAGGGAACCTGGACTCTCCTGAGGGAGGCTTAATTGACGCCATCATGCAGGTGGCTGTCTGCGAGGTGAGAAGGAACCAGTTACACACTGGAGTATGTAGTTGGTTGGACTGCATTAGCTAAGCTAAGGAACACTGTTGCCCTCTGTTTGTCGGACTTGAACTCTAAATTAAGCGTCTGTCTGTCTCGGTCCTGTTAGAAACAAATCGGCTGGAGGAACGTGACTCGTCTGCTGGTGATCTCCACCGACGCTGGTTTCCACTTCGCCGGAGATGGCAAGCTGGGTGGCATCGTCCTGCCCAACAATGGCAAATGTCACCTGGAGAACAACGTGTACACCATGAGCCACTACTATGTATGTGTTTCATACCGGAGTATAGTTTTTGTAAACAAGTTATTCTTACCTAATATATAATGGACACTTCAGTTCTTTCTCACAATTTCTGTGTTTTCACTGGTGTTATTTGTACGTGCTGAGTGTTTGGCTTGTTCCCTTATTGATTTCGTTATTTTATTCATTTAATTATTTTTAAATAACAGGACTACCCCTCCATTGCACACTTGGTGCAGAAGCTGAGTGATCACAACATCCAGACAATCTTTGCCGTCACAGAGGAGTTCCAGCCCGTTTACAAGGTAAAGTTGTCATCTTTATGTAGAACTTGTTTCCCACTCTTGAGACTTCATAGTCATCCAATGATTATAGACTTGTGTGATATCGCAAAGAAGTTGATGTGATCAAATGTCATGTTCTGTCCCTTACAGGAGCTGAAGAATCTCATCCCCAAGTCGGCTGTGGGAACTCTGTCCTCCAACTCCAGTAACGTCATCAAGCTCATTATTGATGCTTACAATGTGAGTTGAACGGTAGTGTGTTCGCTTTTCTAGACAAAGTTACTTTTAGTCCTTTTACAGAACATGTTAAAAATAGCAAGATGGCATTCTACACTAAAATCAAAAGGCATGGCTAGTTCGACACGCTATCTAGTTCGACACGCTATGCTCCTTAGCGTCAATGGTAAATGCAGGGAATGCATGAACCTGACCTCAGGATGCTGCTAATAGTACCTTCTTCAGAACTGGTCCATTGATAAATACGCAACTACCAATGGAGAAGGTTTTCCTCACAGCGGAACAACTTGTTGCTGGATGAAAAACAATTGTTAACTAGACGCGTCGCAATTGGCAATTGCAAAGTGTGGTTGCGCCGACGCCGGTCGGGACTCGAGCAATACGCCGGGAGGAATGCCGTGGGAGACTGCGCCAATTACATTTTCACGTCACTCCTGAGATCGCTTGTGTTTCATTTTGAAGGGACTGACCCCCCCAAAAATCATGTTTTTGCATCAAACTGTGACATTTTGCGCATTCGTGGCTCCTCAAAGTGGAAATGCTTTTGGGGACTCGTTGAGGAAATCACCCTCGACATGTGATTAAAATTTGGGATCGATTGGACGCTTCGTTCGTGATTTTTGACATTTTTGGTAAAACGGGTCCCTCCCGCTAACTTTGGAAACAATTTACGGAAGAACGGTAAGGACTATCATAATGCCGTTTGGATATGTTTATCGCATGGGTCCATAGATCACGTGTACCGATTTTTGTGAAATTTGGACAAAATCTGTGGGAAAAGGAGCTAAAAGTGTGTTTTGAAGAAAATTCAAAATGGCGGAAAATCTATCCTGACGCAAATGGGCGTGACCTATATGGGGAGATGCGTAGTGACCCAAGGAATCCAGGTGAAAAGAAATTTTGATTTTAGGACCTACGGTTCAAGAGTTACAGGCCAAAACGTAAAGGGGGCTGTTATAGCGCCATCATGAGGCCGAATGGTGTGATATTTTTTTAAATAATTTCGGACTAAATTATAAACCTCCCCTCCAAATCTGGTAACTCTAGCTCTTACGGTGTCTGAGAAAAAAATACTTGAATTTGAGTTTTTTCACTTTTACATTAAAGCGGATGGGGAAATTTAATGCACTAATAAATCAATATCAATAAAACTATACAACCAATCCCTTAGCAAAATACAAGCTAACGATTCCCATTTTGTGCGCGATATGCCATTTTGACATATGGCACATCATTGGGGGATAAAAACTGTGGGAGGAGTAGCGTGCCAAAGTATTGTTTATCTAGAAAGAGACATGAAATAAAGTGGGAAGAGTACTATAGTCTGGTTGCCCTGTTAGGGCAACCACACTAATAAAAGTATCATTTAACCTCTCTCTGTGTTCTAGTCTCTGTCATCTGAAGTGATCCTGGAGAACGGCAGGCTGCCTGAGGGAGTCTCCATCACATACAAGGCCATCTGTAAGAACGGTGTGGTGGGGACCGGGGACAATGGGAGGAAGTGCTCCAACATCTCCATTGGAGATGAGGTATTAATTCATCTTAATAACAGAAAGAATTGGAAGAACTCAAGATTGTATTGTAAAAACAACAACTCGGGATGTTTGTCTGAAAGGTGAAAAGAAACTTAGTGTAATGACGCTTTAATCTTCCTCTGTTTCGCAGGTGTACTTTGAGATTTCCGTGGAGTCCCAGAAGTGTCCGTCTCACGGCAAAGCAGAGAGCATTAAGATCAAGCCCCTGGGATTCACTGAGGAGGTGGAGATCGTGCTCAAGTTCATCTGCGACTGTCAGTGCTCCAAAGGAGGAGAGCCCAACAGCCCGATATGCCACGAAGGCAACGGAACCTTTGAATGTGGAGTCTGCAAGTAAGAATGAATGAAGGCAAAAGTGTCATTCTTATGTTTCTTGTCCACTGATAGCCCATTGATCTGGAAAGATGATAGGACCACCTGACCATATTCCTTGAAATAGACAGACCAACTGAATCCCGGTTAAAGTTGTCTCAGGGCTATCTTAATAGATTGGTTTTACATTGTTTTTTTTGTAACTTATTTTCCAGGTAGAAAATTCAACAAACAAAAAGACAAATATGAGAATGAAATGAAAATAAACTAGAAAAGTGCAGCGCAGGTCTCCGCCAGGTCAGGTATGTTATTGTGGCCTCCTGGTGGCGCTACAATAGGCCAATGTGAAAAGGGTGCCATTTGTTCAAGGGCTTTTCACTGCAGTCAGACACTGCATTCATGATTTGAGGCATTTTGTTCCAAAAATATGTTTTGCAAAATTAGATCTGCTGGTGGCGCTATAACAGGCCAATGTGAAAAGGGTGGCATTTCTTCCTCGACCTAATAGAAATGTGCGTGTGAAATTTCACGGAAATCGCAGGCTGCGTTCATGATTTGAGGCATTTTGTTCAAAATGGACCAATCCTGCAAACTTTGGAAGCCAATCTTAGGCAATCAGGATGGAATATGGAAAATCGGATAAATCCGTGTTGATCACATGACTATAGAGATAATGTGTACCGATTTGTGTGATGTTTGGTCAAAATCTGTAGGAGTAGTATCAATACATTTTTTTTGCACATATCGGCCTCCTGGTGGCGCTATAACAGGCCAAAGAATTGGGCCAGAGGTTCTGAATTGGCATCCAGGGAGTGTGTGTGCATAGTTTCGCAGCGGCCGGGCCAACGGTACCAGAGATTAGCTGCTAACAGACGGACAGGACGGACGGACGGACGGACCGACAATAAATAAAGTAAAGACAAACAAAAAGACATACAAAATTGTGTTGAGGTGGGCGTTAAAACACAAGGGTTAACATATTAACGGATTACAGTCTTTTCTTTTATTTATTTATCAATAAATCAATGAGTTACATTTCTCATCAAACAGTAAGAAGTCTATTTCTTCCAGTTCTTCGCATATTGTTCCGCTCTCAGCCTAAGAGAGAAGGTCAGATTCTCCATAGAGTCTACAGTATCTTGGTTTTACATTGTGCATATAACATAAGTATAACTCACTTAATCTCATGTCAATGCTGATGTCTTGGTTTTGTAGTCTTTTCCATTAGAAAACTGGTCCAGTATTTGTCCTTGTGGTCTCTGTTATGTTATGTCTTGTAAATATGAACTGGTACAGTATACAGTATGTCCTGGTGGTGTCTCTTATTATGTAAACGTGTCTTGTAAATATGAACTGGTACAATCCTGGGGTTTTTGTTATGTTGTCCCATGTGTCTTGTAGTATTTGACTTTGACTCGTCTCGAGTTGTCTGTCATTCATTCTATAATAGTGAACGTGAGGCTACATTTCCTTGTATATATTTAAGATTGTATTATGTTCTGGTCTGCTCTATGCTCTCGTATGTAACTTGAGTGTATTTAATTTTGTTCTTTCAGGTGTAATGAGGGTCGTATTGGCAGGCTGTGCGAATGCATTAACGACGGGGTGGATCTGGACTATCTGCCAGATCTGGACGACTACTGCCGCAAAGGCAACGGCAGAGATATCTGCAGCAACAATGGAGACTGTGACTGTGGCCATTGTGCGTGTAAGAAACGGTACAACCCTACCGAGAGATACACCGAGAGATACAGTGGCAAGTTCTGCGAGTGTGACAACTTCAACTGTGACCGCTCCAACAACAAGCTCTGTGGAGGTGAGCCGCCTGGACTGCTTTGTGCGACTCCTTTTTTTTGCCATGGTTTGCTTTGCAACACTCCTCACCTCTCCTCTCCTCTGCTTGTGTCTCTCCTCTTTCAGGACATGGACGCTGTGATTGCAGAGTGTGCATCTGTGACGCCGGCTACACCGGAAGTGCCTGTGACTGTTCCCTGGACCAGTCCCCCTGTCTGGCCAAGAATGGACAGATCTGTAATGGCCGTGGGACCTGTGACTGTGGCGTCTGCAGGTGCACCAACCCCAAGTTCCAGGGCCCCACCTGTGAGAGCTGTCCCACCTGCCCTGGAGTCTGCACGGAGCACAAGTGAGTCTCTATATAAGCCAAATTCCAATACCGAAAATCTCGGCCACTCGCTCACTCCCACTCGGTCACTCCTACTTCGAACCGGAAGTAGTCGCGGTCCAATTGTTCATGTGCTTCTTGGAGGAGGCGAGTGGAGTCGAGTGGAGGAGGCGAGGAGGCTCTCCACTTCCGCATTGAGCGAGTGTACATCAAGTGTACGTTCGACCGCTCTCAACAGCTCCTCCGCGGCAGACTTCCGCATCACGTGTACACGTTTTTTTTGTTTTTTTCCCCTTCTCCCGTGACGTATACATGATCCTCCTCCACATGTGGCCACACAAACAATGCTTGAAACCCGAAACCATGCCGAAAACATGACTGTGACAAAGATTATATAAACATTGTTAACTTCTGGGACGAAGAAAAAGAAAAGAAACGGGTGGAAAACGGAACACTCGTCCTAAAACACACTGCCCCATTTTTTTCACGGGCCGAGACCGCCGGATTAGACCTGGGGCGAGGGTGTTTTAGGACGAGAGGTGCGCGAGCACCGCGATGGAGAAGAAGGACCCGCCGATATTTCCTTTTTTGCTTAATATTGTTTGATGGTGAAACAATCATGACTGATACACATGAAAGAAGACCCTTCACAGCTAATAGAGAATTTTACATTTTAAGAATCGGTTCAGAATTGAATGAGTACGGTTATAGTTAAATGTGAAGCTGTTTCTGCTATAAATATGCATCCACCGTTCTGCGCGCCCCTCGGCTGCGACGTTTCCTTTTTGACACACATCTACACTTCATGGAATACATTTTTGTACTGGGGTTCTGGGGACTGTACGAGCAAAAAGAGGGACAGGTCAGGATTAAATTCATAAATGTAAGTTTGCTCATCCTGGCATTCATTCACTATTTCAGGAATAAATGGCCTTGCACAACAATGTTAACTATAAAGATAACGATGTGGCCATCCACATTGAGGAATTGTCTATTCTTATATTCTGTATAATTCTATACCTGCATATTATTCTATGCATGTATATTTTCATCCACGGCTCTGGTCCAGCTGACCCTTACGGGTCCATTTGGTTCCATTTGTACACTCTCAGAGTTACACACCTGTAAGGGGCCATTTGGAAGCCCATGATGGTCCCTAGACCCCAACTGTAGACCCACTGGTGTAACAGAGTGTTTCCAGTGGGCCAACATGCACACAATATCATCACCCTGACTCTGTTTGACCAGAATGGAACAGAGCCTTCATTAGTATCATTGGCAACACCTGTGAATGTCTTCATAATATGGCTGCTGTCAATAGAGCCTATATCTGGCAGATTGGTTGACAAGATGGCATTTACTGCCAAAATCCAATTTTTACAGATTTTTCCATTTCACTCTCACTGTCAAAATGTGTGTGGGAGTCAGAATAATGTCCCACGTCAAGAAATTAGCTATATTTCATATGTTTCAGAATGTGGAATTCTAGCAGTTTTCAGGAAAATATAAATGAGAAAGTACATTTTGAGTGGCCACAATAAATAAACTACCAGCTTGGTGGCATTGCGTGGTCTACCCTGAGATTTGGAGATCAGGGGTTCAATCGCGCTTGACAATGTGTCACACAAGTGATGTTCAGGTTCCCGTACCCAGCACTATCCGGTATGTTCCGGTGCTTTCCCCTCCCTCCCTCTGCACTAAAGACCTATCAACGCTGTTTTGTGCATTTACTGTATACATTTTTGGCCATATGTGCCCTCCCGCAGACTGATAATTTAGGCTGGGTTTACTGATATCTTGTTAATTCAAGTAAAAAACGAAAACATATTTCTCTCACCACAGGGACTGTGTCCAGTGCCGGGCGTTTGAGGCCGGTGAGAAGAAGGACACATGCCAGCGAGAGTGCAGCTACTTCAACCTGATCAAGGTGAAGGACCGCGACGGGCTTCCCCAGCCCTACGACCAGAGCTTCCCCCTGGCCCACTGTAAGGAGCGCGACAACGCCAACGACTGCTGGTTCTACTACACCTACAGCGTCCGGAACGACGGCACCAAGGAGGTCGTCGTGGTGGAAACGCTGCAGGGTGAGTGCCGGTGCCAAGGCATTATGGAAAATGTAGGCATGTTTGACGCTAGCAGATTTGCAAGCATAGTTATATACTGGACGATACCGCATTGGCTGGGTTGCTGGTCATTGGAGCGACATGTCAACGGTTGCGGTGCCGCCATATTGGTTAGAGCAAGCTGTGACTCCTAATGTATGTATGCTCCATGTATGTCTATGGAAGCAGGAGGTCAATTCACATTGAGAATCGTCATAACTCGCGGAATTCTCAACCGATTTTCAAGCGGTTTCGTTTGCTACAAATGTTAGACATGAAGTTATTTCATGATGGTTGTTTAAATAAAAATGTGGGTTTTCATATCAAAACACCTGATCGTACTTAGATAATAACGGTAATGATTATATTGTAAAACAGAAAAACATTTTAGTCTCAGGTACATACAACTGAGGCATATTTCTTACAGTGGAATTATGGCAAGGTGCCCTAGGCGGCGTTTTTTACACCTATGGATTTGAAGTATATAAATGTGACATTTCCAGTCATTCATCATCATCATCATCACCTTTATTGTCTCTGCCAGGCCGAAGGCATGGCGAGAGAGTATGTTTTGCACCCGTCTGTGTGTGTGTGTGCGCGTGTCCGTGTGTCATTATGTCATTTTATGTACAGCTAATCTCCGGCACCGTTGGCATGATCGCAGCGAAACTGTGCGCACACACTCCCTGGATGCCACTTCAGAACCTCTGCCCCAAATTTTTCACATGGGCCTTTTATGGCGCCACCAGGAGGCCGAGACACACTGTGGCACGACAGTGGGGCTAACAACGTGCAGAGCTGTGTAAAAAAAAAATATATATATATATATATATATTGTAGAATACGAGTCCCCAGGCCAACACACAGAGTCAGGTCAAAGCTGTTTAACATGCACTTGGCATGGTTTTATTCAGAATAAGGCAGTTCAAAAAAGGAAGCATTCAACTCAAATCTTCTTCCCCATTGGGGGTTTCAAATAAAGCAAGGTCAGGCTGTCAGTTTCAGCCTTCTTTTCCACATTTCCATCCAGGTTTAAATGTGCACATAGTTTGCCTATGACAAAAAGAAACATGACTTTTAGCATTGCGTTCAGTTAAACAAAAGCATTCAGCAGGGTCGAACAGTGTGAAGTTTGCACTTACCCGATGGTGAGAGTATCTGCTCAGGTGTAGAGTCAGGATCACACAGAGAGAGAGAAACACAGCACCTTTTATCCCAAACATTTAGATTGCTGGATTCCAGACAGCTGCACTCCTGTGGGGAGGCGGTCCAGCATATCACACTGATTGAGTAGTGATTTGGGAACATACCTCCCTTCGATGATGCAGCCTAAGGGGCGGGGCCTTCCCAGGTGCTGATTTTGGCCATAGACTGTATAAATGAGATGGACAAACCCCCTCCGCTGCTTTCTACAGACCGAAAATGAAGCCTTTGCTGCAAGACCTGTAGGTCCGCCATCTTTCAATACGCGTCAGAATGAGTTCAGACCATTATTGGTTGGGTAACTTGTCAATCAAGAGCGGGGGGCGGGGAATGAATGCTATTGGTTGTGTAGCGTGTCAATCAAATCATCCCGCCCCTCCTAGAGAATAGCCTACTTTATCGTCAATTTTATAATAAATAGAACCATAATTTAGCAAAACGCATATCCTGATGATTGAAAGGAGACTTTAAACTAGCGACTGGAAGCATATAGAATTTATGACAATTTTTATTACAGTAAGAAAATCTAGTCTAAAGTTTGTCAAAAAACCCATTCACTTGCGCTAAAATAAATTCTTTCTGAACTCACAGGTCGGCGCAGGGTAAAACAGCGCCACTCTGGCCATTTTGTCGGCCTCATCGTAAATATCTCAGCCTTGCCCCTTGATTTTGGCCCTCTCTGTGTGTGCTGAGCCTGCAATAGAAACTCTCACCTGTTCGGGGGAGTACAGTGCCAGCCGGGACTCCACAATATATATATATATATATATATATATATATATAAAACTTTTTTTTTTACACAGCTATATATATATATATTTTTTTGTGTATATATATATATATATATATATATATATATATATATATATATATATATATATATAAAAAAAATAAAATGTTAAAGGAAATGTTGTTGTTGATGATGTTGTTGAAGTAAGAGACAAATTGGTTGTTTGACAGACTGTGCCGGGCGGTGAGAAGCAGGACACATGCCAGCGAGACTGCAGCTACTTCAACCTGATCAAGGTGAACCTGATCCGGCATCTACGTATTTACGCCTATGGATCTGAAGTATATAAATGTGACATCATTCATCATCATGAAATTTCATTTCACTGCTATGCCGACGACACACAGATTTACCTCCCCCTGACACCAAACAACCATTCACAACTGGACAACCTGAGAAACTGCCTTACAGACATTAAATCCTGGATGACACAGAACTTCCTGCAGCTGAACGACTCCAAATTCGAGATAGTCTTATTTGGCCGCCCTGACTCCATCTCACAGATCCAAAATGATCTAGGCAACCTGTCCTGCCTGGTCAAGCCTTACTCAAAGAACCTGGGAGTACTCTTTGACTCAGATTTCAAATTTGACAAACAGGTAAATGCAGTCGTAAAAACAAGTTTCTTTCACCTCCGCTCCATATCAAAAATCAAGCCGTTTCTCTCTGTCCATGACCTTGAAGTCGTTATACATGCCCTCATAACCTCCCGTTTAGATTATTGCAACTCCCTCTACATTGGTATCAGTCACTCAGCCCTATCCCGTCTCCAAATGGTCCAGAACGCAGCAGCCAGGCTTCTGACCGGTACCAAAAAGAGAGACCACATCACTCCTGTTTTGGCCTCCCTACACTGGCTGCCAGTGCAGTTCAGAATACATTTTAAGATCCTCCTTTTTGTTTTTAAAGCCCTAAATGGACTAGCCCCCACCTACATTAATGACCTTATAAGTTACCCCCCCGCCACAAACTGGCAGCTCAGATCAACTGACTTGGGGTCACTAAATATCCCAACGTCCAATTTGAGGCGCAGAGGTGACCGTGCTTTCTCGGTCGCCGCCCCTGTGCTGTGGAACAGCATCCCACTCTCCATCAGGTTTGCCCCTTCCATCGATTCTTTTAAATCCAGGCTAAAAACATTGTTTTATGCACAAGCGTTCCAATCCCCCTGACACTTTATTGTACGTTTGCTATGCTGTGCATGCTCTTTTTTAAATTACTATGCTTTCTGGTTTTATTATTAATTTTATTATTGTTTGTATTATTGTTGTTTTGATGTATATTGTTGATGAAATGAATTGTGCTGCTGAAATACCTGTATAGCACTTTGGTACAACGAAAGTTGTTTTTTAAATGTGCTCTATAAATAAACGTGATTTGATTTGATTTGATCATCATCACCTTAATTGTCTCCGCCAGGCCGAAGGCATGGTGAGAGAGTATGTTTTGCACCCTGTCTGTCTGTCCGTCCGTCCGTCCGTCCGTCCGTCCGTGTGTTAGCCTGGTAAACCCTCCCTCCGGAAATCTCATTTCCATTTGATTCCAATGGAAATGAGATTTCCGGAGGGAGGGTTTACCAGGCTGTGTGTGTGTGTGTGTGTGTGTGTGTGTGTGTGTGTGTGTGTGTGTGTGTGTGTGTGTGCGCGCGTCATTTTATGTACAGCTAATCTCCAGCACTGTTGGCTTGTTCGCAGCGAAACTGTGCGCACACATTCCCTGGATGCCACTTCAGAACCTCTGCCCCAATTTTTTCACATGGGCCTTTTATGGCGCCACCAGGAGGCCGATTTGTGCAAAACAGTTTTTTTGACAGTACTCCTACAACTTTTGTCCAAAAAATCCACAAATCGGTATTTTTTAAATCAGCCTCATAAGTAAAAGAATGCAGTATCAAAAATGCATGGCTGAAATGTACATGAATCCACCCGTAAAGTTATTACTTTAAAAAAAAGCATAGGTGTTTGAATGTTATGTTGCCATATTGTTTTGAAATAAAAAAAATTGAAACTTTAACCGTGAGCTTGGTGGAGGTTGGTTTAAGAAAAAGAAGAAAAAAACATAAAAAGGGGAATTCTACAGAAATACTACTCCAGAGTACATTGACCTGCTCATTGAGGGAGAGAAGTCTGAACGCAAACCACGCTACATGGATCGCATTCCCTGGAGTCCCTGGAGAAAATGAAACTAAAAGCACTAACTAAGGTAGAAAAGGGAGAAACACTTCTCTCTAAAACAATCTGACCATCGGTTCAGGGATAGTTCTGGGTATCAGAAGGGACACAGCACACACACACTGTTGATACTATGCTGGATCCTCCCCATACTCCCCATGGTCCTCCCAAATGAGGCATGAAATACAACAATTCTGTGCTTTTCTTTCTTTCTTTCGTTATTTGCAAGGAAGAAAAGAAAAGCCCATGGGATGTGATTTTACTGAACTCCTAGTATGATGTGCTGAGTGTTCAACCAAGATTTTGATTATTCTGTCTTTGTTGAATAAAAAAAGAAAACAGTTAACCAACATTAGTTCCATTATCTCAAGTCAAAGTTGTAAAATTGTAATAGATTACAAGCTATTTTGACGACTTGTCCTTTTAAGTGATAATGAAAATCAATATCCACAAAATCAGAGGTGTAACAATGTGTGATGTGCTTTATCTGTTCAGAAAAATAATTCTCAAAAATCAATTATCAATCTTTTGTAACGTATATAGTGTTGTTCAAATGTAATTTGTAATCATTATTTGCTGACAGGACTGTTCAGGCAAGTGGTTTATATTGATGTGTTTGGGTATCTGTCCACAAGGGGAAGCCACAGTTCTGTGTGTCTAGGACCATTGCTATTTACAGTCACTGTAAAATAATGTATGCAAAAGTGTAATCCAAATGTGATTTGGAAAATAAAGGCAAGGCTGCGTTTCTTTTTCAGAAATAGGACCCCCCCCCACACCTTTTTTATGCTGAATAATTAATTACACAAGTCCATACAATTTCAGATCTCTGTGTGTGTGTGTGTGTGTGTGTGTGTGTGTGTGTGTGTGTGTGTGTGTGTGTGTGTGTGTGTGTGTGTGTGCGTGTGTGTGTGTGTGTGTGTGTGTGTGTGTGTGTGTGTGCGCGCGCGCGCCTCTAAAATTACAGGGTTTAAAAAAACACCTTTCTGCCCTGCCGAGCGGGCCAGTGCATGCGCAGCTTTGGAGTTTGACTGAGAGATGTCTAAACATAATGTATATTATGGGTGAAAACATCGAGTAACAAGTGTTAAGATATTTAATTTAAAGATATTTAATTTACAGTTCACACTCTCGGTTGTGATTTTCAAATGATGGGAAGGCGAACAGAACGGTGCCTGGGAACCTGCTCTGCAAGGCCAAAGAAGTACCTTCTGCAACGTGTTTACATCCGCCGGAGCACGTTTACTGCAACACCAAAGCCAGCTGGAACGGGTGTTTGTCGCGTTTACGTGTGTTTTTGTGCGTTTAAATGTGTTTAAATGTGGGGTTGTCTTAGTTTACAGCCATAATGAGTGACGACTACACAAACATCATACCGTCCAGGGAGGAATGCGTTTACACGAGTTGTTACTGGTACCCCGAAAATAATCACATTTAACGTTTAGTCTAGCCCCATTACGAACCTCTCAGCTCCGAGATGAGGTTCCACTGGGCTGGTAACCGGAATCGGTAGAACACCGGCAAAGGGACCGTGGATTACCGTTTTTGCCACATCGTATCCAAGAACTAAAGGTAGTCCCTTAATTCTACAGATGTTTGAGGATTTTACGGAACCCTAACTTTTAATAACGGGGCGAAACAACCGTTTAAATCGCTTATTTAGTCGGCCTGTGGCCATGTTTCCCATTCAACCCGGAAGAACACCCTACGTCAGGTGCCAGTACTGCTCCCGGTTCCGCTACAATACGAAAACATGGCCACGGGCTGACTAAATAAGCTATTTAAACGATTGTTTCTTCCCGTTCTTAAATGTTAGGGTTCCGGAAAATCCTCAAACATCCGTCTTATTAGGGGACTACCTTTACTTCTTGGATACGATGTGGTGAAAAGGGTAACCCACGGTCACTTTGCTGGCGTTCCACCGATTCCCGGTAGAGATCCCAGTGGAACCTCATCTCGGAGCTGTATAGCCGAGAGAGAGGTTCGCAATGGGGCTAGGTCAGTGATTTTGAACCTTTTACATGCCAAGGACCCCTAAATTGATATACATTTGGCCGCGGACCACCATTTGAAAATATTTTGTGCCAGGGACCACCAGAAGCAAAGATATCAGTTGATTTCCGCTTTGAAAAAATATAAATATTCAAAGATTATGCACACATTTTCCAAATAGCAGATCCACAAGCTCATAGCGCGGCACTCGGTGCCGCGCTATGAGCTTGTAGATTTGCTATTTTTGAACAGCCAAAGCTAAGTGGTTATAATGATTGTGATGGCTATGTTAACTAACTTTGCTGGGGACCCCCTGGTACCCCCCCAAGCACCACTGGTTGAAAACCACTGTTCTAGAGCTATGAGTGTTCCTGTGTTATGGCTCAGTTATAGAATAGAATATCTGCCATTGCGGTGTTATTATGGGGTACAGGTAATGTATGGAATATCAGCCATTGTTGTGCTAAAGTAAATACACAAAGCTGTATTCATCTGCTTAAGTAAATACTGTACATATTCTGTAATTGTCACGATATATATATATATATATATATATATATATATATATATATATATATATATAATTATATAATTATTATACATTTTATTTTATATTATTATTATTATTATTATCATTTGTGATTATTGTCATTGCAGTGAAGAAAACGTGTGGAAGTTGTGCGAGTTCATCAAGGCAGAGAAGCCAGACATGTTGGGTGAAGTTTACGCTGTTTTCATCTCCAATGACAACCGAATGGTGGGTTCAATAACAGTGTCAGAAACACATAAGACCTAGCCCTGAATGTATGTACTAGGATAAAATAAATAAACGATAGTATGTCCGCATTAATTAAATCAGTGTCCTACCTATTCCGAAGAAAACCTGGAGACTGGCAAGTCAGACACTGGCTTTAGTCTATTCACTGTATACTAGACCCTCAAGAAAATTGCGATTATGCGTTCGCAGAATTTACCGCATAATCAGCAAAATGGCGCATAATTATGCGGGGGTAACGTTTTTTCAAAAAGGCCGCATCGCATCGCATAATATGCGTATCGCATCACATAATACGCACATCGCATCGCATAATATGCGCTTTGCATCGCATATTTCCGCATATTTCGCAACTTTTAACATATTTCGCATTTTTCGCAACTTTTCGCATATCGCATATTGCGCATATTGCCGCATATTTCACAACTTTCCGCATATTTCGCAACTTCCCGCAATTTCACCGCATAAAATTGCAAAATCAAGGATTTTAGCCTGCATAATCAAGAGTTTTAGCCCGCATAATCAAGAGTTTTAGCCCCCATAATCAAGGATTTTTGCCCACGTTTTTCTGGAGGTTTAGTATACTGCTGCTGTATACATGCATCGATGCAGCATGGTCCAAGTCTATTTACTGTATACTGGCTGTTATATTTTAAATCTGAACGTTTATGTAGATGTACGGACCCCAAGAGCCGAGCGAAAGTGCAAAGACTATTGTTCTATACAAGACGGTCATATCATTATGACAAATGACCATCTTGATCCAAGGCTAATAGGCTACTGCAGGGGTCTTCAACAGGGGGTCCGGGACCCCTAGGGGATCCTCAGAGCTACTATAGGGGGTCCGCCAAATCTTTGTGTGATAGGATTTTTTTTTTACATTAACCACTTGAACCCTACAATTCCTTTTCTGAGGGGAACATTAGCCGAAAATAGCAGATCTAAAAGCTCTCAACAGCTTGTAGATCGGCTATTTTTGGCAAAGAGGCTATAGGTGTAGAGGGAAAAAATAGCAGATTAAATAAATAAAAAAACTTTAATCTGAAACACAATTTTATACAATATAGAGTAGGGGGTCCCTGCTTCATCTCTCTCTCAGCTAGGGGGTCCTTGGCCTGAAAAGGTTGAAGACCCCTGGGCTACTGTGTATAACCCAAAGTCTGCAAATACTTTCTGTGAGCACAAACATTTGCCTCGGACACATTGATGACCCAATGATTGTGCATGCTTCATCAACACACCCATTATGAGGATGCAGTGTTTTGACCTATACAGTAATAAATGTTTTGAACTGTACAGTAGTGTACCTCCGCATACTACGTTGTTGTTATCTCTGAGCACACCTCAGCAAGATACAAATCAACTGTACAGTAAGTTGGTTTTGGCAATAACTGGTTGAATATCGTTGCTATCGGACAAAACTTCAACGCGTGTGTGTGTGTGTGTGTGTGTGTGTGTGTGTGTGTGTGTGTGTGTGTGTGTGTGTGTGTGTGTGTGTGTGTGTGTGTGTGTGTGTGTGTGTGTGTGTGCGTGCGCGCGTGTGCGTGCGTGCGTGCGTGCGTGCGTGCGTGCGTGCGTGCGTGCGTGCGTGCGTGCGTGCGTGCGACGCGCGTGCGTGCATGCGTGCGCGTGTTTCAACAGATCCCTCTATGGAAACAGAAGTCAGGCCATGGGGATCAGCCTGTGATCTGGGTTAGACACACACACACACACACACACACACACACACACACACACACACACACACACACACACACACACACTTTAGCTCAAGACCCAAAAGACAAATTAGACGTTTGTCAGGCACCCAAACTAGGGAAAATAGCAGATCTACGAGCTTGTAAATAGGCTATTTTCATAAATAGTTTTCTAATTCATGGAATTTCTTTGATTTGTCTTTTATTTATTTGTGAAATTACTTTGATTAGTTTAAAATTCTAGATTTTCTTTTCTTTTTTGGGAATGTTTTTTGAAAATGTTTTGAAATAATAATGATTAAAAACAAAATGTAGGAAACAAAAAACAAAGGGACCCATAAAAATGCGTCCACGACCCAAACATGGGTCCCGACCCACTGTTAGAGCAATGATTACTATTATCTCATGTGTGGTTGCAGGACTTTACAGCACTGCTGCAGACCACAAGGTCGACACGTTCATTTCTTTGCTGCTGAATAAAAACGTGGAGCATTTTGAAAGTGAGTAGGCTCTATGCACAGCAGCCATATTGTAAGACATTCACAGGTGTTACCAATGATACTAATGAAGGCTCTGTTCCATTCTGGTCAAGACAGAGTCAGGGTGCTGATATTGTGCATGTCGGCTCACTGGAAACGCTCCGAAATGGCCCTTTGCGGGTGTGTAACGGGTCCATTTGGTTCCATTTGTACACTCTCAGAGTTATGGGGGTCGTGGAAATTGAAAAATCCGAGAACCACTGTGCTACACGAAATGGAACAGAGCCTTCATTAGTATCATTGGTAACACCTGTGAAGGAAGTGATAATATGGCTGCTGTGTGCATAGAGCCTGTTGCGAGCCAACCTTGTTTTTTTTTTCTTCCCCACGGTTGCAGGACTACCATGTGATTCTCCTCCACGCCGGCAGGGGTCAGAGTTGGGTCTACGACCTGGACACGGAGCTGCCGTTCCCATGCCCGCTGGCGCAGTACGCTAAACTGGCCTTCCGCTCCGACCGCGACATCAAACCCACCTTCCACAGGTACCGTATTTATCCACTTAAAACCCCAGGGAAAGCTTTCGCTGAAAATAGCAGATCGACAAGCTCACAGCGCGTCGCGCTGCGACGCGTTGTGAGCTTGTCGATCGGCTATTACGGGGGGGCAAAACTGTTACTTTTCTGGAAATGTAAAAAAAAATGTTTTTTTTTAAATAATCTATGTTCCAGTGGATCCAATGTAGTTATTATTTAGTCAGAAGCTCTTGTTAATACTTTTCATTGGTTCAATATTTATAAAAACTCCCAGACACACTTAAACACTTTAACTTAAAAACATTTAAAAAATAGCAGATCTACAAGCTCAGATTGTAGATCTGCTACTTGTTTTGGACACTCTAGTATGACTTTTACTCCACAGTATATGTGTTACTTTTAATACGTCATAGTATTTATATGTGCATTTTTAATGATTTAATCTATATTGTGCAATAAGTACATAATTGGACTGACAGGATTTTCCAATACGTCAATTCTATTTCAAACAGGAAGTTGCGAGTCAACCCCGCTGACAGCTTCCTGTTGACGTTTGCGTCAGACCGCTCCCACATGAAGGACGACGAGGGGGCGTGGCGCATGCCCCCCCCTCCCTACCCCTGTTTACGCACACCAGGTACACACACACACACACACACACACACACACACACACACACACACACACACACACACACACACACACACACACGCACGGATTCATGCTCATTTGTATGATTATTCCCAATGTCATTATTAGATTATTAGAATGGGTCAAACTAGCAATAAAATGCATGTTGTCGCACGCATCTTCCATAAATCCATATCTCTCCAGCCAGACTGTTGACTCCCACTATATTCAAACGCCTCCATCATACAGTCTGTGCAAAGGAAGCTCTGAAAACGTGTATATTTGTCCTAATTGTAAATCTAATTATTCGAAGCATTCATAGCTTGCCGCTTCTCAAAACTGGGAATTCAAAAATATGTTTTAAAGATATTTGCTTCCTTTCTCGGCTTTCAGGAAGTGCACTTCCGGACTATATAGCATTCAGAGATTGTGGAATAGTTGTCTGGCTAGACTACGTGATATTAATAAAACTAATCCTAGACCTAATGGTCTGGGATATTTAATAAAAGCAAAGGTTAAAACCTCAATCTGTGATGTTTATAACAGGTTTTCTGTACGTAGAAAGGTAGGAACATACTGTAGGTTATTAGAATGATAATACCAAAACATAATTCTACATAATTGTGTTTATTGTTTAGGAAACACAGCACTAGTGTGGAGGATAGTGATGAGCGGGTCGGGTTTTTTCATGACCCGCCCCGCCCCGCCCCGCCCCGCGACGGAACCCAACCCGCCTCAACCCGCCCCGCGAACCCATATATAAATCTATGGCTCAACCCGCCCCGCGACCCGCGATTTTTTTTTTTAATTCTGTAAAATCATGGTCAGAAAAGAATCCCCAAGTATATTCAAACTGTTTTATTGTTATTATTCTTATTCTTATTAGGAATACAGACAAAACAAGAGCATGTGATTATTTTTATTTTTTTGCGTGTGAGAGCGGCTGACCCGCTCACCCACAGCCCGCATAATTGCCTCTGAAATTCTGACTCGACCCACCCACGCCGCGGGTTGACCCGCGGGTCCCGCGGGTTACGGGTCGACCCGCTCATCACTAGTGGAGGACTCTTTTCAAACTGTTTCAATCTATCGTGTGCGCCTGTGCGTGTGTGTGTGTTCCTCAGACTGCACGATGAATCTGGATGACTTCATCAGCATGGACTCCAGCGTAGGATCTGGTGAAATTTTCACCCTGTCGAACTTTATACAACATTACACACATACATAACACACACACACACACACACGCTCATGCACATGCACATGCACATGCACATGCACACACACACACACACACACACACACACACACACACACACACACACACACACACACACACACACACACAATCTACTTTAACATGTTAATGCAATCACTGATATGTAAAAATAAACAAATGACTTCAGAGTGAAGTTCTGTGTTGATTTCTTTATGTAGTGGTGCTACTGTTACAGTGTGTAAATATCCTGTTCAGAGCTCAGGTCTTTATTGTGTTCTGTCCTAGCTCCTCTACCCACTAAGCAAGTGGTTCTCAACCTGTGGGTCGGGACTCCCAGGGGGGCCCCCACATGAAAGTAAAGTGACAATATAAGGACTTTTTATTACAAAAGAAAAATAAAGAAATTAAATGAAATGGAAAAAGACCATTACTGCATCAAAAGTAATGAACAAACCATACTATAAAAACTGGTCAAATAGTCAAATATATAAGAAAGAGGCAAAAATTGTGAAAATAGCCGATCTACAAGCTCACAACGCCTTGTGTTGCGAGCTTGCAGATCTGCTATTTTCACAACGTTTATCTAACCGAGTCAAACTAAATTGAATGCCTCAACAACTCATACAATTCCAAGTGCTTGTCAGGGTGGGGGTCCCCAGTTCTAATATGATTCTTTTGAGGGGTCACGGCCTGAAAAGGTTGAGAACCACTGCTCTAACCCAGTGGTTCTCAAACTGGGGGTCCCCAAATGATTTATGGGGGGTCTCCAGATGATTTGCAACACTGTTTTCTCACTCAACAGTAAACAAACCAACATACAGTATAAGTGTATACAGGGTATCTGCACATTTATAAAGTGACTTTAAGACCTTTTTATAAATGAAAGAATAAAATAAATAAGACCATTACTGCGTCAAAAGTAATCAACAAACATTGGCCAAATTGTAAACATTTTAGAGGCGATTTATTTTTTTAAATGACTGATCTACATGCTTTCAACGCCTCGCAACGCGTTTATCTGTGGAACCAAGTCAAACTAAATGTGTAACGTCTCAACTCCTACAATTCCAAGTGCATGTCAGGGTGAGGGGTCCCCAGTTCAAAGTTGTGATTATTGTGACGGGTCGCGGCCTGAAAAGTTTGAGAACCACTGCTCTAACACTAACTCCTACAGGGTTATGGAAAGTACTGTAGGGTAGATATGTTGCAAAATCTGAGAGCTTGTAGATTTGATTTGAGCACTCATAAAATAAGATCTACACATGTGCACATTGGCATTTTAACCTGTAATCCACACCTAATCTGAATTTAAAGTCACACACACAAAAAAATAAAAAGAATAACACACGTGTAGATCGACATTTGTGTTGAATTCTTTATTTGCTTCATTTGCTTCCCTCCACCAATCACATTGTCCCCAGAAGGACTAAACCCCGCCCATCAACAGAGATACCAAAGTGACCAATCAATAAAGGATGTGATGTCAGCTGTACCATTGCATTGAAACATTAAACATTAAAACATAAAACAAACATGGAAACACCAGAACTGATCAGTAACACCAGCACAGCACACCAGCAAATATACAGTAATACTAGTATTTATAATTGTCTTATTTCTACAGTGGTATAATATAGAACTATTACATATATTTATTTATTAATATGTCATCATTATGTTCCTATTGGAAAGAAAAGTAAGTGCATTTTGTTCACATTGTACTTGGTTACGGATGAAGGCCGCAGCGTTCTGTAGGAACCACCAGAGAGCAGCAGAGCGCTACAAAGACGCCAGAGACCACTTAGAAGAGAAGATGATATAAGCATTAGAGACATGTGTTGAAAGACACTTTACAATCATTTCCTGTACGTGTCAAGTGGGTTTCACCTCTTTAGGAGACTGGTCAGCAAACCTTCTAATTTCATGGACCCACATTTGATACAATGTTAATCTCTGGGGCCCCTACACTGGGAAATCCTCCTTGTTAATTGTAACTCTGAGAGAGAAACCAGGAGAAATGGAACCAAATGGACCCTTGCAGGTCTCACTTTGAGAACCAGTGCTTCAGGAGACCAGCAGCTGGGTTCTTTTGTGTTTGATTTTATATATAAACCACATACAGTATCTTTAGAACATTCTGACACAAAAAGTATATTTTTCCACACAAACCAGGAGAAAATTAACTGTGTTGGAGATGTGTCTCTGTCTCTCTTCCTTTTGTTGGTACTGAAAAGTCTTGATAATATAGGCCTGTATGTGAAACCATGAATTAAAGGTTGAAACGGAAATGTTTCTTTGCTTAAACGACCATTTCACCCATTTTCAACCTATCTTCACATAATTGGTCCTCACTAATGCTCCTTATGGTACCATTTTTGTCTACTCACTATGTGTCTCAGAGGAGGAGGGCTGTGGACAAATCTAAATCTCTTATGTTACATAACTGACAGACAGTGTTATTTCTATTTAAATAGTCATGATTTGTTATATTTTGGGTGAAATGATTAAGAAATGTATAGTTTTGTTTTGGATCAGTTTTTTTTTAAACATTCCAATTACAACCCAGTACCTTTTAAAGTCTGATTGAGCACATTTCATTGTGGTTCTATCTTCATGACGTTGTTCCAACGGGTCAGACAGACCAGCCTGGTTGGAGGTGAATCTACTGGAAGCTCCAGACCTCGATGTCCTGTAGGACAAAGTCCTCCTTCTTGGACAGACAGGGGTTCCCAAAGGTCTTGCAGGGGTTTGAGCGTCCGTGGTACAAATCCCCGTCCAACCAAAGACCAGACTCACCTCTGCAGGAGAGAGACAGACTGTTAGAACCATGTGGTTAAATAGGTTTAATTAATACGATTATTTAAATAGCTTTCATTAATAACCCTATTTAAATGTAATTAACAATTAACATTAATATGTTACCCAGTGGCTCAAGGGCTTCAAATTCGTTAAAGACAGTTAGTAACAGTAAACAAATGCTTTAAACATAAAATGCTGTAAACCAGTATTAATCAGTCATAGTCTTTTGAATATTTTGAATTCCATTTAGTTTTAGTCATATTTTAGTCATCTGCGACTTTTAGTCGACTAAACATCGTGAGATTTTAGTCAACCAATTCACAGTTGAGTTAGTCGACTAAAGTTTTCCCGGTTTAGTTAAAGTGTAATGCATTGTTTAAATTCTTCTTTTTCGATTTGTTTACATGTATGGACAGTGAAATGTCACACTCATTCAGCGTGTCAATTGATCTTTTAATTATATTAATTAAGATGAGTAATTCACTTCTCTAATCAGTACAGGTCAGGTGTCAGGTGGTTTCTTTAGCGTGCATTGTATTTCAAGTTTAGCGTAAACACACCAGCTTACCTGATAAAATAACTTGTGTGCTTATCTTTGAATGAAATTAAGAATGTTTTACTGCAGGGGTCTTCAACAGGGAGTCTGGGACCCCTAGGGGGTCCTCAGAGCTACTATAGGGGGTCCGCGAAATCGTTGTGTGAAAGGAGTTTTTTTTTTACATCAACCACTTAAAGTAAAATGTCAATGGTGATAGATAATATAATGGAATGTATTACTGTAGAAATTAAGATTGAGAATTCAAAAAATGCACTAATAACTTGTGTTTATAGAACACCAGGATCATGTATTGAGACTTTTAGGGATTTACTAATGGGGATGTATGACAATATAACTAATAAGAAAATGGTTTTCATTTGTGGCGACACAAATATTGATTTACTTAACCCATCTGAGAACAACACAATCACAGAGTTTATTAACTCTATATACAGCATGAGTCTATATCCCACCATTACAAGACCAACTAGAATAGCAACACATAGTGCTACTCTAATCGATAATATATTTACTAATGTTATTGATAGAAAAATAGTAAGTGGAATAATTATAAACGATGCAACTGACCACTTGCCAGTCTTTGCGGTCATTAAGGGCGGTATCAGGACCAACAAGGACGCAAAAGTTCACATATTAAGTAGAATTAAAACAGAAGAGGCAGTTATGTCTTTTAAAAAAGATTTAAAGAACCAAAACTGGAATAAGGTCTATGTGGATGATGTGAATGAATCATACAATGCGTTTTTGTCCTCATTAACTGATCTCTATGATAAGAACTGTCCTCTAGTGAAGAACAGTAAAAAATAAATTTGGTGGAAAACCATGGGATACAAAAAGCATGTAAGAAGAAAAATGCACTATATAAAGAATTCCTAAAAAAGAGGACAACAGAGGCAGAACACACTTATAAGACATATAAAAATAAATTAATAAGAATTATGAGAAGCAGTAAAAGAGACTACTATAGTAAAGTACTGGAGGAAAACAAGAGTAATATTAAAAATACAGGGAAGGTACTGAATGGCATAATAAAAAAGGGGGCTGGAAAATTAGGATATCCAAATTATTTTCGGACAATTAACAATTCAACTATTAATGATATTAATTTGGTTGCAGATGAGTTCAATGATTTTTTTGTTAATGTTGGTCCTGGTTTGGCTAAGAAGGTTCCAACGACTGGTTTTAAAGATAACGTGGAAAGTAAACCCAAAAAGGTAGCTAACTCTATGTTTTTAAAGGGAACAGATGAAAAGGAAATAATTGACATTGTCAACAAATGCAAGGCTAAGACATCTATAGACAATAATGGAATTGACATGGCATTAGTTAAAAATATTATAGAATATGTGGCGAAACCTCTTACATATATCTGTAACCAATCATTGGAAACAGGGATATTCCCTGACAAGATGAAAATAGCAAAAGTCATACCAATATATAAGGCTGGAGACAAACACGAACTCACAAATTACAGACCTGTTTCCCTCCTACCCCAGTTTTCAAAAATATTGGAGAAAGTGTTTTATAAGAGGTTAGATGATTTTCATTACTAAATACAGTGTATTATGTGAACAGAAATATGGTTTTAGGGCTAATAGGACAACAACACATGCACTTATGGAATTTGTTGAGACAGTAACTACGGCAATAGGTAACAAAGAATATGCAATAGGAGTATTTCTAGACCTCAGCAAGGCATTTGATACTGTAGCTCATGAACTGTTATTACAAAAATTAGAAAATTATGGAATTAGGGGGTTAGCTCTCTCTTGGGTAAGTAACTACTTACAAAATAGAAATCAGTATGTACAGATAAACAACTGTAAATCACAATCCTGAATGTTAAATGTGGGGTCCCGCAAGGTTCCGTGCTGGGCCCACTGCTCTTCATCTTGTATGTAAACGATATGTGTGAGGTTTCAAAACTATTGAAAACAATAGTATTTGCAGATGATACTAACTTGATTTGTTGTGGAGCTAACTTGGAGCAACTTTTGGAAACAGTGGAACAGGAATTGAAAAGATTAAAAAGTTGGTTTGATTCAAATAAATTGACACTAAATTTGAGTAAAACTAAGTACATCATATTTGGGAATCGTATAATTAATACAAACAAAACACTTTCAATAAATGAAATAGAAATTGAACAAGTGACTGAAATCAAATTTCTTGGAGTAATAATTGATAACAAAGTATGTTGGAAGCCTCATATAAATTATATAAAAACTAAAATAGCGAAGTCTATTGCAATACTATATAAGGTCAAAGATTTTTTAAATAAAAGTTCATTATACATGTTGTACTGTTCCTTTATACTCCCATACATAACGTACTGTGTGGAAGTGTGGGGAAACACGTACAAAACAAATACTCACTCAATATTCATCCTTCAAAAAAGAGCCATAAGAATTATAAATAAAACCACATACAGAGAACCAACTAACCAACTCTTTATCAAATTAAAAGCACTAAAATTCAAAAATTTGGTTGACCTTAAAACAGTTCAAATAATGTACAAAGCAGAAAATAGATTATTACCAAACAATATCCAAAAGTTGTTCCAAGCGAGAGAAAGCCATTACAATTTGAGAGGAGTCTGTATGTTTGATCAGCCAGTAGTGAGGACTAATGCAAAATATCACTGTATTTCTGTTAAAGGAGTTACTCTGTGGAACAAATGCAGAGATCAATTGAAACAAAGTGCGACATGGAATGCGTTCAAGCAAATGTTTAAAATGGACATACTAAATAGATATAGAATAGAATAGCTTGTAAGGTATAGCAAATGTACTGTAGATTAGAACTGGAGCATAATTTCGACTGACTAGTATGTTTGATGTTAGTTTGTTTTGTTTACTTGTTTTTTTGTTTTGTTTTTTGTTTTTGTTTTGCTTTTTTAATTTGTTTTTGTTGTTTAAATGAAGGTGTGTAAACACTGGGGCGAAAAGCCAAAATATTTTTTCTTAAAGTTTGAGATATTTGAGACATATATAGAAGGGGTAGGACCTGATAAGTTTTCACAAAACTTCTTCCTACTCCTTTTTTCGAACATGAACTATAATTCAAGGATCTTGAAATAATTTTGGTGCTGTTTTTTATTTTATTGATTCTTTCTTTTTTTCTTCTTTGTCTTTTCTCATTTATATATTTTTAATATGTTCGAAATAAATAAATAAATGAAATGAAATGAAATGACTTGAACCCTAGCATCCCTTTTCTTAGGAGAACTTTAGCCGAAAATAGCAGATCTACAAGCTCACAATGCCTCGCGCTGCGAAGCGTTGTGAGCTTGTAGATCTGCTATTTTCGGCAAAGAGGTATAGGAGTAGAGGGAAAAAAGAAGTTTAATCTGAAACACAATTTTGTACAATATAGAGGGGGCTGAAAACGTTGAAGACCCCTGTTCTACTGGATCTCTTCTCCACTAGTCTAATCTTTTTAGTATGGTTTGTATATGACAAAATTGTCAATACTAATTATTTAGGCATAGTTTTTCCCCTCATCATAGCTTAGTTTTTACTACTTTTTTTTATTTAGGTTTTGTCAGTGAAAAAAAGTAAGTACAGTAGAATTTATCTCACCCTCCTCCTCCGAAGGTCAGTGAGTCCATGTCTCCTTTAAGGAAAAACATGTTGTCTCCTGTCCACTTAAACACCTGCCACGCACGTACGCACACACGCGCACGCACGCACGCACGCACGCACACGCACACACACACACACACACACACACACACACACACACACACACACACACACACACACACACACACACACCAAATAACCCTTAGCATAACACATACTGTATATAACCCATTTAACCTAATACAAAAAAAAAATCTAATACATTGGGTGGGATTATAATTCAAGACAACAATTGTGTCATTCTGAGAATCTTCACACACACGATTCTGAGACACTTGATAAAAGCTACTGGTTACTGCTACTGTACCTGCTACTGCATACATTACGTTATTTATACAGTATTGTATTTATCTTGGATTTTGACCTATTTCGTAACTTCTTGTATCTTCTTTTCTTTTCTTCTTACCTATCCTGCTCTATCCTCTCTCTTCTCATGAAAACGACACATGATGGAACGCATTTGAAATAAAGAATTATTCTTTACAACTGTAAACCTGTGATCTAAACACATAGGTCTCACTTCAAATTGACAGGACCTTTGTAGGTCTCACTTCAACCTGACAGGACCTGTGTAGGTCTCACTTCAACCTGCGAATGACCTGTGTAGGTCTCACCCAGTGGCGGCCTTTCCTATGTTTCACCCCTTTCAATTGAAACGGGCCCCCAACCTCAGGGGGCCCCCCCCCAAAAAATAAAAAATAAAAAATTAAATATATTTTTTTACTCGCATCCCAGTCCGGGACCCGCCTCTGGCTGGCCGACGTCCAAGAATTTCATGCAAGAAGATGATGTAGATCTGATTGAATCAGGGCTCAGCTCAAGTGAATCATGTGAGTGAGTTGTTTTAGCTGTCTGTCCATGGTGGAAGAGCAGATAGCCTAATTAATTTATTTCGAAAATGCAGCATTATGGATTGTGGAAGCAAACCAACTTCAGTCCACAATTATTTTTTTTTATTTAAAAAAAAAAAAAAAAAACTTTTTTTTTTGGGGGGGGGGGGGGGTGCATATGGGGCCCCCATATGAGCTCTTGAAATGGGCCCCCAGATCATTAAGGCCGCCCTCACCTCAAACTCAGGACAGAAGGTGAACAGGAAGGTCTCTCCAGTTCCATAGAAACTATCTGTGACTTTCAGAGGCTCTGACGCCAGTGCTCCAAACACCTGAGAGACACACACACACACACACACACACACACACACACACACACACACACACACACACACACACGCACACACACACACGCACACACAATACATGTAAGCCCTCTGGGACAGGTTACAGCTTGTATTGCAAGTGTTTGTGGCTGTTAGTGTCTATCTCAGCTATTAATCAGTGTCACCTGTCCATCAATAACACCCGTCTATAAGTGTCACCTGTCTGTCAATGTCACCTGTCAGTCGTTGTCACCTGTCAATCAATGTCACCTGTAAATCAATGTCACCTGTCAGTCAGTGTCATCTGTCCATCAACGTCACCTGTCTATAACCACTTAAACCCCAGCATCCTCTTAACGCGAGCTTGTCGATCAGCTCTTTTATGCCCATATGGAGATCTCTGTATCTGTTAGTCCTTGTCCTTTTTATGCCGATATATGGAGATCCCTAATGTCATCAGTATATGCCCATATATGGGCATGCTCATATGCCCATATATGGAGATCTCTGTATCTGTCAGTCCTTGTCCCTTTTTATATGGAGATATCTGTATCTTTCAGTCCTTGTCCCTTTTATATAAGAAATTGGGCCTCTTCCTTACTTCCTTCACAGGTGTTACCAATGATTCTAATGAAGGCTCTGTTCCATTCAGTGTAGCACAGCGGTTCTCAAACCTTTTAATTTCAAGGACCCCCATAACTCTGAGAGTGTACAAAATGGAACCCATAAGGGCCCATTTGGAACCCCCTCAAGGAACCATGAGGGTCCCTGGACCACACTCTGAGACCCACTGGTGTAGCAGAATGGAACAGAGCCTTCATTAGTATCATTGGTAACACCTGTGAAGGAAGTAAGGAAGAGGCCCAATTTCTTCCCAATATGGCTGCTGTACATAGAGCCTGTTGTGTGCCGAGAGAACATTTGTCATAATGTTCTGAAAATAGCCGCTATCTACAAGCTCACAACACGTCGCATCGCGGCACGCCGTGAGCTTGTAGATCTGCTGTTTTCAATACCTTTTGTAGTGATCATCATACTCTTGTGTGATGAAGTGGGGCGTTGTTTTAGAAAAAACAACATAAAACGTTGAAAAGTGGAGATAACGTGGTTTCTGCCTGAGAGCAACGTTATGATTCTGCATAATGAGTACTTTCACTTTTGGTCCTTTAAGTATATTTTCATGACAATACTTTTGCACTTTTACTCAAGTACATTTTGAATACCGGACTTTCACTTGTAATAGAGTATTTCTACATTGCAGTATGGATACTTTTACTTAAGTAAAAAATGTGAGTACCTCTTCCACCAGTGTGTGTGTGTGTGTGTGTGTGTGTGTGTGTGTGTGTGTGTGTGTGTGCGTGTGTGTGTGCATGTGCGTGTACCTGTCCCTCGGTGTCTCTCAGCACCAGTAGAACGGGGGTCTCCAGGGTCCTCATGGTTCGGTACAGGGTGTTGATGCTCATGCCGTGAGTGGCCGTGCTGAACGCCAGTGACCAGGAGTAGCCAATCGTACGCGGGGGGAGGTGCTTAGCCAGCTATATAGGACAGGAAAGAGGAACCAATCAGGGGGTTGAGCCCAGTAAACCGGTTGTGATCTCTACTCTAGATCGTCTCTGTCGGGCAGAAATCTTGTATGTCCAAAACTGTTACTTTGAACTCTTTGGGTCCTTTCAGACGGCAAGTGGCCAATGCGCCTATGTAATAGGTTCTATGCACAGCAGCCATATTGTAAGACATTCACAGGTGTTACCAATGATACTAATGAAGGCTCTGTTCCATTCTGGTCAGACGGAGTCAGGGTGCTGATATTGTGCATGTTGGCTCACTGGAAACACTCCCAAATGGCCCTTTACGGGTGTGTAGCTCTGAGAGTGTACAAATGGAACCAAATGGACCCGTAAGGGTCCATTTGGTTCCATTTGTACACTCTCAGAGTTATGGGGGTTGTGGAAATTGAAAAATCTGAGACCCACTGTGCTAGACTTTATGGAACAGAGCCTTCATTAGTATCATTGGTAACACCTGTGAAGGAAGTGATAATATGGCTGCTGTGCATAGAGCCTATTATTTGGGCCGCGCGGAGAAGTTGAGGGGCGGCGAGGCGGGTGGGCGCGGCCCCGTGAAAATGTGCTCGTTCGTGCACGCGCGCGCGGGCGGGCGGCAAGAGCTGGATTGTGGTGAGCTTTTGTTTTCTCCGCACCGCGCAGGAGGACAAAACAACAATGATCGCAGCACGGACCGCTTCCCGCCTGTCACGACCTTCCTGCCTGCCATTGACGAGATTTCTCCTCAGATTCTGCTAAGGCGTAGCCTTACTTATGTTGCTATATTATCAATGGTCCTCCCATCTAAAAATATTTTGTTCCAGGGACCCCCAGAAGCAAATATTTGAGTTAAAAATGTATATAAAAAAATGTCCACAAATTGTCGTGATTTTTCAAAAAAAAAGCAGATCTACAAGCTCATAGCTTGTATATCTGCTATTTTTGAATTGCCAAAGAAATCTTTAAAATGACACACATGCGTTCCCTTCCAGGCCTTAAAGGGTTAAGCAATAACAATGATCCATCCATACATTTATAGACTCAGGGGGGTCCCTGCTAGGGGCTTGACTGTATTACTATGTACTAGACCATACCCGGTGAAGGGCGCAGGCGAAAGTAGTTGCAAACTTGGGGTTAATGCACGTCCTGTTGCGCGGTTTCTCCCCCGCGCGCGTCCCGGCGTGGCGCCCCCTCTCCTCCCCCCGTGGGTCCCGTCGCGGCACCCCCCGGCCCGCGGTCACCCCTCCCCACGGGCGGATATATATATCAGCACGGAGAATGGCATAGGCATGTTACTCGCCTTCGTTACTACTACAAGTTCACAACATGTCGGTATGCAACGTGTTGTGAGCTTTTGTGTATTTTTGACACTGCAGTATGACACGTTAGAGCATGAATTTACTAAAAACGATATACAAATTATTCATAAAAAAGTAAATAAAGAGATACAAGCCCGACAGCAACGACATGTACAGTGTCTAGAAACGATTTTGGCACTTATAATATATATATTTTTGAATATTAAGGTGCTCAAGACGGTAGAGGAAAAGCATCAAATAGTTTGGGAGCTTTAAACTGTGGATGTTTTAAGACTGGGAAAGCATGTCATTTTAGATTTTAGCGTTGGCGATTAAAAAAATAGCAAATATACAAGCTCACAGCACGTCACTTTGTGCCGCCCAGCGAGCTTGTACATCTGCACACACGCACGCGCACGCACACGCACACGCACACGCACACGCACACACACACACACACACACACACACACACACACACTGCAGTATGTGACCTTGTGTACATGCTCCTGGGTCAGCAGGTTGCTGGTTGTGCTCAGAGTGGGTCTGAAGGGCTCTGACTCCACCTCTGTTCTACCAGAGGACAGCCTCAGCTCCTCTACTGTACTGATCTGAGAGAGAGAGAGAGAGAGAGAGAGAGAAAGAGAGAGAGAGAGAGAGAGAGAGAGAGAGAGAGTTTAGAGCAGGGGTCTTCAACGTTTTCAGCCCAAGGACCCCCTAGCTGAGAGCGAGATGAAGCAGGGACACCCCTCTATATTGCATCAAATTGTGCTTCAGATTCAACTTTTTTTGTTTACGTGGCCTGCTCTTTTTTCCCCTCTACACCAATAGCTCTTTGCCAAAAATAGCAGATCTACAAGCTCTGAGCGCCTCGCAGCGCGAGGCGTTCAGAACTTGTAGATCTGCTATTTTCGGCTAATGTTCCCCTCAGAAAAGGAATTCTAGGGTTCAAGTGGCACTGGTTAATGTAAAAAAAAGGGCAGTGGTTCCGGTAGGAGACACAAAGGAGACAAAAAACTAAAAGATATCCATGAATTCAAGTCATTTTGGGGGTGAACTATCCCTTTATTCTCCCCGTCTATCTGGAGTGGCATGTCACGTTCTACAGTGTTTACCAAACTGGGGGTCGGGACCCCCTGGGGTCCCCAAATTATTTGGGGGGGGGGGGGGGGGGTTCCCAGATGATTAGCTTAATGTGCAACATTGTTTTCTCACTCAACAGTAAACAAACCAACATACAGTATCAGATTTAAGTTGAATACAGGGTATCTTATCTGCTCATTTCTAATGACTTTTAAGACCATTTTAAAACAAAATTGTCAAATATTACCTAAGAAAGAGGTAAACATTGTGTAAATAGACGATCTACAAGCTCATGAGGCGTTGTGAGCTTGTAGTTTGGCTATTTGACAGGGCTGTGTCACAGCCACGTTAGACGATACCATGACACTGACATGACAACGTATCAAGGTCAGTATCAGGTGACGAGACATGGCCATCACCATTGATAATGCTGTGGTGACGTCAACTCGGACTGCGAAGAATCTGGGTGTGAGCCTGGACGATCAACTGTCGTTCTCGGCAAACATCGTATCAGTGACACGGTCCAGCAGATTCCTCCTCTACAATATCAGGAGGATTCGCCCTTTCCTCACGGAGAAGGCAGCCCAGGTGCTCATCCAGGCTCTTGTCATCTCCCGCCTGAACTCCTTCCTTGCTGGTGCTCCGGCATCTGCCATCAGACCTCTGGAGCTTGTTCAGAAAGCTGCGGCTCGTCTGGTGTTCAACCGCCCCAAGTTCTCCCAGACAACTATCCTTCTCCGTTCTCTACACTGGCTCCCCGTAGCGGCTCGCATCCAGTTTAAAACCCTGGTGCTAGCCTATAGGGCAGTGAAAGGAACAGCTCCTTCTTACCTCTGGGCTATGGTCGATGCTTACACCCCTGCCCGACCACTTCGGTCGTCCACCTCGGGGCGACTGATTGCCTCGTCGCTCAAGGGTCCTTCTGGTCGATCTACACGGTCACGATTTTTTTCTGTTCTGGCCCCACAGTCGTGGAATAAACTCCCCACTGATGTCAGGACAGCAGAGTCACTGCCCATCTTTCGCCGCAGGCTGAAAACCCACCTCTTCAGGAAACACTTCCTCTTCGCCTTGCCTACTTGTTGTTAACTAGTTGTACGAACTCTTGTTTTATTGTTTTATTGGATCTTGTTTATTCGATACACTTATTTGTTTTAGCTCCTGCTCATTTGATTTGACTATTTTGTCTCATCTGTTTATGAAAGTAGGTAGCTGATATACTGCACTTGGTTGCTTGTTTTAGAAGAGAATGCACTTAATGCTTCTGGTGATTAGTAGTTTCGTTCCCTACCTATGTTGAATGCACTTATTGTAAGTCGCTTTGGATAAAAGCGTCTGCTAAATGACTGTAATGTAATGTAATGTAATGTGGTCAGTATGGACCACAGCCACAGGTTGAGAATCACTGCCCTATATATGCCCACCATGGTACCTGTAGTCGCCTGCAGAGAGATCGCAGATCTTCACTCTTCAAAGCATCAACCCTCCGCTGGTACTCTGCTTGAGATACAACCTACGCACGCGTACACGTACACGCGCACGCAAACACACACGCACACGCACACACGCACATGCATGCGTACACGCACACGCACACCATAGACAGTGAAGAGAATGGACAAAGTGACGCCATTGGTATCTACAGACCGTAAATGAAGCCTATTTGTCAGCCATTTCAAATCCGCCATCTTTCTATATCGCATCATATCGCGTCAATATCAGCGCAACCGGAAATAAATGCTATTGGTTGGGTAGCTTGTCAATCAAATCATCCCGCCCCTCCTACAGCGTACCCTACTTTATCATCAATTTGAAAATAGATGAGACCATGATTTACCAAAACGCATATCATGGTGCTTGAAAGAAGACTTTAAACTAGCGACTGGAAGCATACAGTATTTATGATAATGTAAGAAAATCAAGTTTGTCAAAAACCTGTCCACTTGAATGGAGAAAAGTTCTTTCTGACACCAGCAGGGTCGAAACTACAGGCCATTCATATGAACTGTCACTGCCTATACTCAATTTCAAAGCTGGATGCTGGGCCCTTGGCACACACACGCACGCACCTAAATCCTAAATCCAAGAGTTTTCGGAAAAAAACGTATGTTGCTATATATATATATATATATATATATATATATATATATATATATATATATATATATATATATATATATATATATATATATATATATAGTAAGGATGCACCGATATATCGGCGACGTATTGGTATCAGACGATATTTGCCGTTAGCGGTCAATATCGGTATCGGCAAATAAAGCTGACATTAACCGATGGCAGTAGCCGATATTTATCTGTTGTTGATAAGCATACATTTGTGCTGGCTATGTTGGTGTGTTGGTTATCTGCAACCCACCAAGATGTAGATTCTGAACAGTTATTTCTTATAATGAAGATTTTCTTTGTTTCCCTGGCACAAAGAGGCGAAATAATAACACCAAAAACGAAATAAACAAATATCGGTATGAGTATTGACTATCGGCTAAACTGATATTTTAAGCATCGGTATCGGTCAAGAATTTCCACATCGGTGCATTCCTAATATATAGCTAAAATCTAAAATGACACAGAATAGATGCTTTCCTGGTTTTAATGGGTTAATATTTGTTTTAGGGTGTCTTTATTTGTGATGTTATTCTTCTGCACCTATTGCAGTTCTATGACCTGTATCTGTAACTTTTTACTGCTGTGCTGTCTCTGGCGCCAAGAAAGGTCTCTCTCTCTATCTCTCTCTCTCTCTCTCTCTCTCTCTGTCTCTCTCACCTCCCAGTCCTTGGTGGAGATGTCTGCGACAGGGGGTTGGTCTGATCCAGGCTCCGCCCCTCCCTTGCTCTTGACCACCACGAAGCCACGCCCGCTGCCCCTCCCCTCCCCCTCTCCGAGGAAAAACAGCAGCATGTGATGCGATCTGACAGAGAGAGAGAGCGCGAGAAAGAGAGAGAGAGTTACTCTGTCTGTCTGTCTGTCTGTCTGTCTGTCTGTCTGTCTGACTGTATATGTACTTGACATATACTTAGTTACTTTCCACCACTGTGTGTGTGTGTGTGTGTGTGTGTGTGTGTGTGTGTGTGTGTGTGTGTGTGTGTGTGTGTGTGTGTGTGTGTGTGTGTGTGCGTGCGTGCGTGCGTGCGTGCGTGCGTGCGTGCGTGCGTGCGTGCGTGCGTGTGCATGCGTGCATGCGTGTGTATGTGCGTGCGTGTGTATGTGTGTGCGTGTGTGTGTGCGTGTGCGTGCGCGTGTGCGTGTGCGTGTGTGTGTGTGTACCTTTGTCTTGGAACACAGAACCAGTACTGGTGTTTCTGCCGCTCTCTCAGTGCATACTGCTGCATGGAGGCTCTCGCCAGAGACACGAAGGTCTTCCTCATGGGCTTCAGAACGCGAATGCACAGGAAGCGCACGTCTGCCGCCCCGGTCGGCTCTGCAGTGCTGCACTGCTCTGCTACAATGTAGACAATATAGCACACTGTTTATTACAAAACATACATTAACCACTTCAGCCCTATATATACATTTCGGCCATTTTCAAAATATTTGTATACATTTTAAAACTTGTGAAATGGGACATTCTGCACAATGAGTACTTTTACTTTTGTACTTTAGGTACATTTTGATACCAATACTTTCGTACTTTCACTCAAGTAATTTTGCTTGTAATAGACTGCATTGCAGTATTGATACTTTTACTTAAGTAAAACATTTGAGTACTTTTTCCACCACTGGTGACAACACTGAATTAATTGGCATAATGACTAAATCGGGGAGAAGAAACGAGGTAAAAAAAATGGCCCAACAAAGCTAATATAACAAAGACCTCATGCAGGCACTGCAGTGTAATTTCAGACACTGTAGCAAGCTATAGTGTGTACAATCATGAGTATCAGGACAACAACAAAAAAAACTCCAGAGATGCGTGATCCCAAAACCTATACAACTTGTGCAAGGACGCGCTGTGATTGGCCAATGCGCTTATGCAAGAACGCGCTGTGATTGGCCAGTAGCCACTTTGAGTGGGCAGTTGGGGCAAACGCTCTCGCCAAAACATGATTTACGATTCTGTCCCTATCGGTACATAACTCGGACGGCGCTGAGTCGGCCCAAGCGAACAACGCAACGTTCGGCACGGCAACTCTCGCGCTTCAGCTCGCTCGGTGGTGCCTCATGTGGCTCAAGTTCGCTTGAGACGGGGCGCCTCCGTCGCGGTCCAAAACTATGAAATAGCCTGCAGTTGTTGTAGGCGAGAGGCACTTCCGCGTTGGCCACAGAAGGGGGGGAGTGGTTATAGCAAAAGTTGTATAGGCTTTAGTATGTCGCTCCAGAGACACATCTAAATCCATTTACCTTCACTTCCTGCTTCCTGCTCAGCGTGCTCCTCATTGGCCGAGGGCGTGGCGTGGGTCTTCCACAGCTTCCTCAGCTCGTCCATCTCCGATGGGTCGTCCCGGGATGGGGGCGGGGCTGTCAGGGTGTCCTGACAGTCTGACCTGGGATCGGGTTCTGTAGGAGGAGGAGGAGGAGGAGACACCGACCCGGAACCTTCTGAGCCGTTCCCCGCTGACCTGGGATCAGAACAACAAGAGTATAAGCTCAGCAGACTTATGTAAAAAATACAATCAAACTTATTTTAAATATTTTTCAAACATCTGCCATTTTCAAGAAATAGCAGATGTACAAGCTTGTAGATCTGCTATTTTTCAATAGCCAACTTATAAATGGTGGTTAAAATGATTGTGATGCTACGTTAACTACTTTTGCTGAGGGACGCCCCCCAGGGACCCCTGACCGGACCCACTGTACCAATGATTTGCACCACCTGACACTAACAATGTCAAGGTTCAAGGTCCAGCTTTGATATTATCAGATATCAGATATGATATGATGATATCATGAATGATGAATTGAATACATAGGACCACAATGGAAACAAGTCCCCAGGACTTTTTTGTACATTTCTGATTAATAGTGTTCAATCAATCAATCAATCAATCAATCAATCAATCAATAGGGGTTGTGTGTGGCATATATTTACTCTGTCAGGTCTTGTGGGTGTGTTTGTTTTGACTCCAAGCAGCATTGGGCGGGGCTAGCGCTGTCGTCGCTATGGGAAACACTCCTCAACGGACCTGGCTCCGCCCCCACCGTGGGCAGGTCCAGGTTGCTATGGAAACACACAAACAGTGTGTAGTTTAGTGTTTCATTACAGACAGTGACGCGCGCATACACGCACACGCGCGTACGCACACACACACACACACACACACACACACACACACACACACACACACACACACACACACACACACGTTTGTATTTACTATAATTGTGAGGACATTAATATTTTAGGATGGCGGTTTTATGAATGGCATTTTTATGGCATTCTAAACTGTAAGCCTGAAGCCGAAAAATTGCAGATCTACAAGCTCACTGTGAGCTGGTAGATCTGCTATTTTCTGGTGCATTTCTGACACTGGCACGCAACTATGTATGAATCATGTTTAACTCTACTAATTCCAACCCCTAAACCTAACCTCTAAATGTCTAATGCCAACCCCAACCGGAATCTTTTGTAATCGTAAACAATTTTCTACTTGTGGGGACATTGGTCCTCAAAAGAAAGTATAATAACACACACACACACACACACACACACACACACACACACACACACACACACACACACACACACACACACACACACACACACACACACACACACACACACACACACACACACACACACACACACACACATACATACATACACACACACACACATACGCAGAGAGCTCCCTGGTTATGTGAAACCGTCAGGGCTGAGCGAATGCGTCTCAGAGCAACTGTAAGGAAGTGGGACAAGACGGGCCAATCAGATGACCTCTGATGCCTTTTTTTTAAAAGAACTTCACATAAAACAAAATCTAAGAAATCTCATAAATGATAATAATTACAGTTTTAACACATCGGGTGCCAAACACGGTCTGAACCGTGTGTTTACATAGTGGCGGTTCCGAAGCTTCGGTGCCGAACACGGTCTGAACCGTGTGTTTACATAGTGGCGGTTCCGAAGCTTCGGTGCCGAACACGGTCTGAACCGTGATTTCAGTCTTTTTGTTTTTTTCGTTTTTCTCCGCGCGGGCGGGGCTAGAGCAGCTCTGGGAGCACCCATTGTAATCCTGCGAAGGAAGTGCCAGATCGCTCACCGGAAACACTTTTTTTCTCCCCCATCCGTTTCCTGTCTATTTCCTACTTTGAAACGCCTATATCTCCGAATCTGTTTCCTGTGGGGAAAAGCGGTCATGCGCGATGCGCGATCCCCCCCCCGCTGTAACCCGCGAGGGGAATGTTATGGTTCCAGCCTGTAGCCAGGCTCATGGCAGAACATGAATCGATGCTTTTTTTTGCGTGGATTTGCTTGTAACGCACGCGGAAACGTGGAAACAGCAAAGCGCAGTCAATGGGGAGAATGCTGGCACCCACGGTAAGTTGTTATGAAAAAATGCTGGCACCCGATGTGTTAAGAAGTATTGACAATAGCAGATTTATCTACATTTCTCCTCTGGGTCTCGAACTAAAACACTTGGGAACCACTGCTCTGCTCAACAAGTTCTCCTATCACTGCTATGCCTACTGTATATGACACTCAACACACTTCTGTGTCAGGGCCTGAAAAGGTTGAGAACCACTGACCTATTACACGCAGATACAGGAAGTAAACCGGATTAGATCTTTCTTTCTTTTCGTCCTGGTTATGGCTCACCTCGGCAGCTGCAGTCTGAGCTGGGGGTCGGTGACCTCTGTGCACACGCACGCCGACATCACTTCCTCCAGTGAGCACATGACGCCAAACTCCTCACATCCTGCCTGCTGGACCAATCGGTCTGAGCGATCCGGATCGAACATCAAGAAGCTGGGGGTGACCAGTAACGTCCCGCTGACCGTACCCTGAACACGCACACACACACGCGCACACACACACACACACACACGCGCACGCGCACACACACACACACACACACACACACACACACACACACACACACACACGTAACAAGTTCATTTTTACAGCAAATTTTGATTAGGTTTTGCAACACATTTTATGTAATCCACCTCGTTACAGAGTTCATTTTTACAGCAAATTTTGATTAGGTTTTAGTCATAGTCTTTTGAATACAATTGCACTTATTTTTGTCCCATTTTAGTCATCTGAAATGTTTTCATCTAGTTTTAGTTGACTAAATATCATGAGATTTTGGTCCACTAAATCTACAGTTTATATAGTCGACCAAAAATGTATTTTGGCGGGCCGTGATGGCGTCTTAATACCTCATTTATACCTAGCTGCATGCTGAAAATAGCCAATCTACAAGCTCACGCGTTGTGAGCTTATTTGCTATTCTTATAACACAGGTAGGTATAAATCAGGCATTACGACACCAAATATGTTTTTGAACTAAATACAAATATGCTGTCAAAACTAACACTGATGTATTTGCTCATTGTTGCACAGCAACATCGTTACCTTGCCATCAGTGATGTATTTGCAGTCTACTTTCAGGAATTTCTCAGTTGGAACCTCGTCCTCTTCTGAACAGGACTGTACCATTCTGGACAAACGGGGGTGAGGGGACGAAGCCACTCTGGTCAGACGGAGGTGTGGCTGCAGACACACAATCATTCAGGTCTGTTTGAATGACACCAAGCATACATACAAGCAGCACCGCTCGTTCACAACAGCGTCGCAAAGCCACGCGTTGTGAACTATTTTTTAAATACTGTAGGGCTTTCTGCCCGCATTGAGTAGAAAACACTGATGTTGGCCTACAAAGCAACTACAAGACACCCCATATCTCCAAAGCCTTATCCAACCCTACAACCCCTAGCCTGGGACCAGACGAATCTGCCATTGCAAAGAAAAAGTCTGGGGTGACCAATCAGGACCCAGTATTCAAATATGGGAGACTGTAATTGGTAGTTGGTTGTAGGTCTAACCAATTGCGTCCAGAGCCATTCTTTTGATCCCGCCCCTTGGAAAAAGAACTTCCTCATAGAAGCACCAGACTCATAACCACGCAATGATATAGTCTGGCCACGTGAGGCTCCCCTCCTAACTCCAACCCCTCCTAACACATGGAAGCTGTCAGAACCTTAAACATCCGGGACAACGCTCCACACGTCTCTAGACTCTTCTCCCTTCTGGCTCCCAAACTGTGGAATGAACTCCCCATTGCAGTTAGAACTGCAGACTCACTCCCAATTCTCGAGGACCTCTTCAGACTCCACCTTAGTCCGTAGCACTTAACCTAGCCTTGACGAACATGCATTCTTATGCAAAGGTTTAAATGTAATTTAGACGTTATTTAGACAGATGCCAGGTCCATTTGTTGACCTGGCATCCTATAGTTTGTATAGTTTCAATGCACAGATTATATATATATCTCTCTAGGTCGTCCTCAGACGAGCCCTCCATCGTTGCTTCCAGTCATCCCGATTCTCCATACATCTGGCCAGCTCATTGGTGCTATGGGCTCCTGCATCCTTCTTGAGCGTGTCCACGTATGTTAGTGTGGGGCGTCCTCTTGACCGGTGCCCATGTGTTGGTTCCCACAGCACCAGTTTGCTGGCTGGCAGCTCTCGGTGCCTTTGGCAGTGTCCTGCTAGTCTCATTCTCCTTACAGCAATCTTCTCGCTCACCCTTGGTATTCCCTCATACAGGATTCTGTTGGTAACATGCGCACTCTTGCTGATGTTAAGCACTGCACACAGCATCCTGGTGTAGCACCCGTCCAGGGACTTCTCAAGGGCTGGTTTCAGGGTCCAGCATTCACTGCCATAGAGAAGAACGGACTCTACTGTCGCGTAGAAGAAGCTGAGTTTGATTTGTCGGGGGAGATTGGAGTTCCATACACTGGTCATGCCATTCAGGGCCCTCCATGCAAGTGCCTTCCTCACTTTAAGATCTTGCTCAGTTGAGTTGACCCATGCGCCCAGGTATTTGAAGTCCTTGACTTCTTTCAGCACAGTGCCTCCTGTTGTAGTCAGAGGTTGATGTTCTGGTGGAACGTTGTAGGTGAGGACCTCAGTTTTCTTGGCGTTTAGCCTGAGGCCGACCTTGGCGCACTCTAGCTCTACCCTGTTCAGTAGTTCTTGTGCTTGTTCCACGTTGTCAGAGAGCAAACTGATGTCATCCGCATAGTCAAGGTCTGTGAGGACCACTGCGGGGTGTCGCCTCGACTTCCTTGGCGTTAGTGTGAAGCCAAGTTCCTGCTCTCGCCCACTGATTGCTTTCCTGAGCGCATAATCGAGGACTATAATGAAGAGAAAGGGGGCTAGTGTATCCCCTTGCATAACCCCAGCCAGGATGTCAAACTCCTCGCTGTTGCCGTCTGGGGTCACCACCTTGGCCCTTGTTCCTGCGTACATGGACTCTATTGCTCGGAGTAGGTTGGGAGGAATCCGGTATGCCTTCAGGATTTTCACCATCATGCCTCGGTGGATCGAGTCGAATGCCTTTTTGAAGTCTATAAAGCATAGGACTGCAGTCAGGTTGTCCCTCTTTACCTCCTCAATCATTCTCCTAAGTGCCAAGATCTGAGCTGTTGTAGTTCGCCCCTCTCGGAAGCCGTTCTGATTCTCCCTCAGGTGAGGGTCAATTGCTTGCCGGACCCTGTTTAGGATCATGCGTTGTAAACTTTAGCAATGATGCATGTCAGACTGATGCCTCGGTAGTTGTCCGGCTTTGAGAGGTCCCCGGATTTGGGCACTGGGATGATGTTTGACAGAGACCACATGTCAGGCAGCCACTGCAACAGAGCAAGGTTACAGAACTCTAGAATGATGTCGTCGAGATCACAGTTCTTCAGGACCTCTGGGGGAATGCCATCTGGACCGGGACTTTTTCCCACTTTCACTGTGGTTTTCGCCCTGGCGAGCTCCCCAGGCGTGAAGGGACCATCATCGATTTCCAGGTCCGGGAGGACTGGCGGCACATCTTCCGCAACTGCTTCTGCCGACTCTCCCAGCAGCCTCTGGAAGTGGCTGAACCAGGTCTTTACCCTCTCCTCAGGGCTGTGTACCTCGACCTGTCCCTCCTTGGTCCTCTTCCTCCCAGTCATCTCGTTGATGACCCTCCAGGCCTCTCCATATTTCTGGTCACCCTGCGCTTCCTGCACTCTATATATATTTTTTCATTATCATACTATTTAGACTGATGCTAGGTTCTTGGTTTTCCTATGATCCTAGATTACCGAGGCACTACACTGTCTCTTATGCATTTGATGTGTGTGTTTACCTTGCTTACTGTAAGTCACTCTCGATAAAGAGGGTCTGATAAATATTGTAAATTGTGTCGCCATGCAAAATGAGTTAATATAGCATCAAAATAAGCCACTTTAACATCATTTTATACTTCGGCTATTCAAAAATAGCAGATCTGCAAGCTCTCAACTTTGTAGATCTGCTGTTTTTGATCAAATCTTTGAACAAGTCTTTGAACAAATCTTTGAACACATTTTCGAAAGCATTCTCTTAAGGGGGTCCCTGGCACAATATCCTTTCAGATGGGGTTCAGCGGCCAAATTGATTTGGGGGTCCTTGACATGAAAAGGTTTGGGAACCCCCTGGCACAACGAGTGTGTAGTTCAGTGTGTAAGCCCACTTTACCTTGACCAGGTCAGGTTCAGCTTCAGGTTCAGAGGAGGGGGGGGAGGGGGGAGCAGCGGAGACATATTCTGGATCTGGAACAAAGAGAACCTACACACACACACACACACACACACACACACACACACACACACACACACACACACACACACACACACTATAATAATGATAATGATAATGATAATAAATGTGCGTGCGGGCGTGCGTGCGTGCGTGGTGCGTGCGTGCGTGCGTGCGTGCGCGTGCGTGCGCGCGCGTGCGTGCGTGCATGCGTGCGTGCGTGCGTGCGTGCGTGCGTGCGTGCGTGCGTGCGTGCGTGCGTGCGTGCGTGCGTGCGTGCGTGTGTGTGTGTGTGTATGTGTTACTGTACCTTCCCAGGAACCACAGATCTAGAGAACAGTTTGTTGAGGGTCACCAGTTCGTTGGGCGTTGTGTTGAACCTTAGAGCGATGCTGTTCAGCGTGTCGTTTGGCGCCACCTGGGGGTCAACATGACAACGACAACTCTCAGCAGTGTCCTTTAAAGCAGGGGTCTTCAACAGGGGGTCCGGGACCCCTAGGGGGTCCTCAGAGCTACTACAGGGGGTCCGCCAAGTCTTGTTGTGATAGGATTTCGTTTTTTTACATTAACCACAACCCTAGAATTCCTTTTCTGAGGGGAACATTTGCCGAAAATAGCAGATCTACAAGCTCTCAACGCCTCGCACTGCGAGGCGTTGAGAGCTTGTAGATCGGCTATTTTTGGCAAAGACGCTATAGGTGTAGAGGGGGAAAAAGGGCAGACTAAGTAAAAAAAAAAACTTTAATCTGAAACACAATTTTATACAATATAGAGTAGGGGGTCCCTGCTTCATCTCTCTCTCAGCTAGGGGGTCCTTGGCCTGAAAACGTTGAAGACCCCTGCTTTAAAGCAGTGGTTCACAAATCTTTTCCCCTGGATTCGTTGGATTGTGATGCAACTTTTCATAAAGGCCCCGCCCATTTCTGCTTTCAAGATTTTCTTCAAAACACATATTTTGCTACTACTCATACAGATTGTGTTCAAAACTCACACAAATCGGCACACACTCTGTCTGTGGTCCATTGGTCCATTGGTTTTGATGGTATGACCTACGGTTCAAAGGTTATAGGCCAAAGTGAATCGGCCAGTTTTTTAAATTAGATTATTATTGTTTGCTCCTAGAATCCATCATTAGGTCCTAAAGAAGCCTCATGAAAAATGTGGCGCTTTTATCCGCTTCGTAACGGTCATTTTGCTAAGCCACCTGACTATTAGGATGAAGGAGTTCTTGAATCTATCTGTGCAACACTTCTGTGATCTTATAATAAAGTTTTTATTTAACTTTTTTAAGTTAAAATTTGGTAAAGTTTAAAACGGCACAAGTCATGTTTAAAGTCTGTATAATAACAGGTTACCTGGCAACATAGTACGTTTTTTTTATTAAGGAGAGAGATGATTAAAGAAACACAAATCATTTTAAACAGCCAATTATTCATACAACAGTAGGAAAAAAAGATAATTTCAATATGTACAGTATATAACTCTCTGGACTGATCTTGATAAAAATGTTAAATTTTGCAATAATATTACACAGTTCAAGCACTGCTATTAACCAGTCACTCACTCAAAATTATGGACAGTTGTAGGCAGTTGATTTTATATTGACTATGATTTTTTACTTTATTATGTATTTTGTATTACTTTTGATTGATGATTGCTTTACATTTATATAACAGTTTTTACGGTGTATAAACTACATTTTTGTATTATAACATACTGTTTTACAGTATATTGTACTGGCATCATCCAGTATGGATATTGTCTTAACCAGAGTTCTTTTCTCTGCCGTTGCCAACACAGAGTCAAACTCATCCCTACCGCCTTGACTTGAACTGGTTAATTGTAGGGGATTCATTTGACAATGTGTCAATTTTAAAACTTTTCAATGGTTCAATATTTTTTTAATCAACACACAGACGTAAAGGGTGTTCAATAGCACTGAATTCGTTCAACCAGCTTCATGATATGAGTCACATATTAGATACAGTTGTGTTAACTGGTTTGGGTGTCTCTGACCATCAATCGAGACCTTGATACCGGTGTACCAGCCTGATCGCCAGAGAATTTAGTATACATTGCACAGATCCAGTGCGCGTCATTCCGTGCATATTCGCCTAGAAACCCCGAAAATCCGTGCATATGTACGGCGAGTCCCACGGTGGGCGTAACCAGTCGCAACCCGGAAAAACCCGGAAGCAGAGCAGTCCCCACAACAAAATGTACGATTCTGTGCCTGTCGGTGCGTAACTCAAACGGCGCTGAGTAGGCTCAAGGGAATGTCGCAACGTTCGGGACGGCAACTCGCTCGCTTTAGCTCGCTCGGTGGTCCCTTACGTGGCGTCAATTCCCTTGAGACTGCGCGCCTCCGAAATGGTTTAATCACAATGGGGGAGATGCGAGGCGGCTATGCACGGATCTTCGGGGTTTCCAGTTGTCTAGGCACGGAATTTGAAAAACGTTCAATGAGAACGTTTCCTCTGGCGATTGGGTTGGGTGTACTGGGGAATTTCAATATTGGCTTTTTTGCCGATATCCGATTTTCAGAAATTTCCAGCTCTTAATTTGCAATTCTGAAATCAACCGATAACGATATATGCAGGCTTTTTCCCCCCAAAAAAATCATGTCAGGTAACAACGCCCTGATAATATCCGGGTGTTGTAATATTGTAATATATTATATTGATTGTAATAATATCTCTACTTTGATGACAATAAATCAGTTTAATTCAATTTGAATTTGATAGTGCGAGACAGACACAGAGAGAGAAAGACAGGTAAACGGACACAGACAGACAGACAGACAGACAGACAGACAGACAGACAGACAGACAGACAGACAGACAGACAAACAGTTGTACGGACTCACGTTGTATGCCAGGGTCCCTTCCGGTCGTTGGAAGGAGATCCGTTTCCCATCTTTTCTCTCCGTCTGTCTGTCTGTCTCTATGACGACCTCTTTCTCCACGTGAGTCCCTAAGCCGACGTCTGGGGAACCAAACCACCGGACAAAATGTTACCAGACACGTCCATCTTTGACCTGAAGCTACGACATCAGCAGTCCTCAAACTGGGGTCTAGGGACCCTCAGGGTTCCTTGAGGGCGTTCCAAATGGAGCCTTACAGGTCTGTAACTCTGAGAGTGTACAAATGGAACCATAAGGGTCCATTTGGTTCCACTTTTTGTTCCTGAATTCTGAGTAAGCCCTATATTGTTGTATAAATAAAAGGCGTGTAAAAGTCCATTCCAGTCTGCCTCTTCTTCTTTCTTCTTAGTTTAAAAAAATATATATTTATCAATAAATAATTCGAAGAGATTGGCAGTCGACTCAGACACCCCTCGACTAATTAGTCGACTATTCGACTAATAGAGGTCAGGCCTAGTGTTGGTATTGCTATCCCTATGTGATTGAAACCTAGGACTAACTGTAGTTTCTAGGTTGTAGGCATAGGTGGTTGAGCAGGCTTGTAGAATACATGAGTGCATTTCTTTAGACAGAGGACTAGGAGAGGTTGGTAGTCTTTTGATTGAGTTAACTGGCACAAGTGACCCTTTTCATGGTGCACTGAGCGGTTGGTGGTCAAATTCATATTTTCTGTTGGAGCAGGACAGTAAGTTTAGGAGGGGCAGTGCCCTCTGCTCTTCTTATAACTGTGCTATCCCCAAGTCCATAGTTATGGGGCCAGGCTTCCAGCATGGACCCATATTGTTATTCGCATTATTCCATTTCTTCTTCTGCCACTTTTGGCAGTTCTGGCTGAACCGTGCAGTCGCTTTTTATGAAACTCGGCCATATGATAGATGGTCATGAAAAACGATCAAGAAATAATTCTCACAATCTTTCGTCAAAAGGTGGCGCTATAGCACTCAATTGAAAAATGCCAACTTTGAACAGGTACAACTCATGCCGTGTTTGACCTACAGCCATGAAACTTCGATGCACACATGCGTCTCCTCATGCTGAACAACTTTCACACTCTGACTTTTGACCTCTGACCTTTAGATCTCCCACCATTTGGAATTATATGAAAAACAGTTAAAACCTATCTCCTCCTGGGATTTTTGAGTAATCTGCACGAAACTTTTTACACATGAACTTTGGACCTATACCAAAAAACGTTTGCAAAATATCTTCCATAAGTGAAAAAATGAAGCTTTAATGAGCCAATGAATATTGCAGTTTTATGACAATTATTCATCTGCCCCTAACACATACATGCAGACTTACCATTCTTTGAAACTTTGCAGAAATGTAAAGGGCCATTCCAAATATCACTGAAACCAATCTTACTCCAATTGGTCAAACGGGGGCGCTATAGCAATTTTTTGAAAATTGAAACTTTAAACAGGCAAAAGTCATGCCTCGTTTGGCCGACAGCCATTAGACCTGCTTACACATGTGCCTTGACTAATGAGGAACACATCTATCACGTTGACCAGTAAGCACCGCCCTTAGATTGTCCGCAATCTTGAGCAGTTTGAAAAACACTTAAACCCAGGATTTTTCAGCTATTTGCGTGAAACTGTATGATCTGTGTGATCTCCTTTTTCACAGGTTCTTGTCTGTTGGTGGCTTCTCGCTTAAATGTGTGCCCCACAACCTGAAGGTCACCAGTTCAAGCCTCACTTGGTGCAGACTTCATCTGAGTTGCATTTCACACAACATGACTATCAATGAATACATCTGCAATTGTTAAAGATAACATGAAATACTTAATTGAGTGTTTTTTACATACAGCTGATCTACAATCTCACAACTTTTCAGATAGCAATGAGAGTATGTTTTTTCAATGTATAACATACTTCATTGTGAAAATAGCCAATGTACAATCTGACAACTTTTAATGGTTTGTGAGCTTGTAGATCGGCTACTTTCACTAATTTTGGTTCTGAGGAGATGTACAATTTCTTCATTGGTAAATGGTTTGTGAACGAGTGATCTTAGTGTTAGTGAAACAGGGGCTTGGGTCATGACAGAAGGCAAGAGTTTGTGCTCCTCAACAGACAATATCAGCCTGGACAAAGATATAGCACTATAGGTAGTGTTGCAGCTACCTAAGAGTGCTTCATGACCGTAAGGTTGCCGGTTCAAGCCTCACTTGATGCAGACTCATTTAAGTTGAAATGCAAAAAACATGACTCAATCTATTCCGTTTCCATGGCGCTCTCTCTCTCTCTCTTCAATCTATTCCATTTCCATGTCTTTCTCTTCAATCTATTCCGTTTTCATGTCTCTCTCTCTGTCTCTTCAATCTATTCCATTTGTCTCTCTCTATGTCTCTTCAATCTATTCTCTATCTATCTATCTATCTATCTATCTATCTATCTATCTATCTATCTATCTATCTCTCTCTCTCTCTCTCTCTCTCTCTCTCTCTCTCTCTCTCTCTCTCTCTCTCTCTCTCTCTCTCTCTCTCTCTCTCTCTCTCTCTCTCTCTCTCTCTCTCTCTCTCTCTCTCTCTCTCTCTCTCTCTCTCTCTCTCTCTCTCTCTCTCTCTCTCTCTCTCTCTCTCTCTCTCTCTCTCTCTCTCTCTCTCTCTCTCTCTCTCTCAGGGGTGGCCATAGCTGAGTGGTTAGTGAGCCCGCCTAGGGAGCCAGAGACTCTGGTTGCCCCAGGTACGATTCCAGGCCAGGTAAGCAAATGTGTCGATGCAATGAAATTTGTCCCTGAGCAAGACTCTTAACCCCTAATTGCTCACAGGCACTCATTGGAAACAAGACCGCAAGGACTTTCATGAACTGACCTGTTAAAGGAATTATCATTTCTCTCTCCTGGCCCCATATTATCGCTGCTTGCAGCTATATTTCATCTTAAGTCAGGGACTGGATTTATGGGAGGGGATTAAGTTATTAAGAGGCTTACGGATGGTGACCAGACAAAATTTCCTGAAGGCCACGGGCCTGCTAACACGGTTGAGTATTGCTCTGAAATCACCATGGCGAGGAACAAGTTGTTCTTTCGTCTCCACAAGTAACATGCAGTTTTTATACGTTTTTATAATAGACACTTCTGTGTGTAACTTGCTCAAAGGGTTCCTGAGTGTGTGTGTGCGTGCGTGCGTGCGTGCGTGCGTGCGTGCGTGCGTGCGTGCGTGCGTGCGTGCGTGCGTGCTTTTTATGTTCTTTTCCTAAATGAATGTCCTACTTCATCATACAAGAGTGTCACACTAAAGTACTGAATGAAACTGATCTACAAGTTCACATGGCGACGTGCTGTGAGCTTGTAGATCTGCTATTTTCAAAATGGTCTAATGTTTTTTTTAAATGATAAATGAATAAATAATGAAAAAGGAACGGTTTTGGACATACAAGGTTTTCACCCGACAGCACAAGACATTTGGCTTGTCTCTGTAGTAGTTTATGAGATAAACTGTGGACAAACAAACACACACACACACACACACACACACACACACACACACACACACACACACACACACACACACACACACACACACACTGACCGATGGTGAAGGCCCTCTTGAACATCGCCCTCCGCCAGTTTCGGAGCTTCTGATTGGTGGTGTGGTTCTCCGGCTCTTCGGCTGGCGTCTCGGCGACCACGCCATGCTTCGGCGTGGTAATGGGTGAGGGAGGCATGAAGCCGGTGAACTCTACCGACAGAGACCTCTCCTTCAACCTGTTAACACACACACACACACACACACACACACACACACACACACACACACACACACACACACACACACACACACACACACACACACACAAACATTTGAAACATGGGATACCCCGGCGTAAACAATGAACCTAGCAGTGGTGGAAAAAGTACTCACATTCTTTACTTAAGTAAAAGTATCAATACTGCAGTGTAGAAATACTCTGTTACAAGTAAAAAGTCCGGAATTCAAAATGTACTTGTGTAAAAGTACAAAAGTATTGGTATCAAAATGTACTTACAGTACCAAAAGTAAGCGTTGTCCAGGGTGTTTTAGGGAAGGAAGAAGAGTCTTGTTTGCCTTGTATGCCATCGCCATGTGTGTGTGTGTGTGTGTGTGTGTGTGTGTGTGTATGTGTGTTTGTGTGTGCGTGTTTGTGTGTCAGGCTCAGGAGCGCACGCACGCACGCACGCATGCACGCACGCACGCACGCACGCACGCACGCACGCACACAATACAATACAAACACGCGTATGATATGATTGTGTTATGATTCTATTTATAGATCATAATACACACTGACACACGTGTCACTGACCGTTTGTCACTGAACATCTTGCTGGGGTTTGTGGGTAATGTGGTTCTTGTAGTTCTGTAGGCCAACAACTGCAAGACTTGGACTCAGGCTGAGGAAGGACAGACAGACAGACAGACAGACAGACAGACAGACAGACAGACAGACAGACAGACAGACAGACAGACAGACATTCAAGGTAAACAGACAGCATATATATATATGTTTTAATTAAAATATTTTGATATCGATAATAGCTAGGCCTAATATAAAAAAATATTGGTCCAAAAGCTGTGCAGTGAAAGCCATGTCAAAGGAAGTTCTCTGCTTGGATGCATTTCTTGAAAATCTAAGCTCATTCTTCAAAACACCGCTAAGACAATTACCTCATTGTGTTCACAGTGAAAACCCTTCATAACTCTGATTTTCACGCAGTCTGGTTCGTTACAAATGTAAGACATGTACGTATGTTATAAGATACGTTGTTGAATAAGAACATGTGGGTTTCATACAAAAACACCTTATCGTACAGTATATAGATAATAACAGTAGTTGTTATAAAACAAGAAAAAAAATAGTCTCAGGTACTTCTATACAACGGAAGTAACCTAAATGACAAGCTATGACAAGCCTCCCTGCATAATACGGGGGTGGTGTTGACGTGCGGCCCCACTGGCCAATGAGGTGTCTGCCTAGTTTCCGGCTGCGTCTCAGGTCCTTATTCTGATCTGTCCTATCTCCTACTGTACATCCTACTGTAACTCCTACAGGAAGTTGAAATCGGTCGGCCATATTGCTCCTCGTGTCAAGTCCCTTATGCCTGTTCGAAGGACATGGGAAATAGGATTAAGAAGTATCACTGAGGAGGTAGGACGGAGGAAACCCAAGTGCTTTCTACCAGGAAGTCTTTCCAAACTGAACAGTGTGATGACCCACAGTGAGTGAGTGAGTGAGCACTGTGGGGAAGAAACAGATACTGTAACTGATCATAGATCAGTGTTAACTGTAGATACAGTAGTTCAAAGGATCAGGATTCAGGGCGTCTACAGCTGAACGGGTAGAGAGGCCGTCTGGGAAACAGAAGGCTGTGTTGTCTATGAGGCGAGCGACTTCTTTAGCCTATATCACTTTCGTGCTGTGTCCTCCCAGACAATGGGAGCCAGGTGATTTTCATTGGATAGACGCTCAAATAAGGACCATTCTGCCAGTTGTCTTGATAGTGTGCTACAGTAGACTTGTAGTACTAACGTTACGGATACGAATCCCACTGCCAATGCTGTTTTTATTTCTTCTCTAAAACGTGTCACAAATACTTTTATCACGTTACGCATAGTTTTGTGAGGTTAGGGTTAGGTTTAGGCATAGTTTTGTGAGGTTAGGATTAGGATTAGGATTAGGGTTAGGTTTAGGTTTAGGTTTAGGTTTAGGGTTAGGTTAGGGTTAGGTTAGGGTTAGGTTTAGGCATCATTTTGTGAGGTTAGGGTTAGGATTAAGGTTTGGTTTAGGCATAGTTTTACAAACTACAAATCCTGAACCTATGAACATATAAGGACAGCGAGTACTGGCCTATCACAACGGGTCTTTGCAAAAGTGGTATAGGCTTTGGTAGCACAGGTCTATGACCATGGCACTTAACTCAACTTCAACCTTAAAAGATGGCTTAAAGCTAACCAAATTTGTAATCATGGGTAATTATCAGCTCCATTAATCATGTGTCTTCTCATATTTTACTGTATTTGTTTTGCCTTCTGTACTATGTCTACTTGTCTTGTATTGTTGATGATGATGTCTGTTTTTGTATGGATAACTATACTACCATTTTTTAACAAACAGCTCAGGGACTACAGATGAAAATTAGCCAACTCTGGCTAACTCTGGCTCATTTACGTGGATGTGAAAAACTGACATGTTGATTAATGTGCACTGTCCCTGATAAATAAATAAATAAATAAATAAATAAATAAATAAATAAATAAATAAATAAATAAATAAATAAATAAATAAAAATAAACCCCTAACTTTTTCCTCTTTATCTATAATAATATAATATAATAATTTAAAAGAAGGTTTCCACCCGTCGGTGACGCAGTACTTTAACCCATTAAAACTGGTAAAGCATCTGTGTCATATTTTATTTTTTGCGTTGGCTATTCAAATAGCATATATACAAGTTCACACTGTGTGTCACTTTGTGCCACGCTTGTACATCATGCTATTTTTTAACATTTTCTTAAAGACGGGGTGCCGTGATTTTCAGTGATTTCCCCGCCCCCTAAAACATAATCATCAAGTATTATGGTTAAAATAGGAGGAAGATTTTTTTCAAAAAAGTGTACAGAAATTCTTAAAATTATGTTTTTATGTGGACACGCCTCCAGTTCATTAAGTATACCTGGTTCTCACCTTAGCACCTCCTCCACCACCTTAGCACCACCCACCTGTCTTAGTCCCTCCTCCTCCTCATGCCCACACCTGTTGTGTTATGATAATGAGGGGGAGGGTATGTTTTTACTATGTCACTAAAGGGCTGTTTTTCAATTGGCACGTTTGACTCTCAAGGTTTCAGCCTCCAGGTAGAAACTCAAAATAGTCAGAGAAGACATAAAACAGAAAAAGTGCAAAACCATGGCACCACCTCTTTAACGATTTCTATAGTATTTGAACTGTGCGTAATGAAACTGTGCATGTTTTCTGCTCATTTTGGGGATTTTGGCACCTACAGTACATCACTTCCTGCTGTGCCCAATCAACACTGAGGAGGACTGAACAGGTCGAAACAGATGTTGTATGTGTCCAGGGTAAAGCTTTAAAAGTATATTACTGACTCCACTTTACCCGTTTCATTATACTGTTGGGCCGTGCACCTAAAAGACTGTATTTAGCTTTTGGAGTGTTGCAGGCGTTCTGTTTTCTAAAGAGTCACAGGCAAAAAGAAAATAATCGGCCTGTTATAGCGCCACCATGAGGCCGCTTCCTTGGCCTGGTGGGAATGTGCGTGAAAGGTTTCGCGCCAATAGGCTCTATGCACAGCAGCCATATCATCACTTCCTTCACAGGTTTTACCAACGATACTAATGAAGGCTCTGTTCCATTTAGCGTAGCAGTCATTCTCAAACCTTTTAATTTCCACGACCCCCATAACTCTGAGAGTGTACCAATGGAACCAAATGGACCCTTACGGGTCCATTTGGTTCCATTGGTACACTCTCAGAGTTACACACCGAAAGGGGACATTTGGAACCCCCTCAAGAAACCATGAGGGTCTCAGGACCCCAATTTTAGAGCTGGTGTAGTAGCAGAGTGTTTCCAGTGAGCAAACATGCACAATAACAGCACCCTGACTCTGTTTGACCAGAATGGAATAGAGCCTTCATTAGTATCATTGGGAACACCTGTGAATTTCTTTACAATATGGCTGCTGTGCATAGAGCCACTCGGACGCTGCATTCATGATTTGTGGGATTTGGTGCAAAACGGGATAACTTGCCACAAACTATGGAAGCCAATCGTAGCCAATCGGAATTGAATGTGAAAAATATTCATCACCTGACTGCAGAGATGATGTGTACCGATTTGCGTGAGATTTGAATAAAATCTGTAGGAGTAGTAGCTAAATCTGTTTTTTTTTGTTGCAAAAATCTGCCTCATGATGGCACTATAACTGGCCTATTTGAAGAATTGGGGTGGAATTTCTCCCTTGGCCTTCTGTGAGTGTGCGTGCAAAGTTTCACGCCGATCGGTCCAGCGGTTTACAGACAGACAGACTCACAGGAGTGAAAACATAATCCCTGGCCTTCAGTCGTTCTGCCCTGCTTGGGATAATCAGTGTAACTTGATAGATAAACATCAACCACATGTCTTAAAGTCAGACAGACAGACATTCAGCTGAATGAGACAGACAGACAGAATGTAGCATGATCCCTCAGAGAAAACAACAGATGTGACATCACTTCCTATATATTTTATAAACTGTAAGCAAAGACACCGCCAAGTGGTAGAAGAAGAGTTTAAATATTAAGCAGGCTTTAACCAGGTCAACCCACAACAACACTGCTGCTAACTGCTAAACATGCTAACTCCGCCTCTACAGACAGACAGACAGACAGACAGACAGACAGATAGATAGATGGACAATTATATATATATATATATATATATATATATATATATATATATATATATATATATATATATATGTATATATATACATACATACATACATACATACACACACACACACACACACACACACACACACACACACACACACACACACGCACGCACGCACGCACGCACGCACGCACGCACGCACACGCACACGCACACACACACAATCCTGTAGAAACTTGGAACCAAGTTGTAGATAATATTTAAGTAGGAACCGCACCACACAGCACCTTCAAAACACCTCACTGTTATGACTAATGCACGTTTCATTGTACATTTTTATCTCTTTTCTTTTTTAACTTTTTATGCCATGTTATGTTACGCCAAAACTTTGAGATTAGTTTCAAATGTAAAATACATTACAAATTAAATGTATAATAATAAGGGTAATAATAATAATAATAATAATAATAATAATAATTATTATTATTATTATTATTACATATCATTATTATTATTACCCTTATCATCATTATTATTAATTATTATTATGCTGTTTTTCTTTCTGTTGTCGCTATTCTTTAGAATGTTGTCTCAAAGATGTAACAATGACATTTTGAATCATGAATCTTAGTTAAGAGGACTTCAACATGTGACCTGGCTATCTGCTCCTGGGTGGGTCAGCTGTGCATAATGTATGATGCATTAGGACATAAATAGACTCATAGGTATCATGTTTATTCATCACCAGTAACAAGATTCTTCTAGTTTTTTGCATGTATTTATTTAGATTGATAGATTATTTTTATTATTATTATTTATTTATTATTTTATGTCTTTAACCAAGCGAAACATAATGTCGTTTTTTTCAAAGCTGCTTGCTGATGGAAAACACTTTAAACCATTTCATCTCTGATATTTACTGCAACTGGGTAAAACAAAATGTTATCACACAATCATTTGCTGTGGATGTTTTTTTCCCCAGGGTACATGTGGTCAGCTGCCATATCAGCCCAAGGGCTGATATGACACTGACCAATCATATATATCACCCAGGCCTAAACCATACATGGGCAACTGGTGGCCCTGGGGCCACATGCGGCCCCCACCTTCACTTAATGCGGCCCGCAGGTTAATAAGGGAACACTGATATATTATTGATTTCAGCTGTTACAATTCCAAACATGCAAACATGACCCGCTTTTTAATTACTTCAGTCCATAGCTTAATGACTAGTATTAAAATTCTATTGTCTTTTTTATGTCCAATGTATTTGTATTTAAAGGTTCTATGACATTCATTTTCACTTTTCTTATTTTTTATGTTTTCTGGGGGGGTTTATGCCCTCAATTAGACCCAAAAAACCTGAACGTTCAGTGGATTTTCTGTGGTCGGGGGTTTTCTGAATAATTAGACTGAAAAGTAATCTTTTAAAAAAAAAAAAAAAAACTTTTAATACACATTTGAAGGACCATGATAAATACTTTGAATGTGTTGTAAAACTGAATGTCATGACTCCTATAAGTTCATAAAGTTAACATACTAACATACTAAATGCATTTGAAATGAAATAGAAATGTTACTTTTCAGGATTCCAATTCAAAAATAGCAAAAAATGTATCTGCATTCCAATTCAAAAGTAGCAAAAGTAGCAGATTGACGCTAAACTGACTCTGCAGTGCCGGGAACTGTGGACTTTTAAAGTTCACAGTGTCGTTTTGAGAGTATAGTAAAGTGATTTATTGTATAAATATAGTTCATGTGATCATATAATATGCATAATCTTACAGTATATTTGCTATATTTATGTCTAGCCTTCAATCTGTTCTCACTACTTGTTGAAATGTGAACTTCAGTTCACATTTCAACAAATGTCTCTAAATAGCTATCACAACTCTAAAATCCATGAGCATTATTTAGTCTACTGTCCTATTTTAATGCATGTAACAATTAACATAAATATTAAACTACTACTTAGATGACCAGGGTCCCTCAAGGCTACTAGGTCCGCTACTATTTCCCTCTACACCAAATCTCTTTACCAAAATTAGCAGATCTACAAGCTCACAAAGTGTCGAAGCGCACACTTGTAGATCAGCTGTTTTCGACAAATGTTCCCAGAATAGATGCCGAGGTTCATGAGGCTAAGTGTGCCCCAAACAGAATAACTTCTACATGCTTGGTGTGTGTGTGTGTGTGTGTGTGTGTGTGTGTGTGTGTGTGTGTGTGTGTGTGTGTGTGTGTGTGTGTGTGTGTGTGTGTGTGTGCGCGCGCGCGTGTGTGTTTTCATTCTCCTACAGGCTATTAACCATAATTTTAACAACTTTCTTTTAATGAATAAAACGTACTTTTGTCAAATCTGTATGGTAGAGTATGCTAACACAATATAACTTGTAACATTTTGGGGTGGTTGTTTTTTGTCTCCCTGCTCTGCTATTGAGACATTGTAGATCGCGTCAAAGGTCATGTCTCACCTAGACACAGGGTCTGACACGAATTTTGACCCGATGGTCAAGATTCAATTTATCCTCTGAGCAATCAGGCTGGCTCTATTAGCTCAATGGGGAACATTTCAGCACTTAACCCATTAAGACCTGGAACGCATCTGTGTCACTTAAGATTTCTTTGGCTATTCAAAAATAGCAGATATACAAGCTCATGGCGCGGCACTCAGCTTGTAGATCTGCTATTTTTTGAAAAATCGTGAAAAATGTTCGGATTTCAAAATGTTAGGATTTAGAAAACATTTTTAGAATCGGCCTCAGGTTAAGCAGTAAAGCAGTTTCAAATCCGGGGTAGAAGAGGAAAGTTCCATGGTGCCGCTCCAAGTTCTACAGCCCAAACCAGCACACAAGAAAAAACGATCTAAATTATACTTGCTGAAGTGAACTCACCGCTCATAAACCATGAGATCATACGGTTGGTTATAAGGTCAGAAGGTCGTCCTCTCTGTGGACAACTTGACCATCCCTCCAGGTGTTTGATCCAGGTGTTTTGTCCAGGTGTTTGGTCCAGGTCCAGGCCTGGTGGTCCAGGGATCAGTGTGGTGTCTGGTACAGTGTATTTTCCAGGTGTTGGTTCCGGGGGTTATGAGTCACACCTTGAAGACGACTGCAGGGTCGAGACGTCGTTGCTTACAATTCAGGCATTCGGCAGACGCTCTTTAGCCAGAGAGACTTACAGTAAAGCAAGGTTACTTTCTGCTTGTGTTGCTGCTTGTTGTGAATCAAGTTTGGAGCTTCTTTTTTTTTCAAAGTTGAGTTGCGAGCCCTTCTTTAGTCTTCAGGGTTATGAGTCATCCTGGCTCCGGGCCAGAAGGACAGACGACAACATGACGACACTCTCAAACATTGTCCCTGTCCAATACACATGGCATAATAATAACCTCTTCTCTTCTCTTCTCTTCTCTTCTCTTCTCTTCTCTTCTCTTCTCTTCTCTTCTCTTCTCTTCTCTTCTCTTCCTCTCTTCCTCTCTTTCTCTCTTTCTCTCTCTGTGTGTGTGTGTGTGTGTGTGTGTGTGTGTGTGTGTGTGTGTGTGTGTGTGTGTGTGTGTGTGTGTGTGTGTTATCTAGATGAATGGACGTCTGCTTGTTAAATCATTCAGTGTCCTTTGGCCTGGAAGATCACATGACACACACACACACACACACACACACACACACACACACACACACACACACACACACACACACACACACACACACACACACACCTGCTGCTCGTTCACAACTTGACCTACTGAAGAAAACAGAAGCACAAAACATCAACACAGTGCTACACAACACAATGCAATAACATAGCAACATGATGCTACGCGACACAATACACAATAGCACTTCACAATTTAACCCATTAATGGACGACTTCACCGATTTTCAACCTATCTTCATATAATTGGTCCTCACTAATACTCATGATAAAACGGTACAATTTTTTTCTGCTTGGTCTTTGTCCCATAGGAGGGCTGTGGACAGTCCAGAAACCCATCTACCAGTGACATCATCGTTAGGCATGATTTTTTTTTCCAACAAGATTTCACTTTTTTTATTTAGATTTTTATTAACGCGAGAACAATGGCTTCTTTTATTGCATTGCAACTTTCCAGGAATAGAAAGCCTGCAGTTTCTATTAGCTTGGATTCCCCATTGATGATGTCACTGGTAGACAGGTTTCTGAACACAGCCCTCCTCTGAGACCGAGTAAAAAAAATGGTACCATTTTATCATGAGTATTAGTGAGGACCTATTATATGAAGATAGGTTGAAAATCGGTGAAGTCGTCCTTTAAGACCGGGAACGCATCTGTGTGTCGTGTTTTGATTTCTTTGGCTATTCAAAAAGATTTTTTTTTAAATCGTGAAAGATTTTTTTTTTACCCAGTTGCAGTAAAGATGAGAGATGAAATGGTTTAAAGTGTTTTCCATCAGCAAGCATTGAAAAAAAAACTAAATTATGTTTCTCCTGGTTAAAGACATAAATTAATAAAGATCTTCGAATATACATTTTAACTCAAATCTTTGCTTCTGCGGGTTCCTGGAACAAAATATTTTGAGATGGGATGGTCCGCGAACAAATACATATCATTTTGGGGGTCCTTGACATGAAAAAATGTTTGAGAACCACTGATATTATAGCAACATAAGTAAAAAAAAACCTGCTAGGATTTAGAAGACATTTGTATAATCCCCAGAAGCAAAGATTTGGGTTAAAAATGTTAAAATGTAAAAAATACATAAATTCAAAGATTTTCACACATTTTCCAAAATTAAAAAAATAGCAGATCTACAAGCTCATAGCGTGGCACTCGGTGCCGCGCTATGAGCTTGTAGATCTGCTATTTTTGAATAGCCAAAGAAATCAAAAAATGACACACAGATGCGTTCCCGGTCTTAATGGGTTAATACTACAAAACACAACACAACACAACACTATTATTAACAAGAAAAATAAAGGACGCCCAGAAAAAGATCAAATCTCACTGTATGTCATGTTTTTGTAACCACTTCAACCCTAGCATTCATATTCTGGGGGGAAATAGCCAAACATATAGCCGATCTACAAGATCACAATGCATCGCAAAGTGATTCACACACTTTGTTCCTTAAGTTATTTTTAGGAATCAATCAATGACACACAAGTTACAAAATGTTTTATTCTAGTTTGAAATAATCAAACCTGCCTACTGATCATGTCACTGGTAGGCGGGTTTCTGAACCATAGATATAGAAACCTAGATACCTCATTGGCCGCTGCAGTTCGTTGGAGCGACCTGTATCGCGGCCGCCATATATATCACGCTGCCACTCAAAGTGACAACTGGCCAACAGCGCGTTGACTACTGGCCAATCACAGCGTGTCTTTTCCAGGACTTTCCGAACGTCCCCTTCTGTGACGCACGCAGAAGCTCTAGCCTACACCCCCCCCCTGAGGCTTTTGAAGATGAATACCATCGTGTTCGCTCTTATGATGTTTACAGGTGAACACTTGAAGGAAAACTGTTGATATAGAGTTATTAAATAAATGTTCTTGTGTGAAAACCTTTTCAAACCCTTTCCAACCCATTATTTTCCTTTTTATTAGCTATGCTATTCTTCTCTGGACCATTCTTACAGTAGAAAAGCCCTATCCAGGTAAATTATCCATAATTGCATGTTAATGTACAGAAGCAAAGTGTTCACTCAGTATAATGACATGGTATTAGAGAAGGGAGTTTGAACTTGAGTGGTTGTCGATGAGATTGTCTCACAAGTTCAAACGTGGGATGGAGAGGAAGTTTCACTTCGCACAATCAATGTACTTGCTTTGTCATAATTGGTCATGAGCATTTCACCCATTTATATATTGCTTTTATGTTTCATATTGTTTGTGAAAAGCAATTAGCAAACATAGCTTTTAGAAAAGTGCTACACAATTAAACACCTTATTATTATTATTGTTCATCTAAAGCTCAAAACATGAGCCCTAACCTTAATTGTAGCAGTTATAACAGTCCCCCCCCCTCTTTTGAGCCTCCCGAATGATCGCTTCTTTCACTCAGTAGTGGTGGACGTGAGCAATCACCGCTCTAGGCCTGGATCCAGGCTGGCTTCACAGTTGGAACTCTACGTGTGTGGTCGAGTTCAAGCAGTGTAGGGAGCACCTCTTTCCGAGGAACTCCAACAGCAGCTCGGAAAAGAAGGACGTACAGTAGGCCGTAGTCCATTGTCGGTGTTCAATGGATTCAGCCAAGCCAATTATCCTGATAGTGTTGCGACGACTGCGTGATTCAAGGTCAGTGACTTTAGTCTTCAACTTATCGTAGCTCTCCTCCATAGCCACGCACCTGGCCTCAATCACCCCATCCATAGCCACGCACCTGGCCTCAATCACCCCATCCTGTCACTAAACTGGTTTACACCATCTTCAAGTCAAGACGCTGTCCGTGATCAGAAATAGTTATCTGAATGGAGTCTAGTTTCGCTTCAAGCAAAACTCGAGGATAAGTTCCTCTATCAGCTTAGCGACCTCAGCCATGTCTGTAGGGGCGCCGTCGTTCTTGTCGTCTTTTCTAGATGATTTCGACGCCATTTCAAGTTATATTGACGAAACAACAGGAAGAACACACACACACACACACACACACACACACACACACACACACACACACACACACACACACACACACACACCAATGATTCCTGTGTTTTATGTAGTTAAGGATCATGGCTTGGTGGAATTTAGGATTCAAGAGGGAGACAGACCTAATCTTGAAAAAATAAAAGTGAAGGAAGCAGATGGATTAGAAGAGCTGGTTAACCTCATGAAGAGATGCTGGGATGGTGAGCCCACTAAGAGGCCCAAGTTCACAGGTGAATTTACAGTTTTACTCACATATACTCTTTTATTTCATATTATCCATTCATACATTTCAAGTAATTGGCGAAAATATATTCAATTAAGGAGAGATCAATTTAAAAAACAAAATGAGATAAGTCAGTGCTATGAAGAGATACAGAGATCTGGCGATTAGTGGGGTGACATTACTTCTAAAAGTTACGGTTCAAACCTGACAATGTGCTGGCGCTCTCTTTGCACCTTAATCTCAAGTGCAATGCATTGATACACTTAAGCACCATAATACCTAATGCCATGTACATACCTGCCGCTATGTTGATGCATTTTATGTTTAACCTCATGTAGCCTACATACTGTGCCAGCTGGATCATATTATGTAGATATCTTAATTTCTGGGTTTTTGCTTTGAGCATTTTATGGGAATTTTCATTTCAGAATGCATTGAAGTGACAGGTCGTGTGTTTTCAAAACATGAGAAGGGAATCGATGCTGCTGTCCACGGTATAGGTCATTGTTTGTTTTAACAAAGCATGGTGCCACAGCGGACACAATACAAGCGCAATCAGAATTTGGCATGTGAAACACATTCTAACTCACCCAACAAAAGGTTTTCCACTGGAATTAAATATCCAAATGTTTAAATATTCCTGTTCCTTCAAGCCGACTGCATCAATGGGCCAGCTAATATCAAGTCGATCAAAGTTTTTCTTATGCACTCTCCATATCAGAGACAGAGACATACTATTGTCTGCACGGAGACATACTATTAGGCTAGTCTACTCTCATCATAATATTTTGAGTGATTGATGTCGTCAATTCCAGTAATTCACAACGCTTTCCGAGTTTTATACGCACGCTGATCTACAAGTTCACTTGTAAGCTTACAGATTTGATATTTTCGGTAAGCGTCACAACTGCACGACCGCAACCCAACTAGACTACCGGTAACAACCGATAAATTATTACTCTATGGTAACAACATTACCAGCAGTAATTGAACATGTCTGACAGTGAGAGCGACCACAGTGTACAGTCCTCCTCTGCATGTTCTAATTATGAAGATGATGATGATGATGATGATGTGGTGATTGCTTCTGCTTCTTCAGACATTCAACTGTTTAGTTCTGAACCTGACGCAGCTCAGCGTCAGCCTCAGGCAGGCCCATCTGGAGCAGCAACACCCCTTGCACAGACATTTCCACGAGTGGGCAACACCAATTGGTAAAAATTAAAACAATAAAGCCTGCATAGTTTAAGATTGATTATTGCGTTTCATATCAACTAATAGTGGTAAAACTATATTTCTGTTGTAGGTGTAACTGTCACAAGTGTGTTGCGACGACAACCCATGTAGAGAGTGTCTGCTGCCACAGCTATGCACAGACACTCAACACCATGCACGAGGATCCGGAGCTGTGTAGATGCATCACAGGCCACCCTGGGTTCCCATCTGTCTGGATGTGCATGTGTTGAGGGCAGCATACAATCAGTGGTTTCAGGACTACAGAGCTGATGCCGAGGAACGTACCACTCAGCATGAGTGAGTGTTATAATATACACAACCAAACACTTCTCCTACATAGTTGTTTTGCTTGACTATATTTCCACTGTAGTCAAAGTTCATAAATCAGCATTTAACCTTGTAAAAGTGATGACACATCTCTCAAGTAGGCCTACCTCACTAACCTAATCCTAATGGCTATGTTACAACATTATCCTACTTCGCAAAACTCCTTATCGTCGCTGTCGGGCAGAAACCAGCTAACTACATTTTTCAGCTTTTTTTTTTCATAAAGCAACACTATTGAACACCTGTTACATCTATGTGTTGGTTAAAAAAAAACTTTGAACCAATGAAAAGTATTAAAAAGTGCTTCTGACAAAACCTCCTAACTCCATTGGATCCTCAAACTGTCGACCAAACCAGCTAGCTCCACCCCTTCTCCCCAGCGTGGCACACAGAGCAGCTGCAGACTCAGAAACGTAGCACTGACGCTAATGTTATGAAAACAATTAATTATATTTCTAAAACCTATGTAGTGTTTTCTGTGACAAGAAATGAGTTCATATAGCATTTCTCTCGCTAGTGAACCCCTCTTTGCAGAAGTTATTGTAATATATAGTTATTGTAAGTCCTGCTTATTATTGTAGGCCTATACAGTATAAGCAGTACGTGTTATGAAGCATCAGGGCATTAATTCAGGCATTGTGATGCATTGTGAGCTTGGAGATCCATTGTTAGCTGTTCTTGTCAATGATGGACAAAAACTCCACTTGAGCTGGATTGGGGTAAAGTGGTGATAATATAATGACACATGCAAGTATCTGACAATATACAGTATAAAGCCACAATACCAACTTTGATGAGGCAGTATTGCTTTGTTTTAAAAATATAAGGTTTTCATAATTTCCTGAAAATAATTTTCTTTTTTTCATTTCTGAAAACATTTTGGAGTTAGGGGTTTCTGCCCGACAGCAGAGTTATACAAGTTTTTTCACATTTAAGGCCCACATACTACACATGTGCGGTAATTGCTGCCAACCCATTACTCATTTTGTTGCCAGTGCCACAGCATAACACAGTATGTCAAAAACAAAATATTTCACCGAAACCAGACAAGCTTTACTCTGTTTTATTTCTTCTTCCTCAGAAAGTTCCGTAACGTTGCATACAGACAGTTTGTAATGTGGAACTGGAAAAGACTTGGGAGGCGCTACGAAGAGCCCATTCCGTCGTGTGTTGTAAATAGGATCAGAGAGACTTTTCCAAATGATGCTGGGGTTCCCTACACTGGGTTCAAGCTGCCATAAAATCTATGTAACATTCAAATTAAAAGAAAAATAAATAGCTCCTCTCCACGTTGTTACAACAAATTGTAAACCCTCCAGAAAAACGCAATTATGCGATCGCATAATTTACTGCATAATCAGCCAAATGGCGCAGATTAAGCGGGGGTAATTTTTTTCCCAAAAGGGTGCGCATTCACCGCAATAATCGCATATTTCCACACAAACTGTGCGGTGCTCGCTTGATTTCACAATCCCCGCATTTTTCCACCTAACGTTTATAAACTCATCTTCTCACCCGTTTCACGTTCACACACAGAAACAAACAAATCGTGGTGTGATGTGAAACAACAGTGCTCCTGTGTGTGTGTGTGTGTGTGTGTGTGTGTGTGTGTGTGTGTGTGTGTGTGTGTGTGTGTGTGTGTGTGCGTGCGTGCGTGCGTGCGTGCGTGCGTGTGTGTGTGCAAGGGCGCCGATACCGTGGGTGCTTCGGGGCTGAAGCACCCACCTGAATTGAGGAGCACCCACTGGGTGCTGGTCCCAAAAAAAAAATATATATATATATATTTTTTTTTTTTTTTTTTTTTTTTCAAAATCAGTAGTGGTGGGTGCCCGGATTTACAGTACCATAACCATTACAGTAGCTACTAGCTGTCTAACTCGGAGATCCACTCATTGGTGGGGGGGGCGCCGCGTGCGAGTATGAGGGGGGGGGGGGGTGCACGCGCTCATACTCGCAGTCAACGCGCAGCCGCTCGTACTTGCAGCGCGCTCCCATTTGTTTACGTTTTGCCGGCTCTAGACAGTCTTCACCTAGCAGGTAAATTAACACAAAGTTCACAAACTAAGAGAGAGAGGCTTGCCTTTGCTGCACTAATAGCAAGATGAAGCCACCAGCACCTTCAGCAAAGAAGAGATTCACCCAGCAGAAACTAAATTTCTTCAAACCCGCCGAGGCGAACAGCACAGTCAGAGTGAGGAGGAGGAGGAGGAGGAAGCGGAGGATAGCACAGCCAGCTCCGCTGCTGGTGGTGGTCGTGGTCGGTAAAGTCATGAGTGAGTCTGAGTTGACATTCATTGTTGTAAAATCATACCAGTACCACTGTACTATTGGCAAACTGTTAATAAAGTACCCAAAGAAAAAGAATGCCTTTTCTTTCGGCCGCGGGTGGGGGGGCGGGGGAGTTTAAACACTCAGTTCAGAGTAAATTTTGAGTACTGAATAAACCGAATTAACCGAAATAAAGTTACAAAACCCCCCCAAAAAAGTTAATTATCCGACCCAAACCCGCAACGAACGGGCCCCACATGCACGCGCGCTGCGCGCGCGTGCATGTATGGCATGTTGGGCACCCGCAGGTGTTTATAAATATCGGCGCCCTTGTGTGTGTGTGTGTGAGCGCTGGCTGCACCAGCTCTGTACAGTGGCAGACAGTGCAGCAGACAATAATGTAGCCTAATTTAACCTCCACCGTCAAGATTCAAGAAACTTTCCTAATGACAATTTCATGTTTATCCTACTTGATGCGACGTCCATTGCACTCCTTGTAAACTGAGTTTGAAATGTTGCCACCTTCAAAAAGGTATCCAGAACACCAGCTCCTCATACTGTACATACCTCAAAGTAGTAGTATTCCATGGAAGCTGATAGAAACCACACTTGTAAGCAAAACATTTTAAATCCCGAGAGTAAGACCACATAAATATACTGGAGTTTAGCATTAGTATGACATTAGGTAATTTTCTCGCCTTGAAGTATGGTAATTGAAAGGCAGAGAGTTGACAAAGGTTTGCTTTTTTGCCTAATAATGAAAGGCACACAAAGTTATGATGTATGTTTTGCATAGCTCAACTCACTCAAGGACCCCTAAATTAATATGAATTTGACTGCCAACCCCATCTGAAAAATAATTTGTGCCAGGGACCCCCATACAAGATTTGTGTTGTTATAATGTTTCGAGGATTCCAAATGTTCCAACTAATTTCAAGATTACTTTGCATATTAATTTGTTTCCCGCAATTTCCCACAATTTCACCACATAAACTCACATAAAAACCCTGTATATTCCATCACATAATCAAGGATTTTGGCCCGCATCATCATGCGTTTAACTAATGGCTTCAGGTGCTTTCATTTGTGCCCCTTCATATTTTGCTTCCAGACATAAACATGGATTGTATAGATAGCTTTTTCTGTATCTGTAACATTTAATGCACTTTAAAGCAATCACGTACAATTACACGTTAGATTATTATGTCAAGTTGGCATAACATTTACAGCAATCATTATTTACTCTCTAAAATACTCCATCCAGGCTGTATACAGCATGATTTCAGCATGCAGCCTGTTTTCTCTGCGCAGGAGCTGTTCTTTTTTTTTTCTTCGTTTTGTATTTAATTTAGCGCAGTGGTGGAAAGTAACTAAGTACATTTACTTAAGTACAATTTTGAGGTATTTGTACTTTACTTGAGTATTTCCAATACTTTTACTTCTACTCCACTACATCTCAGAGGCAAATATTGTACTTTTACTCCACTACATTTACTTGAAAACTTTAGTTACTAGTTACTTTTCAGATATAAATTATGATATAATGAAACATACATTAACCACTTTAGCCCTATTTTAAACCTAGGCTATTTGAAAATAGCAGATCTACAAGCTCACAAGGCGTCGCATCGTGACACGTTGTGAGCTTGTAGATCGGCTATTTTCAAATATTTAGTACTTTCACTTTTGGTACTATAAGTACATTTTGATGCCAATACTTTTGTACTTTTACTCAAGTACATTTTGAATTCTGGACTTTTACTTGTAACAAAGTATTTTTATTTTGCAGTATTGGTACTTTTACCTAAGTAAAGAATTTGAGTACTTTTTCCACCACTGCTTTAGTGTAGTTTTTATGGATTATTGTATTTTCTTGGCATTTTAGAAGCCGCTGTAACAGGATCTTTTAATATTAAATTTGGTTTTACCTTTTGAACTTCCACTCTGCCTTGCTTCAATCCTTGCCACTGCTCTTATTATTGTCCCACAAACCTGTGACTGCCTGTTTGATATTTTAGCTTCGTAGCCAAGCTAAGTTTTAGCCCAGAGGACCAACACCAAGGTGGCGTAGTCGGTTCTTTATCATGTTTATGGTCTTGACACAGCAGTGTGCACTCTAATTAGCCTGTGTCAGGCCGAGGGCCATACGTGAGAGCCATGCATGCGCACGTACGTGGCCGCATGCGCAGTAACTGCGAAAACTCCGGCCTTGAGTTAAACAGAGATTTGGAAAAAAACTGCTAATGAACAGCTTGAATTTGGGGAAAAATGTTGTTCCTGAGTATCTGTACACTTGTGTGCAACTTCAGATCAATTGCTCAATGCACTGAGGAGAAAAACGTTGTCGGACATGTTCGTAGAATTATAGGAGGATGCATTAATACTTCTACCTTCTAAATGAGCGTGTCTGTGTCTTTGTTGTTAAAAGCACCCGTTATTAATCCTACATAATCCTATATTGGATCGTGTTATGCTATCCATTTTATTAGGGTTTAGAAGTCTGTGGCATAACCATCAATATCTGTAAACGTATATTTATATATATATATATATATATATATATATATATATATATATATAACGACTAGCTACATCCTTCTCGTCAGTCCCTCCTAATTTCAATGTAGGAAACCTCTGCCTATGACCCAATGCAGTGGCCCTCCCTCATCACCTGAGATTAACTGTAGCTCGCTGCTGGATTCGACTGTCGGTGTGGTATCATATTTTGTATCCAGAATCATTAGATACAAGGAGGTAATTTTTGAGTGACGTTTGGACAAAATCTGTAGGAGTACTGTAAAAAAAAAAAATGTGCAAAAAGTGGCCTCCTGGTGGCGCTATAACAGGCCCATGTGATACTTTTGTGGCAAAGGTTCTGAATTGGCATCCAGGGAGTGTGTGCGCACAGTTTCGCTGCGATCAAGCCAACAGTGCCGGAGATTAGCTGCTCACAGACGGACAGACACACACCGACGGACAGACACACACCGACGGATGGACGGACGGACGGACGGACGGACGGACGGACGGACGGACGGACGGACGGACGGACGGACGGACACACACACACACACACACACACACACACACACACACACACACACACACAGGACGGGGTGCAAAATATACTTTCTCACCATGCCTTTCGGCCTGACGGAGACAATGGAAGCGGGTTTGTGTCTATATCCCTCTATTAACTGGCTATCATTACACACCTGCTCATTCACCGGTATAGATGTAAATATACAAAACTCTCCTTGGTCTGCGTTCTTTAAATTATTGCATTGTGTTGTTTTATATTGTGTTGTGTAGTGATAATAGCACAACTATGATCATAATTAACTAACACAGAAATATAATGACTTCTCCTGTTCTGTGGGTGAAGTTGTTAAATTATCTTTTGTGAATAATAACACTTGAATGTTTCAACTGCTTCCTCTTGTTAAAGGTGTGATGTTTCATATCTGAATAATTCTAAATCAGGTTGGGTAAATTAATTAGTAGTTCCCTAAGAAGATGCTTTACGTTTAGATTATTCTTCAGTCTGCCACGGAGGCTGCCCCACACTCCTCCAAGAGGGAGTTTACTATACACACAATGCACATGGGCAGGGCTCCACATCTACCTACAGAACTGACATGAATGTCAGCCCCCCGGCGCCAATGTTTAACCATCCGACATCAAAGAACATTAAACAGTCTTCATGGGTGTATGATTGAATGAATTATTGATTTTCGTAATGTCATGCCATTTATTACATGTTTTTTTGCCAGACCCAGGGGGTCTGGCAAAAAAAAAAAAAAAGTATTAGGTTCACCACTCTAATACATATGTAATTCTTTTTTTTTTTTGCCAGACCCAGGGGGTCGGCCTACAGGAGGCTTTGTCTTTCGGTCGGTCGGTCCCTCTTTTCCTCTCCAGCCATTCATGAACGCTTCAGATTTCAACCACCAGGGGCAACAGAGCAGGTCCACTGACTGACAAGGGACAGGTGAATGTAATCAGACTGGAAGGTTTGCTGGTCTAGCTGCCTATACACAAATCTACAACCAAATACCCCTATACACAAAATGCTACACACACACAAAATGCCTGAAATGATTTATACTTTTCACTTATAAAGTGGTTTGTAGGTGTGTTGCCCACTAGGAATTTGTTCCTTCTGGGTCTGGCAGAACCAGGTCTCCTGGTCTTGTTTAAAATATATGAATCATGATTAAACTACAGTTGTTTGTATTGTTCAAACCTGATTGTTGATTTTATTTTACCACTCCCCCCCCTCTCTCTCTCGGGTGTGAATGAGAAGTTCTTAATCTTGCTTTTCCTTGTGTAATCATGTGTGTGTAACCACACCAGGTGCTGCCTATTCCTGTTCTGTATCACTTCTGTATCAGTCATGTGACTCACATATCTTCCAGTCATATCATGGAAAAGTGTGCAACAGAACGTTGACCTATGTTCCTAATAAACTTCAAGATGTTGTGATAGACTACTGCCTTCTGTTGATTGCTAATGTAACAGGGCGGTAAGAAGGAATATAGTTTTAGTAATCTTAATGAAGTAAACCACCTGAATACATATGATAACTCCACACATTTCTTTGTACTGAATTGAATAGGGCATCGTAGTTCCTGCCCACGTCCTGGTGCCGGAAGTAAATACTCAATGCATTTTTCCCATTGACTTTTCCAAAAATATTTATATCAATTAATTTAAGCCTAGAATCAAGCTATCCAGGATCCTGGTGAATCATGACCATAAAACGTTTGATTCTGTGAAAAAACTTTTTTGAAAACGGCAAAACAAAGGGTATTTATTAAATATAGTATATCATATCATTAAATATAAAATAAAAAAATCACAGAAAAAAAGGTTTTATGGTCATGATTCACCAGGATCCTGGATGGCTTGATTCTAGGCTTAAATTAATTTATATACATTTTTGGAAAAGTCAATGGGGAAAATGCATTGAGTATTCACTTCCGGCACCAGGAAGTGGGCGGAACTGCGATGCCCTATAAGGCAGATACGTGGGTTGTAACTAAAGTACATGTAGCGCCCTTACTCTGGTATAGTAGAGGCTGGCTCACTGGACTAGTTCTAGGTTCTGAGCAGTAGGGGTGAAATACTCACGAGGAGACTTCAGTACTTTTTAACACAGAACAGCTGCTGGCATATTTATTACACAAATACAAAATATAACAAAGCATGCAACAGTATGCTTTTAAATTGAAAATGTAACCCCCAAAAATAAAATAAAATAGAGCTCTCTTGTTTGGAAAATCAAAAATAGAATAAAATAAAAATGGAAGAATTGTCCTTTAAATTGTCTTTGCATGAGATCTACCCGGGTAGTAAAACAGACACTGGTGTGTACTGTATTCCTTATCCAAGGAATGAGAATATTTGAATCCTGATTCAGTTCAGTTCAATACTTGCGAATCTGATGTATGTCAGTTAAGTCAGCTCAGTCAAGTTCAGTCAGTCACTCTGCAGAATCTCAGAGCCAATGCAGCTGGCCACACTGCATCCAAACGCTCCAATTCTGCAGGCTGTTTCTCACTGGGTTAGCTCGCCATCTCACTCAGCTTGGTTTGAAACCAAACTTCCACCAGGATCACAAAAAACCAATCTGCACATAGCAGTACAGAATAGAAAGAATCAGTTATAATACTCTTTTTCTGTTATATCTCTTCCATATGGTACCATATTAACTTGTCTTTTAGAAATCAAATCAGTTACTCATTTTAAACCCATTACTCATGGATATGAATTATGAATACTGTTCAGTTCACACTGTGCTCCTTAAGTCTGTTAGACTTGAACATCAGTATCAATTGGCAAAACCAAATTAATTGTTATTATTAACAGCTTCACCTTTTTCAAACATGACATCATAAATGCGTGAAATAAATGACATCCAGTAAAGGATTTTTATCTTTTTAAACTTAAATGATCACTTTTTAAGCAACATGAAATAAAATGAATTACACTTTTAACTGTATCAAATAAATAAATGAAATGCATAAATTGTTCCCTTTTAACAACATGACATGAGTAAAGTATTCCCTTTTAGCAGCATGACATGAATAAAGTTCTACTGTATTGGTCTGAACACAGTAACTTTAAGCAAAACATCTCTTTGATAAACACAAATAATACAAAGTTATCAAAATGCAAAATGTAAACTTTCTCCAACAACATCACATTACTCCAATTGGTTTTAGTATGAATTCTGAACACTATGTGTTGTTCTCTGACAAAATCCACTCATTGTTGTTAGCAAGATGGCTTCCTTCATGCTAAGCTAAACAACAAACTTACTGGAGTTCTCAGCAACCAGAACACAGTAAAACGTCACTGGAACCGGGCTCTCACAAGCAGCACTTGGTTTGCTGCTCAGGGACTGCAACTCTGGTTAAGCATTTACCAGAATTTTAGCTTAATTCTTTATATTTTAACAAACAGGCAGGAACTCTCTCTGTCTGTCTTCACTCTAGAGAGGATCAGTGAAGAATGAATGGAGTGACAACGCAGATGCGCCCTCTACTGGTCAACATGTGTATAGGTGTTGATGTACATTTCAAGTTAACCCTTTAGTGACAGCAACATGCATCTGTGACACCATAAAATAACACAGAATTAGTGACACCATATTCCATATGGGTTACACACTCCCCCCTTAAATCAGCATGTGTCCCTTCATGTGCTATAACATTTTCACTCAAATTGTTATAACTTCATGACTTTCATAGTCACCGAAGGAATTGAGTGCATTGTTGAAAGTCTCTAAAAGACTTTGAGCAAATGAGATGAGGGGTTTACCCAACTGTGGGTAGTCTAACCGGCCTGGTGCTCGCCGTAACCTTTCAGAACGGCGTACTGTATTGCTTTCCCCACGGTCTTCATTGGTTTCCTCAGCTTGCGTATCATGAACTTCTGGAATGTCTTTGGTTTCCTGAGCTTGCACATCATTAACTTCTGGAATTTCAATGTCATTTCCCTGTTCTCCTTCATTCAAATCCAGCAAGGGTACATCATCATCCTCCACAGTATTAGGTAGCATTATATGGTCTGGCTCAGGCAAGACCTCCACTTCCCCCAGAGGAGGTTGTTCAGCAGCACTCTCTAACTGGTGATCTCCAGCCACCTCAAGACATGCCTCTGCTCCTTCAACTGGCAACACAGGCCCATTATCAGCAGAGGGCTCCACTTGTGACTGGTTTTGTAGTGTCTCGCCCATTTCCTTATCTGTGGGAGGATTGTCAGATATGCCCAGCTGATTTGGGATGTCATAAACCTTTGTGAATCTCTCCTCGGTGAGAACTGAGGTTTCCTCAGGAAAGACTGTATACTCCTCTTCAGACTCAGAATTTGTCTCTTCCTGGACCAGAGGAGCACTTTGTCTTGTTCTGGGACGACGGATCGGCTTTGGCTGATCTGGTTCCTCTTCCTCAGCTTCAGCCAAATGCCCGCATGGCAACAGAAGATCTCTGTGTAAAGTGCGGATGGGACCATCTTCATCCACCTGTTGGACCATGTAAACAGGTAAGTCTCCCATCTGTTTCAAGACACTGTACACAGCAGACTCCCACTTGTCAGCGAGTTTGTGTTTGCCCCGCAGCCGTACATTCCTCACCAGGACTCTATCTCCCACTTCAAGGGTAGATTCTCGGACACTCTTATCAAACCGCCGTTTATTTCTTTCAGCAACTTTCTGGGAGTTTTCAATGGCTGTTTGATAACTCTCCTCCAGTCGAGACTTGAGGTTTCGTACATATTGCGAGTGTGATACGTGTGTCCCTTCCTTGACAGGTAAGTTGAATGCAATATCGACTGGAAGCCTGGGTTGTCTCCCAAACATTAATTCATAGGGACTGAACCCGGTGACCTCGTTTCTAGTGCAGTTGTAGGCATGTGCGAGCGGTTTAACAAAATCACGCCAGTGACTCTTCTCTTTCTCTTTTAGGGTGCCCAACATGCCAAGAAGGGTGCGGTTGAAGCGCTCAACCGGGTTGCCTCTAGGGTGATAGGGACTGGTTCGCACTTTCTTGATACCGGCTATGGCACAGAGTTCTTTAATAGTGTGAGATTCAAAATCCCGGCCCTGATCACTGTGCAGGCGTTCAGGAAACCCGTAATGCACCAGAAACTGCTCCCACAGACATTTCGCAACAGTAGTAGCTTTTTGGTCTTTGGTAGGTATGGCTACTGCATATTTTGTAAAGTGGTCTGTGATGACCAGGATATCTTTAGTATTGTGGGAATCAGGCTCCAGCGATAGGTAATCCATGCAAACCAATTGCATTGGCCTACTTGTCTGGATACTGACCAGAGGTGCTGCTTTTTCAGGCGGAGTCTTCCTCCTAACACACCGGCCACATGTTTTGACCTTGTGCTCAACATCAGCTGCCATTCGTGGCCAGTAGAATCTTGACCTTACTAAGTCAATGGTACGGTCTATGCCCATATGCCCCATGTCGTCATGGAGACACTTGAGTACAGTCGCTCTGAGAGGCTCTGGGAGTATGAGCTGAAAGACAGTTTTCTCTTCACATTGACGTTTCCTGTACAGGAGACCATCTCGCATCTCGAGGCGCTTCCACTCCTTAAGCATCAGTTTAAGTTCAGGGGAGTTAGAACCGATGTTACGGGGTACTTTGCCTCCAGATTCCAAAAGATGAAGGACATGCTTAATGGCAGGGTCAGCTTCCTGTCGTTCTCTGAGGTCATCCTCACTGAAGATGGGTACTGTTACATGACCTAATAAATCTTCATCACTATAGATGTCTGGGACAGCGTCGGCATTGAGAGCCAGGGATTCAACCAGCGTGATAGAAGGTAAGTCGTTGTTGGTTTCTCTTATTAGGTGTCGGTGACATAGGGCTGTAACTGCGTCTTCAGGTAAGTTTAGATGGTCAGGTGACGATGCTAGATGATGTGAGGTGAACTGTTTTATTCTCTTTCTTTCTTCCAGTGAAGCGTCATCATCAACTAACATGTCATGGGGTCGCCTGGAGAGACTGTCGGCGTCCTGATTGCTCTTTCCAGGCCTATACTTGAGATTGAAATTGAACGTGGAAAGGGCTGCTAACCAACGATAACTGGCAGAATCTAGCTTGGCTGAGGTGAGTATGTAGGTTAACGGATTGTTATCCGTTACCACAGTGAAGTTGTTACCATAGAGATAGTCTTGGAATTTCTCTAGGATTGACCATTTTAAAGCTAGAAACTCCAGCTTGTGTGCTGGATATCTTGCCTCACTAGGTGAAAGGCCCCTACTGGCATAGGCAATTGCTCTTGATTGGCCGTCCTGCTCCTGGTATAAAGCAGCTCCTAAACCAGTAGTACTGGCATCTGTATGAAGTGTATAAGGGAGCTTGGCATTTGCGAACCCCAGGGTGGGAGGGGAGGTCAGCTTCCCTATGATGCATTCGAAGGCTGCCTGACAAGCAGGTGTCCACCGTTCTGCGAATGGCTCTTTCGGGTTGAAGTATTTCCCTTTGCATGCCGTCACCTTCTGGCCTTTTCTGAGAGGTGGGTAGCCAGAGGTGAAGTCGCTTAGTGGCTTCACTATTTTAGAATAATCCTTGACAAAACGACGATAATATTCCGAAAAACCTAAAAAACACTTCAATTCTTTTAGGGTCTGGGGCCTTGGCCACGTTTTCAATGCAGCAACTTTCTCGGGGTCGGTTTCGACACCATCTCTTGAGACGACATGTCCGAGGTAACGTACGGACGTTTGGAAGAATCTGCACTTCTCGGGAGAGAGCTTGAGACCATTTTCTCTTAGCCGTTGGAGAACGTGCAGAAGCCTGGCCTCGTGTTCCTCCAGGGATGCAGAAAACACAATAATATCATCAAGGAAGACGAGTACATCCTTCAGGTTAATGTCACCCATGCATCTCTCCATTAGGCGCTGAAATGTACTCGGCGCGTTGGTTATCCCCTGGGGCATCCGGTTGAACTCCCAAAACCCAGGGGACAGACAAAAGCAGTTTTGGCTTTGTCACTCTCTTCCATGCCAATTTGGTAATATCCGGACTTAAGGTCCATCACCGAAAACCATTGTGACCCGGTGAGGGCAGAGAATGCTTCTTCGAGGTTTGGTAATGCATAAGCATCCTTTATGGTTTGCATGTTTAGCTTACGGTAATCGACACAAAGACGGACATCACCGTTCTTCTTCTTTACAACAACTATGGGTGAGGAGTAGGGGGACTCGGACTCCCGTATCACACCAGCTTCCAGCAGTGTTTTAAGGTGTCTCCTCACAGCCTCATAGTCATTAGGATGTATGGGTCTTGAACGTTGTTTAAAAGGGGTCTCATCCTTTAGTTTGATACAGTGTTTGACTTTGGTGGCATGACCAAAATCAAGGTCATGGTGTGCGAAAACATCAGAATAACCATTGAGTTTGTCTGTGATTCTGCTTTTCCATTCCTCTGGCAGAGGGGACTTGCCGAAGTCAAATTTCAGGGTGTTGTTTGTGGACTGACTCGTGGAAGATGTAGCACTACAACAATTCACAGTATTTTGTCAGGTAAGTGACTTTTTTCAACAATCTTATCGGGAGCATGCAGTTCTGCGACAACACAGTTTGTGGGGAGGGTTACATCATGGTCTGTCTCATTTCTCAGCCAAACAGACATCTTGTGCTGGGACTGCTGTGGCAGAGTGATGAGGCAACAGTCAACAAAAATGCCACCAGGTAAGACAGACTTTCTTGGCTGCTCCAGAACTGCCCATTTCTCAGTATTAGCAGGATTGACATTGACCTGGCCTTCCACAGGGACTTTCTCATGTGCAGGAATAACTTGCTGTGGTTTTCCTTTAAGTGTCATTAGACCTATTTTGCCAGTGGTCTTTAGCTTTTGTCTAAATTCAAGTGCACTGAGGATTTGTTTGTAGCCATGAACAGTTGAAGTGGTGTTTAGAGTGTTGTGTTGGCACTGTTCATCATATAGCACATCAAGTAAGTTAGTCCCTATCAGAACAGGCAAGTCACTGTTGGAGCGTAGATCAGGGACAACTAATGCTAAAGTGGTTACTTCAGATGCACTATCGATAAAGTCTTTTGGAAAACCAATACTGACTTCCACATAGCCTAGGTATGGAACGGACTGACCGTTAGCACCCTCTACATCGAGGAGATTGAACGGCTGGATTGGCTGTTCTGACAGGTGCTTTGTGTAGAATGAGTTTGATATTGTGGTCACCTGAGACCCTGTGTCAAGAAGGCAGTTGCACTTTACTCCTGACACGGTCACATCACTAATGCATTTGTTGCCAATTAGCCCTTTTGGTATTTTAGATTGGTGCTTTGTGCTGTGTGAACAATTTGAGACAATCTGTTCAACATTTGGTTTGGGACTGGGGTTAATCTTTGTTCCTGTTTGCCCCTCAACAGGAACAGAATTTAGTTTTTTTCTTCCCACAACCTCTGCTTCTCTTTGAGGTCCTTGCGTTTAGTCTCAACAAGCTCAGGATTTGGCTCATTGGGACAGGATGGGGCCATATGTCCATCTTCCCCACACTTAAAGCAATACCCCAGGCGCGGTCTCTTGTTGCCTTTTCGGATATCCTGCCGTGGTGGTGTCTCCACAGATTCTGTCTCAGACTCTTTTGCTTTGGGTTTCTTTGGCTTGGCGCCCTTGGTGGTAGCCCTGGTTGAAGATTCATCCATAGATGCTTTCAGGGTTGCCACTTGGGCTTGAAGTTGGGCAAGTTGTTTTTGTATTTTCGTTGTACTCTCATCAGGGTTGTCCTTCACAGCAGCTGCTGCCATGTCTCTCTCATCTGTGTCAGAGTTGTACACGTTCACAGTGTTAGACTGCACTTTAGCTTTTTGAAATCCGGTATGTTGCTTCATACGGCGAGATTTGGCAGCTTGCTTGTCTTCCTCAGTTCGTACTAAGAGCAACAATTCGGAAAATGAGGGTGGAGCATCCTTCTGCAGCTGGAACAGCTGAAGATGTGTGATTAAACTATTGTTAAAGCATCCCCTGCAGAACTGTTTCAGCAGTTGCCGGTCTGAATCGCTGGCAGCAATGCCATTCCTCTTGACTACTTTGCTCAATAGTGACTGTAGGCGATGTAAGTAAGCAGAAGGTTTTTCACCTGGATCTGAGTCGGTGGTAAGGAATGCAGCAAAGAGCTCGTCAGCATCATCTACAGTACCGTAGGCTGAGTCAAGAACACGCAAATATTCTCGGGAACTCGACTTAGGCCCAAGATGCTTAACAATGTGTACAGCTGGAGGAAGGAGACTTTCTACAATCTTTCTGACCACTTGTTTGTCAGGGACTGTGGTATCGCTGAAGTAGAACTCGACATTGCTACGCCAAGTGTCATAATCGACTTCCAGGCTGGGGCAAGGACTTTTTCCAGAGAAAGGCCTCAACCTGGAGTGGTGTGTTGACGACATGTCACTGCTCTTTACAATATGCTCCACGACCATTCTTTGGACTTCAGGTGTACTAATTTGTGCGGGAGATAGCTGGAAAGGGGATCTGGCACCACTAGGTAGAGTCTGTTTGAGTGGGGCCGTAAGATGATCAGCATTCACCTTTAAGTGAGTGGTTGAGTGAGTTGGGGTCTGGGCATTCACCGGTACAATTCTACTTTTATGAGGAGTAGATGATGGGGTTTGGTGCACAACAACCTCTTCGCATTGGGATTCCCGGTTGTGTTGAATTCTGGCCAACTCCTCTCGCAGCACTTTCTCAAAGTCTGTGCCACTCAATTTTGCAACGCCTTGCAGGTCAGAGAGGTAGGATTGGGTTAAACATGAGCCTGCATTAGTAGCATAAATGCTAGATAAACGCTGCACCTGGTGAGTAATGTTGGGATCTGAAGAAGGTCTGTTGTATGGTAAGTCACTCTCAAGTACATCCATGGCTGTACCAGATTTAAATTCAACATCAGCTGTGTTCTTGAAATTAGCATCTGAACTGTCAATGTTAACCACTCTTTCAGTGGACCCATATTGTTTCAAAAAATCCATTACCTCTTCATCTACTACAGTACCAGATAAACCACTCAGGAGTACTGAATTGGGCACCTTAATGTTTTCAGATCGAATGATATCCATGTTGCACGTGTACAGTCAGAGGTATTATAATGAATTGTGAACAAACGTGCCAGAGCTGTTCTACTGTATGTACAGTATGGAATAGGAATCACTGCTCCTGGCTAGCTCGCCAATTTTGTGTAGCGCCCTTACTCTGGTATAGTAGAGGCTGGCTCACTGGACTAGTTCTAGGTTCTGAGCAGTAGGGGTGAAATACTCACGAGGAGACTTCAGTACTTTTTAACACAGAACAGCTGCTGGCATATTTATTACACAAATACAAAATATAACAAAGCATGCAACAGTATGCTTTTAAATTGAAAATGTAACCCCCAAAAATAAAATAAAATAGAGCTCTCTTGTTTGGAAAATCAAAAATAGAATAAAATAAAAATGGAAGAATTGTCCTTTAAATTGTCTTTGCATGAGATCTACCCGGGTAGTAAAACAGACACTGGTGTGTACTGTATTCCTTATCCAAGGAATGAGAATATTTGAATCCTGATTCAGTTCAGTTCAATACTTGCGAATCTGATGTATGTCAGTTAAGTCAGCTCAGTCAAGTTCAGTCAGTCACTCTGCAGAATCTCAGAACCAATGCAGCTGGCCACACTGCATCCAAACGCTCCAATTCTGCAGGCTGTTTCTAACTGGGTTAGCTCGCCATCTCACTCAGCTTGGTTTGAAACCAAACTTCCACCAGGATCACAAAAAACCAATCTGCACATAGCAGTACAGAATAGAAAGAATCAGTTATAATACTCTTTTTCTGTTATATCTCTTCCATATGGTACCATATTAACTTGTCTTTTAGAAATCAAATCAGTTACTCATTTTAAACCCATTACTCATGGATATGAATTATGAATACTGTTCAGTTCACACTGTGCTCCTTAAGTCTGTTAGACTTGAACATCAGTATCAATTGGCAAAACCAAATTAATTGTTATTATTAACAGCTTCACCTTTTTCAAACATGACATCATAAATGCATGAAATAAATGACATCCAGTAAAGGATTTTTATCTTTTTAAACTTAAATGATCACTTTTTAAGCAACATGAAATAAAATGAATTACACTTTTAACTGTATCAAATAAATGAATGAAATGCATAAATTGTCCCCTTTTAACAACATGACATGAGTAAAGTATTCCCTTTTAGCAGCATGACATGAATAAAGTTCTACTGTATTGGTCTGAACACAGTAACTTTAAGCAAAACATCTCTTTGATAAACACAAACAATACAAAGTTATCAAAATGCAAAATGTAAACTTTCTCCAACAACATCACATTACTCCAATTGGTTTTAGTATGAATTCTGAACACTATGTGTTGTTCTCTGACAAAATCCACTCATTGTTGTTAGCAAGATGGCTTCCTTCATGCTAAGCTAAACAACAAACTTACTGGAGTTCTCAGCAACCAGAACACAGTAAAACGTCACTGGAACCGGGCTCTCACAAGCAGCACTTGGTTTGCTGCTCAGGGACTGCAACTCTGGTTAAGCATTTACCAGAATTTTAGCTTAATTCTTTATATTTTAACAAACAGGCAGGAACTCTCTCTGTCTGTCTTCACTCTAGAGAGGATCAGTGAAGAATGAATGGAGTGACAACGCAGATGCGCCCTCTACTGGTCAACATGTGTATAGGTGTTGATGTACATTTCAAGTTAACCCTTTAGTGACAGCAACATGCATCTGTGACACCATAAAATAACACAGAATTAGTGACACCATATTCCATATGGGTTACATACACAAAAGTTTTATTCTCTTGATAGGCCTATACAAAAGCTAATAGGTCATAACATTTCATAGATAAAACAGGTTCAAATGTATGACACTGGTTCAGCACTATAAATTGTACCCCTACTACAGCCTAGGGATTGGCGCTAAGGTTTACCCAGGGGGGAAGGGGAACCAGCTAACCAGCCCAGGGCAATGGCACCCCAAGCCACAGCACACAAGAACAAAAATAGTAAAATAATTTAAATGGCACACAAAAAAGGAAAGGGGATACCACCACCACTGTAGTGGGTGTCGCCTGGTCCCGATTGGGGCCTCAGCACCAGAACTAGTCAGAGAGGACAAAATGAATTAGTGAAGACTAGCACAATTATTAAAATAAAAATATATATTAGGTTGGGGGTACACAGTGTCTATAGGCGACTATGGGTTTCACGCAACAAGGCAACATAATTTGATAACCAACTTGATAAACCCAACTGAGGGCCGGATCTAGGCATAGGCAATGCCCTGACTGCCCCCCCAAAAGTTACATTTATGGTGTGTGTAATATGAAATGTGAGCTTACCATAATCAAAGTAATCTTTAATCATATTTCATGCATCATTGCACAATTCAAATAATCTGTCTGTTTCTGTGTTCCTGCCAGGCAAAATAGATCCAGGCAAAGCAGCAGCGTTTGTTCCTCTTCACCGAGCCTGGGAATACAAGCAGCCATGTTAACCTACTATTTAATAACAATTAACAATGACACAGGAACACAGAAACAGACAGATGTAACCTACCACTCATTCCAGGGCACAATTAGTGCCTGCGGACACACTTTGCGTGGTCCAGTCACCCACCCACACAGGGGTAGAGAAGTGCTCTTGTGGAGGAACGGACAGTTACACACAGGGACTATAACAACAAGAAACAACCAGTGAAGTTCATGACCATAACATAATATGCACTGCAGGCACTCGCTAAACAAGAGGGACATATCTGCGCTGATGCATGGTGGACAAGCAAACTGAAACCCAACGGGCCAGCTTTGTCGAAGGAAACCTGTCAGTGAGGACAAGACACTGCTGGCAATAAGCCCACTGATTAGTGGGAGGAGGATGGGCCATGGGCAGAGTGAGAGACAACGCCCATCCTGCTGCATTGCAGACACAAACTGATTTGTGATACACAGTCATCTTGTTTTCAGAGCTGTAAACACTGCCGTGCCGTCCGTCCGTCTTGTTTTCAGAGCAAAGGTAATTCGAGGTGAATGAAGACTCAGCATTGGGGCAGAGGATTGTAAATCACAACTGGTATGTTTGTACAACTTTATTATCTCACTGAATAACAACAGTATAGAAACATTTACAATATTTATAAATAATGATTGTGAGTATCACTGCCACGGGGAAGAAATGTTCCTGTCTTAATGGACCATATATATGAGCGCGAGAGAGAGAGAGAGAGAGAGAGAGAGAGAGAGAGAGAGAGGGGGGGGGGGGGGGGGAGAGAGAGAGACTGACTTTAAAAATACCTTTATTAAAGCAATGCTATCCCAACAGTATGTTCATATAAATATTATTCTCACATACAGTACAGTAATCAAACAAGTGCTCCAGGCATTTTTCCATGAAAGCAACAAGACATTTGACATTAAACAATAAAATCTGATTCTCCGGACACAGTCAATTCTCAATCCTCCCACATTCTAGAAACAATAGACATTCAGTTGATACAGAGGGTTCAGCCATTACATTGATTCTGTGCTCCTAGCCTGGTATATCACACTAATAAAAAATCCCTGTGAAAAGATAACATTTTATAAACAAATTTAAACAAACTACTTTAACAGTCATTCGGTTAAAGGACAACTTTGTTTTTTACAACCAAGGTTTATGTTTTAGCTTGTAATTAAAGTAAATAAAAGATGAGTGTTACCTTTTTTTCATTTACTGCTTTTTATAGTTTTAGAATTTTTTATTTTCTTTTTTCTGCGATTTCTTTATACATTTTTACAGTAGCTCTTCTAGACCCCAATAACTCACATCTGGCCATCAAAGACCACGGGACCTTTTTTATTGTGCAAAAAATACATATTTAGCCGCCTGCCCAAATGCCTCCGGCCACTTTAAAAAAAGATCGCGAAAATTGCTAAAACTATAGAAAGCAGTATGATTTTTTTTTAACACTCATCTTTTATTTACTTTAATTACAAGCTAAAACATAAACCTTGGTTGTAAAAAATCAAAGTTGTCCTTTAAGCTTGCAGATCAGGCTGCATTGGCTACTTGAAAACAGCAGATCTACAAGCTCACAACGGGTCGCATCGCGACGTGAGCTTGTAGATCTGCTATTTTCAAAATATATGAGCGCTTATGCGAGAGCATTTTCGGGAGTCGGGACTGGCACGGCCGCGCCACTGTAATCTTTTCATGGACAGCGAGGTCTCTAAACTTACAGTAGCGTGTCCTATATGGAGTTATACAACCCTACCTGGGTTGAGGATATAAACCCATAGAGTTATAATATATCGTATAAACCCGACACTCCAAACCTTTAACCAGCGCAGGTTATTCTTCATGCTGTGGATTCATTTGGGCCACCGCGGGAGATTGGACATTTAACCCTCCAAACACACACCAGTCTTCATCCATTAATGTTTATAATTCATTCATCAATGATCACTCCATAATTGTTCAGATTATTGACTGCCTTGCCTGCTATCTCTCATTTAACGTGGCGTCACGGCAGCCTGTGACTCAAGGGGGAATACATGATTGCTTTATTTTAGTGTAACTAGAACGCACACCGCGCACTGCTCGTAATGGGTTAAATTAATAAAATGTAACAAAGAAAGCATATATGCAGTGTCAGCAGACAAACACTGTAAATGTATGTGAATCACTGGTTGCTTTAGTATGGAAAATATATTAATTTGCATATAATTATTGCCCTCTAGATTTGAATCTTTCATGGTGAGAGATGACACCGCATGCCAGAAAGATGATTGACGATGAAAACCTGAAAAACTGGGAAAAGCTCGGCTCAGGGGCCTTTGGTAGTGTCTTTAAGGTCAAACACAAACAGCTGGACAAAGACGTGGCCATTAAGCTGCTTCGATGATGATGATAGGTATTATGACAATGATTAAAATGCAAAATAATTGTGATGAGAATTGCGTCTGCAAGGTTGATTCACACTAAGAATCAATTATTACATAATCTAAGTCCTATTAAAGTTGCTTTCATGTAACTGGGTTCTAACTGCTGTCTATCTCCTCCTAAACTGCAGCTCTGGCACCTTTCTTTCTGCCTTGTGTCGAGAGGCTGATCACATGGAAGATGCCGACCACCAGTTTGTGCCCAGGGTCTATGGGATGTACCAGGGCTCTCCCCCTGGCATGGGCTCTACTGAGATGCATGGTATAGTAATGGAGCTGATGGAGGGAGGCTCCCTGCAGTCTCTTCTGAACACCCTGTCCAAGCGTCCACCCTTGCCCCTGGCTTTCCGTTTGGCTCACCAGGTGGCCTTGGCCATGAACTTCCTCCACAGTAAGAAAGAACTTGTGCACATGGACCTGAAACCGGATAATGTGCTACTGGATGCCAACTTAAATGTCAAGGTACACGTATCCATGTATATGAGATTTCTATTCATAGGCACATTATTCACTATTCAACAGGAAGCAGCCTGTTTGCTTAACGTCATAACTGCAAAAGTTTGGATTTCATTCAGGGTTGCATATTGGCACATTTTGTCCTTACTTATTCTCTTCACTGTCCTGCTTACACAAAAACAGAAATGACAGAAATGCCTAAAACAATCAACAATTTATCCTTTCTTTCAATAGATAGCAGATTTTGGCTTGTCTACAGTGTCCAACAGTGTTATGCTGACCGGGGGCAAAGTTGACAAAGGAGGCACTGTAGCCTACACCCCCCCTGAGGCATTTGAAGATGAATACCATCGTGTTCGCTCCTATGATGTTTACAGGTGAACTCTTGAAGGAAAACTGTTGATATAGAGTTATTACATAAATGTTCTTGTGTGAAAACCTTTTCAAACCTTTTCCAACCCATTATTTTCCTTTTCATTAGCTATGCTATTCTTCTCTGGACCATTCTTACAGGAGAAAAGCCCTATCCAGGTAAATGTGTATATTGCTTGAAGTGAGACGCTGTGCGTGATCAGAAATAGTTATCTGAATGGAGTCTAGTTTGGCTTCAAGCAAAACTCGAGGATAAGTTCCTCTATCAGCTTAGCGACGGCAGCCATGTCTGTAGGGGGGCCGTCCTTCTTGCCGTCTTTTCTGGATGTTTTCGACGCCATTTCAAGTTATATCGACGAAACAACAGGAAGAAAAGTCATATAAAAAGAAACACCAATGTTGTGTATCTTCACTGCGTAAAAAAGGGGGCTTTATTTTTATTTAAAGTGAAAATATTGCGAGAGCCTCGTCCAAATGCGTCTGCCTTGTTTGTGACCCCGAAGCGGGAACCTTGACCTTTCCAGGCTTTACACACACGCACGCACGCGCGCGCGCTAACACAAACACGCGCACGCGCACACACCAATGATTCCTGTGTTTTATGTAGGTAAGGATCATGGCTTGGTGGAATTTAGGATTCAAGAGGGAGACAGACCCGATCTTACAAAAATAGATGTGAAGGAAGCAGATGGATTAGAAGTGCTGGTTGACCTCATGAAGAGATGCTGGGATGGTGAGCCCACTGAGAGGCCCAAGTTCACAGGTGAATTTACAGTTTTACTCACATAATTTCATATTATCCATTCATACATTTCAAGTAGTTAAACGAGAGATCAATTTGAAAATATTAACATATTTTTTGTGAAAAGTCAGTGCTATGAAGAGATACAGAGGTCTGGCGATTAGTGGGGTAACGTTACTTCTAAAAGTAATGGTTTGAACCTGACAATGTGCCAATGCTCTCTTTGCACCTTAATCTCATGTGCAATGCATTGATACACTTAAGCACCTTAATGCCTAATGCCATGTACATACCTGCTGCTATTGATGCACCTTATGTTTAACCTCATGTAGCCTACATACTGTGACAGCTGGATCATATTATGTAGATATCTTGATTTCTGGATTTGTGCTTTGAGCATTTACGGGGATTTTCATTTCAGAATGCATTGAAGTGACAGGTTGTGTGTTTTCAAAACATGAGAAGGGAATCGATGCTGCTGTCCACGGTAGGTGATTGTTTGTTTTAACACACGCACGCACGCACGCACGCATTTCTGTCTGTAGCCTTAAAGTCACAACTGCTGCAGCAACTGAACATTTGTTCAAAGATTGTTGGACAACCACGTCAGAGGCTCTATACATCTACTTATAATAACAGTATGATAAGGTTGGCAAGGAATATCACTTCAAACACTAGCCATGCTTTGTATGGAGAATATAGGTTGCTGCCTTCAGGAAGGAGATACAGTGTTCCAACACACATCAAACTGAAGAGGTCCTTTGTCCATCAGACGACATTGAGGCTTAATCAGGAGTTTGGGCCAGGGGTAGGCTGAGTGGTGGACATTGTTCTTGTCTTTGTAGGTCTTTATGTATGTATTTTGTTTTGTTTTTTTGTGTCATGTCAAATGTGTGTACTGTTTGTGTTGCATACATGGCTGCTGGGTCACCAGACAAATTTCAGTGTAAACTGACAATAAAGTATTATCGTATCGTATCGTATCGTATTAGTCTATGGTAACAACATTACCAGCAGTAATTGAGCATGTCTGACAGTGAGAGTGACCACAGTGTGCAGGCCTCTGCAGGTTCTAATTATGAAGATGATAATGATGATGATGATGTGGTGATTGCTTCTGCTTCTTCAGACATTCAACTGTTTAGGTTTGAACTTGTAGCAGCTCAGAGTCAGCCTCAGCCATCTGAAGCAACAGCACCCCTTGCACAGGCATCTCCACGAATGGGCAACACCAATTGGTAAAAAATAAATAAAAAGAAAGCCGGCATAGTTTAAGATTGATTATTAAGTTTCATATCAAGTAATAGTGGTAAAACTATATTTCTGTTGTAGGTGTAACTGTCACAAGTGTGTTGCGATGACAACCCATGTAGAGAGTGTCTGCTGCCATGGCTATGCACAGACACTCAACACCATGCGCGAGGATCCGGAGCTGTGTAGATGCATCACAGACCACCTTGGGTTCCCATCTGTCTGTCTGGACGTGCATGTGTTGAGGGCAGCATACAATCAATGGTTTCAGGACCACAGAGCTGATGCCGAGGAACTTACAAGTCAGCATGAGTGAGTGTTATAATATACACAACCAAACACATTACCAATTCACCGATACTCGTTATCGTCGTTGTTGGGCAGAAACCAGCTAACTAAAATGTTCAGCTTTTCTTTTTTCATAAATCAACGCTATGGAACACCCCTTACATCTGTGTGTTGGTTAAACAAATACTGAACCAATGAAAAGTATTGAAAAGTGCTTCAGACAAAAACTCCATTCGATTCTCAAACTGTCGACCAAACCAGCTAACTCCACCCCCTCTCCCCTGCGTGGCACACAGAGCAGCTGCAGACTTAGAGCGAAAGAAAACTTAACTTTAATGAGGCAGGGTTTCTTCCCCCGTAGTCTGTTAAAGCTATTTATGCAGTGTACCTGTTTATCAAACTTAGCACTGACGCTAATGTCACAATTAATTATATTTCTAAAATCTATGTAGTATTTTCTGAGTAGAGCAATGCGACAAGAAATGAGTTCATATAGCATTTCTCTCGCTAGTTCTACAGAAACTGCAACTCCGTGAACCCCTCTTTGCAGAAGTTATTGTAATATTTAAAGTCCTGCTTATTAGTGTAGGCCTATATAAGCAGAAGCAGTGTCATGAAGCAGTGTCAGGCGTTGTGATCCATTGTGAGCTTGGATCTCCATTGTCAGCTGTTTTTATCAATGATGGATAAAACCTCTTCACTCCACTTGAGCTTGATTGGGGTAAAGTGGTGATAACATAATGACGTATGCAAGTATCTGACAATATACAGTACAACGTTCCAATACCAACTTTGATGAAGCAGTATTGCTTTGTTTTCAAAATATAAGGTTTTCTCCATTTCTTGAAAAAAAAAATAGTTTTTTAATTTCCTGAAAAATGGAAATTTTGGGGGGCACGGTGGCGCAGTTGGTAGCGATGTCGCCTCACAGTTAGAAGGTCCTGCGTTCGATTCCCACAGGGGACGCTGTTGGTGCTGGGGGCGTGTCCTCTCCTCCGCGTCATCAGTGCCCATACCTTAGGTGGGGTTGGCGAAAGGGCCTTTCTGTGTGGAGTTTGCATGTTCTCCCCGTGTGTCCTAGCGGGTGGGTACCCTCACAAAAACATGCAGTAATCCTGGTCACAATACTGCCTCCCCCTGGCCAGCCGGGGCGCCTGATGGAGAGGAAGGGAACTGGTTGGAATAACGTGTTCCTTCCATGCGTTACTTCCAACCGGGGAAACTCTCCCCTGTCAGGTGATAAGAAGGTCAGTTGTCTCTCATGCATTAAAGGAGGCATGAGCTCGGCCCTGGCCTCCTTAGGTTGGCAGAGGGAGTGTAGTGCCCAGGATTATATAGACAATTGGCACTGGGTGTAAAAAATGGGGTTACAAAATCGTGGGATAAAAAAATTGAAAAAAATTGAAGAAAAAAAAGAGTTAGCTGGTCTCTGCCCGACAGTTATACAAGTTTTCTTTTTCACATATGAAAATGTAAGGCACACATACTACACATAGTGCAGTAATTGCTACCAACACATTACACATTACTCATTTTGTTGCCACAGCATAACACAGTATGTCAAAAACAAAATATTTAACCAAAACCAGACAAGCTTTAATGTTTTATTTCTTCTTCCTCAGAAAATTCCGTAACGTTGCATACAGACAGTTTGTAATGTGGAACTGGAAAAGACTTGGGAGGCGCAACGAAGTGCCCATTCCGTCGTGTGTTGTAAATAGGATCAGACAGACTTTTCCAAATGATGCTGGGGTTCCCTACACTGGGTTCAAGCTGCCATAAAATGTATGTAACCTTCAAATTAAAAGAAAAAAAAATAGCTCCTCTCCACGTTATTACAACACATTGTAAACCCTCCAGAAAAACGCAATTATGCGATCGCATAATTTACTGCATAATCAGCCAAATGGCGCAGATTATGCGGGGGTAATTTTTTTCCCAAAAGGGCGCGCATTCACCGTAATAATCACATATTTCCACGCAAACTATGCGGTGCTCGCTTAATTTCACAATCCCCGCATTTTTCCACCTAACGTTTATAAAGTCATCTTCTCACCCGTTTCACGTTCACACACAGAAGCAAACAAATCGTGGTGTGATGTGAAACAACAGTGCTCCTGTGTGTGTGTGTGTGTGTGTGTGTGTGTGTGTGTGTGTGTGTGTGTGTGTGTGTGTGTGTGTGTGTGTGTGTGTGTGTGTGTGAGCGCTGGCTGCACTGGCTCTGTACAGAGGCAGACAGTGCAGCAGACAATAATGAAGCCTAAATTAACCTCCTCCATCAAGATTCAAGAAACTTTCCTAATGACAATTTCATGTTTATCCTACTTTATGCGACGTCCATTGCACTCCTTGTAAACTGAGTTTGAAATGTTGCCACCTTCAAAAAGGTATCCAGAACACCAGCTCCTCATACAAAAGTAGTAGTATTCCATGGACGCTGATATAAACAACACTTGTAAGCAAAACATTTTAAATCCCTTTAGAGAGAGTAAAACCACATACATATACTGGAGTTTAGCATTAGTATGACATAGGTAATTTTCTCGCCTTGAAGTATGGTAATTGAAGGGCAGAGAGTTGACAAAGGTTTGCTTTTTTGCCTAATAATGAAAGGCACACAAAGTTATGATGTATGTTTTGCATAGCTCAACTCACCCCTAAATTAATATGAATTTGACTGCAGACCCCATCTGAAAAATAATTTGTACCAGGGAAGATTTGTGTTGTTATAATGTTTCAAGGATTCCAAATGATTCCAAATGTTTCAACTATTTTCAAGATTACTTTGCATATAAAAAAAAATCCTCAATTTCCCACAATTTCACCACATAAACTCACATAAAACCCCCGCATATTCGATCACATAATCAAGGATTTTGGCCCGCATCATCATGCGTTTTTCTGGAGTGTCTAACTAATGGCTTCAGGTGCTTTCATTTGTGCCCCTTCATATTTTGCTTCCAGACATAAACATGTACTCTATAGATAGCTTTTTCTGTATCTGTAACATTTAATGCACATTAAAGCAATCAAGTACAATTACACGTTAGATTATTTATTATGTCAAGTTGGCATAACGTTTACAGCAATCATTACTTACTCTCTAAAATACTCCATCCAGGCTGTATACAGCATGATTTCAGCATGCAGCCCGTTTTCTCTGCGCCGGAGCTGTTCTTTTTTTTTTTTCATTTTGTATTTAATTTAGTGTAGTTTTTATGGTGTATTGTATTTTCTTAGCATTTTAGAAGCTGCTTTAACAGGATCTTTTAATATTAAATTTGGTTTTACCTTTTGAACTTCCACTCTTCCGCTTCAATCCTTGCCACTGCTCTTATTATTGTCCCACAAACCTACGACTGCCTGTTTGATATTTTAGCTTATGTAGCCAAGCTAAGTTTTAGCCCAGAGGACCAACACCAAGGTGGCGTAGTCGGTTCTTTAACATTTTTATGGTCTTGACACAGCACTGTGCACTTTAATTAGCCTGTGTCAGGCCGAGGGCCATACGCGAGGGCCATGCATGCGCACGTACGTGGCCGCATGCGCAGTAACTGCGAAAACTCCGGCCTTAGAGTTAAACAGAGATTCGAAACAAACGCTATGAACAGCTTGAATTTGGGAAAAATGTCGTTCCTGAGTGTCTGCACACTTGTGCGCAACTTCAGATCAATTGCTCAATGCACTGAGGAGAAAAAACGTTTCGGACAGGTTTGTAGAATTATAGGATGATGCATTAATATAACTTGTGTTTGGTTTCCTATCAATTTGATTAGACAAGCAGTTGTCAGGCCCTCAGGACACTCTCAGGGGCCCTGATTCAGCCCCTTTTTGACTATGCTTGCTCCTCTTGGTACTCCAACACCTCAATGTCACTGAAGACTAAGCTTCCAACCTCCCAAAACAAACTGATTCGACTACTTCTCGGACTGGGGCCCATGACCCACCTCTCTCCCACTCACTTTGCCAGCCTAGGCTGGCTCAGGGTGGAAGACAGGGTTAAACAACTAAAAAATGGGACTGTCTTCAAAATCGTAAATGCAGATTTGCCCGAAATGTCCCCTATACCCGCATATCTGTCTAAATACCTCCAAAAAGTTAGTGACACCCACAGTCACGAAACTAGAGGGAGCGTAAACAACAATCTGGTACCACCCACCCATAAAACAAACATGGGCAAATTCTCCTTCTACAGCACGGCCACCAAGGTAGGGAATAGTCTAACCCCATCCCTCAAAAAATGCAGTTCGCTGGGCTCATTTAAAACAGCCCTAAAAACTCATCTTTCTGGAGGCCATAAGAGGAGGTAGTACCAGTTTCCCGGTAGACAGACGACCCCCCTCCCCTGGTTGCTACTATATTCTGTATGTCTATGAAATTAATTCAAGAACCCCAACGGAAACAAGTCCGCAAGGACTTTTTTGGTCGGACCTTTTAGACAAAAGCTAGACAATTATAAATGTAAATGTGCTGTTTTACATTCTTTTGCCTAATACAAATTTCAATCAATCAATATGGAGTGTACATTCAGTGTGCATAGTTTAGTTCTAGCTGTGTCACAGGCATGCATTTGTGTGTAGGGGGTTGTGGGGGTCCCCGGGGGTCCATGGAGTCAGAATCACAATAAGGACAGTGACGTCTATGTCTAACTGACTGACCAGCAGGCAGCTCCACAGTGACACCTACAGGTGACTGTCGCTACTACTGTAGCTCTACAACTCAAGGTTCTTCCAAAGTTGAACATCACATTAAAGGTAGGGTAAGTGATTTTCTTTGGTTAAAATAAGTGTTTAAATACCTCTATATTCTGATAGCACTCATTGCTAAAGAGTGTTTGTTCAGTAACAGGACTCCATGTCTCGTCTCCTCTCTTTAAGCAGAAAATGCATTTTCAGGTCAAGGATACCAATTTTATCCAATCAGCTCAACTGCTTTACACAATACCTTCACAGTCCATACAAAGCTACAGCAAACATCTCTATTGTTGAATGGACAGCCCCGCTGGATGTTCAAATTGTTTATTTTACATAAAACCATTTCATAAGTGCCAAACACACTTGACAAAGTCAACACAGTAGACAGGATTCACATTCAGGATGTTGTTGGTATTACATACCTCAATATTATATAATATATATATGAGTTTGTTTAAACCACTGCTTCTCAACGTCGGGTTCGGGGACCACCAGGGTCTGTAACTCTAAGAGTGTACAGATGAAACCAAATGGACCCTTACGGGTCTGTAAGTGTGAGAGTGTACCCTCACGGGTCCATTTCCATTTGTACACTCTCACAGTTAAAATAACATTGTGAATTTTACAGTGTAGATTGGAGTCCAATGTCTTTGTCCATGACATTTCTATTCGCGACATCGTGGCCGTTGGCCACAGATATGTCTCCATTAGTGGCATTCTTGTTGCCAGGCAGCATCTTGTTCCTCACTGCAGCATGTAGGACGGCCAGCCAGCGCTGCTTGAGCTCTAGGGAATGGCAGAATGGCCCGGGGAGAATCCTCCATGCTGTAGCCCAGCAGAGACACACTGGACTGGGGCTTTGCATCCTGGTTGTTGGGGAGAGTGGGGATAAGTGAATCATGGAAGTTGAGGTAGCATACTGTATATAAGATGTACTTGATATGGATGGAATAGGAGTTGGTGTCATGAGGCAGGCGAGTGTGGGTGTTGGGTAACTGGGAAAAACAGCACCATTCATCATGTTATGTACTCTCCTCACCCCAAGTTCATGTGCAAATTGTATCTGAATAAAAAGTACAATAGCGGAAGATTATTTCAGTATCTTGATGCCAGCTGCAGGTTGCTTTAAATGTTTTTTTTTTCATTGGACAACAGTGTTAGCGTGGCATTTTTTCAATGTTTTTTTTACATTGGACGACATAGTGCATGGCATTTTTTAAATGGCTTTTACATTGGAAAACATACTATATATTTCTACATCAGCACGGTTTATGCTTTCTATGAACTATTGAAGGGGTGGTTTGTAGATAGAAGAACTGTGTGTGTGTGTGTGTGTGTGTGTGTGTGTGTGTGTGTGTGTGTGTGTGTGTGTGTGTGTGTGTGTGTGTGTGTGTCCTGTCACAGTTACATAATTGCCTGATCGCAATCATTTGAGATAATATCAATAATTTTGCCGAATCATCATCAAAGTTTCTATGTTGAAAAATGTTCACACATTTATTATTCATCGCAGTGCGCGCTGCTTGGGGGTTAAAGTAAAACCCAAACGTATTCCAATTATGACGATGTGATTGGTGTTATTCAACAACGTAGGCCTACGTAAGCTATTTATTATTTAATTCATGATTTAGGTTTTCGTTTGGGATATATCTTATATATGGCTAGAATTAAAAAAGGTAATACGTATATTTTTTGTTTTATTTGTGTTATTATTTTCTTATTGGATGTGTCTGTGTCAGTCAGGTATCGGGTCTGTGCCCTGTGTATGCAAATAGCATGTGCCATTCCCCGCATAGGCGTGTGTGCTGTGTAGCTGTGTGTGAATCCACAGAGATGATTGGTGGGGTAACTTCACATGTTGGAGAAGTTCCTCTTCTCGGCCGTATTCCGCTTCTTCATGTCGGAAAACAGGTGGGGCGAGTCTCCGCCACATTTATCAACAGCGGTACACCTGCTTGATACATCTCAATAGACGGGTTTCCTGTTTGTAAACATGAGAGGATGCTGCGCGCGCAAGAGAGGGATTTGCATGCAATTTCTAAAGTGAGCCTATAGAGGGCGCTATTACCCGCAGCAGCTCTGGTCAAATGTCCATTCATAAAAGAAATGGTCTTCACCGGTGTTCTGCCCTCTAATGGCAAGTGTTACCAGAGCCACCTAGTGGCCATTCAATTTATTGTCAAGTGTTGCCAGAGCTACCTTTATACAGCAGGTGTGCTGTGTTGCCCTGATTAGAAGCACACAGGTGTATGTGCTCTTGATTGTGTGTGTGTTCTGAGATTCTTCATTTCACCATCTGTTGTTGACCAGTCGACAGCATTGTCTGTAAGTGTGATCTGTTCACTTTTCCTTTGTTCTTATGACTGGAGACTGTAGTTCTGATTTGTATGTATTCATGCATAATTGATTTGTTTTACATTTGCTCAGTGATTTACCTGCTTGGTTGTTTGTTTGTTTGATACAGCCTGTCATTTTCTTTCTTTTTCTCATAGTTTTACTCCATTTCTGAATGTACAAGTGTGACAATAAACACCGGAGCTTGGACGCTACTTCCTGACTCCAATGTCATTTTTGAAAGGAGTTTGGCTGACTGTCTAACTATGTACACTAATGTACACATAGCAAGGACAGTACAGTAAAAAGACAAGACAGCAGCTGGACAACAAGCATTGTAAGTGCACCACAGTACAGCCATGGCCGATCAGAACAGTCCAGATGAGAAGCCATCTAGTGTCAGCTCGAAAAGCACAAGCTCATCTAGAAGATCAGTCAGTTCTGCAGCAGCTCTAGCACGAGCCAAAGCCGAGGCAGCACAGGCTCGTGTTTCTTTTGCCGCAAAGCAGCTAGAAATTAAGAAAGAGAAAGTCCGACTGCAAGCAGAGGCTGCAACACTGGAGGCCACACTGGAAGCTCTACATGTGGAGGAAGAAGCAGCAGCTGCTACTGCTGAAGCGGAGATACTGGAAGCTGCTGCAGCAGAGGAGGTAGATCGCCACAGCAGTGCTCGTCATAGCTCTCCATCACGCCACAGCACCCACAGGCGGACAAGCGAGTATGTCCAGGACCAAGCTAGAATAAAATCAGATTCACTTTCCTCAGGGTCAGTGCACGAAAACACAGAATCACCACCAGCCCAACATGAGGTCACTCAGGTGAATCATTCACGCTACACTGATGAGGCTCAATTCTCTGTTATTGACGAGTGGACATCTGGACAAGAGTTCAAACTCCTTCCGTCTATCCCATTGAGACCTGTCCCTCAATCTACTGCTCCCAATGGCTTGGACAGTAATCATGCCAATGATCAACACATCAACAATCCCATCCAGTCACAGTCTAACATGATGATGAACAAACCATCATATCAGACTCCCATCCAGTCACAGTCCAAAATGATGATGAGCAAGCCGTCATATCAGACTCCCGGTCAGTCACAACGCAACGTGACAATGAGCAAGCAGTCCCCCATCCAGTCAGAGCCCAAGGTGACATTCAGTAAAGCAGCCGGGCAGCCTTCCATCCATTCACAGCCGTCCCAACGTGATCCCACTCAAACAACTTATGCACAGACTCCTAACATGACAGACTTCGCTCAATATTTAGCACGCAGAGAACTTGTAAATACAGGGCTCACAAAATTTGATGACAGGCCCGAGGGCTTTAGAGCATGGGAATCATCCTTCTGTAATGCTACTGGTGGCTTAGGCTTGAGTGCTAGTGAGGAGTTAGATCTATTGTCATCATGGCTCGGAAAAGAATCATCAGTACACGTATGAGAAATCCATGTCAGGGTATGGAAACACGAGAATGCCCATATCTGTGCACAAGATGGATTTAGCTGCAACAACTGACTCCAGCACAGATGCAGCAAAGGAGGAAGAGGATCCTGGAAAACAATGTCCTATCCACCTTAAGCCTCATCCACTTGCAAAATGCAGAGACTTCAGAAACGCAAGAGGAGGCAAGCTACGGTGGGGAGCAACAGGGTGCTTTCTACCACACAGCATGGGGGTACTCAGCTAACATAGATGAGCCAAAGACAGTGAAGCCAAAGCCCATGGTGATCAGAAACACCATGTCCAAATCTGCCAGCACAATGACATGCCCACCTGTCAAGAAACTGGCCCAGTCTGTTCAGAAGGCCAGTTGCAGCACTGATGCTCAGCCCCTTATGCTAAGCCAACCTTTCACTGATCCCCTGCAGCAACCTCATTCCCTCATCTCTGCCTCACCCACTTATGCACATAGAGCTGGTCTATTGCATCCAAACAAAGTACAATCGCAACCTGCAGCTCATGTCATCTTAAATGGACCCCTCAAACAGCAGAGCCTTCATAAGCGGTCCTTTCACTCTGCATCACAGAAACCAAACACCAGCCGTATTCACAGTCTTTCTCCAAAGGAACCCACGTCTTCAAGCAGACCCATTTCCAGTCCCCAGAAGCCAGACCTCAGCGGCTCATCGGGACAAACTCCAGACCAACTGAGGAAGAGGAAGAAAGAGCGCCACTGTGAGGTCAAAGGCCACATGGAGCCGCCTGCGACCTCTGCCGTGGCAGTGGAACCCATGGAACCTGCCAGCCCAAAGAAGTGCAATGGATCGACGTTACAGTCCAAGGAGTAGTCAAGGAGGGTTTCAAAACCATATCAGATACCTGAAGACGGCTCTTTATTTCTCAAGTCATTATATTGTAAATGTTGTAGTGGTGTCTTGTAGACACCAGGCGGGGAGTGTTCTGCCCTCTAATGGCAAGTGTTACCAGAGCCACCTAGTGGCCATTCAATTTATTGTCAAGTGTTGCCAGAGCTACCTTTATACAGCAGGTGTGCTGTGTTGCCCTGATTAGAAGCACACAGGTGTATGTGCTCTTGATTGTGTGTGTGTTCTGAGATTCTTCATTTCACCATCTGTTGTTGACCAGTCGACAGCATTGTCTGTAAGTGTGATCTGTTCACTTTTCCTTTGTTCTTATGACTGGAGACTGTAGTTCTGATCAGTACAACCGGGTTTAATGAAAGTAGATTAAATTATGCAGTTTGTAATATCTTGTTTACTCAATAAAAATGATTTGTCGGAAGTTGGATCTGTTTGTCCTTTATTTGTATATAATAGCAGCATTATGCCTATTATGCCTATAATAGCAGCATTATGCCTATCTAACTACCGAACACAACATCAGAGTGAACGGCGCTTCCGGGTTCGTTCTACCCCAAGCATGCGCAGATTGCGCATTCTGCTCTGTGATGACGTCGCGCGGAAACCCGTCTATTGACTCTATTCACAGCATCCATATTATGAAGACATTCACAGGTGTTACCAATGATACTAATGAAGGCTCTGTTCCATTTATTGTAGCACAGTGGTTTCCACGACCCCCATAACTCTGAGAGTGTACAAATGGAACCAAATGGACCCTTACGGGTCCATTTGGTTCCATTTGTACACTCTCAGAGTTACACACCCGTAAAGGGCCATTTGGGAGTGTTTCCAGTGCGCCAACATGCACAATATCAGCACCCTGACTCTGTTTGACCAGAATGGAACAGAGCCTTCATTTGTATCATTGGTAACACCTGTGAATGTCTTCATAATATGGCTGCTGTGAATAGAGCCTATTGGACGTAAGCTAATTCCTGGGCCCACTGTGACCGAGGGCAGGAGAGATCAACTTATAAAACTAGAGCATGGGTCTTCAACAGGGGGTCCTCAGAGTTACTACAGGAGGGACAGCAAATTGTTTGTGTAATACATTAACCACTGGCATCCATGATAGCGTCCCTATTCTGGGGGGAACATTCACCGGAAATAGCAGAGCTTATAGATCGGTTATTTATTCTTTTGCCAAAGAGGTTTGGTGTAGAGGGGGAAAAAAGGAGCTGACTAAGTACAGAGCCAAAGTAAAGTATTGGGGTTTTAAGTGGTTATAAGTCTGAATATACATATCAACATGAATCCAACATATCAATAGAAAAGATGTGTAACCAAACAAACAAGAAAACGTTAATTTACACTGATGATAGTGCTGTCAAAGTCTATGTGCAAGTCTATGAAGCCATCTACACTCTACAGTATGAAATCTATGAAAAGGTTTAATATGCAACACAATTTTATACAACTAGCCGATCCGACCAAAATGTCATCGTCATCGTATCGGGGGATTTGTCAGAGTATCCAGTATGCCCAGATCTGAGATCCCTGATGTCATCAGTATGTGCCCATATATGGCATGCCCATATATGGGCATATCGGTTGGAACAGCGGTTTGGGACAACTGGATATCCACATACAGTATGCCTATATATGGACATATCGGTCTGATCGGCTGTTCTGGACAACCGCTTGTCCGAACGACTCGACGGCGGGCACCGCACTCCCTCCAGTCCTTGCCGATGCGCGCACCGGGGTTTGAAGTTGGTCGGTCCCATTTATGCACATGACCATATATGGGCATAGCGGTTGGATCTGTGGCTCTGGACAACCGGATATCCATGTATATATGGGTGTAACGGGTTTGCTCATGATTATGTCCGAGTCAGAGTGACGTAGTCGTGGGCCACCCACCCACCCTTAGCCAATTTTTTTATATATATATATATATATATATATATATATATATATATATATATATATATACATATATATATATATATATATATATATATATATATATATGTATATATATATATATATATATATATATATATATATATATATATATATGTATATATATATATATATATATATATATATATATATGTATATATATATATATATATATATATATATATATATAGAATCGTAACAGAATTGAAGGAGACAACAGCTTTTGTACAAATAAAGTGAATTTATTAACCAATAATAATAAATGGTACAATGCTTGAATGAATGATTTGAAATAGTAACACACACTTAATGGATGAACAACAGAGAAGGAACTTAAATCAGGCTAACCAACAACAAAACACAACTATAACTAAACAAAAAGAATGATTCCCCGAAGGGATCTTCAGAGCACCATCATAGTCACTGTTGGATAGTTACGATTGGTTGAGGGGGAAAGGAGGAACAGAGACTCCTCCAGCACATACAAAGTGCTGTTGTTCCCCCCCGGTTGGCAGTTCCAGACTGAGCCAGGGGCGTGCTGGCCACTGGGAAATGTGGGACAATTCCAGAAAGGCCTCTCCATTCCAGGCCGACCAGGCCGGCCGTTTAAAAAAAAACGGCCGAAATTAAGTAAAATTTAAGTAAAAAAAGTAAAATCTCGCCAAATTTGCTGGTCTATAAGAGCTCAGTCACTGAGCTCTTATAGACGAGGAGCGGCCTACCAGCCCATCGTTGCCATGGCGACGGAGTGAATGGACCAATCCGTGGAGTTGATCACTCCCCACATGTGGATCAGTCGGCATGTATGTATGTACTGTATGTATGTAGTATACAGTATATATATATATATTCACCTGTTATTCCTAAACTTAACCTCAGTAAAACTATGCCTAAACCTAAACTTATTTCTAACCTTATCCTCAGTAAAACAAATACAAGAATACATGAACCGCTGGTCCACAAACAGAAGTGCCGAGAGTAGCTTATCATATCTTATAAAACTGTTGGTTTATTTCTGCATGTCTTAATATCATGCAGAGTTGGGCTCAGCTCAAGTGAATCATGTAATGGCAATGGCAAAACAATATTGTTAATTTGATGTGAGTGAGTGGTTTCGGCTGTCTGTCCATGGTGGAAGTGCAAATAGTCTAATTAATTTAGTTTGAAAATGCACCATTATGGATTATGGAAGCAAAACAACTTCAGTCAACAATCACTCTCTGGTCTGTCCCGGCCAATCAGGACGGAGTAGCAGTCTTTACACACACTGTTCAGCTTGTTGCCGTCATACTGTAAAGCCACCTTGTTGTCTGAACACCACCAACACACCGCCTAGGAGAGCAGAGGAAACACACACACACACACACACACACACACACACACACACACACACACACACACACACACACACACACACACACACACACACAGCATTAGACCAGTGGTTTAAATTTCAGAAAAGAAAAGAAAGAAAAAATCATTGTAACTGAGGTAGCGGGTATCGCCAGGTAGCCTACTGCTTAGTGTCAAGCAATTTATGCACACCTCTAGCGTTTTTTAAGTTAAATATTGTACATCTATAACTGACATATTGTCCAGAACAACAAGAGAGCCAGCAAGGTGCCAACAGGTGCGCTCTGATTTTTTCTTCTTTCTTCTGACATGTTATGTCGTGCTACATAGTGTGGTTTATTTGCAGTGGTGTGCTGACCTATGCCCACAAGTCTCCAGTGGTAATAGCTCAAGGTATAGCACACCCTCGAGTGTACTATTGCTTAACAACCATACAATATGAACCCTAGCATCCCTATTCTGGGCAAGGAAGCTTATTTAAGGAAAGGTCATCAACGTCATTTTCTCTATCCAGCAATTCCAGCCAGCAGATTTGTCGCACTGGGTGGCAAACTCACACTTGAAGTTCGGTGAAATAACATTGGAGTCTATGAGAGCTGGCTGGACAGCTAATTACAAAGACTATTTATGAACGATTGGGACCTTTGTGAAATACTCGGCTCAGGAAAATAAAAAAAGACATATCCCAAATTGTTTTCTGTAATGTAGATCTTTGATGTGTAAATTGGTTTTGCACAAATCGGCCTCCTGGTGGCGCTATAACAGGCCCATGTGAAAAATTTGGACCAGAGGTTCTGAATTGGCATCCAGGGAATGTGTGTGCACAGTTTCGCAGCGACTGGGTCAATGGTGCCGGCTGCTCACAGACAGATGGACACACGGACGGAAACGCGGACACACGGGCAGATACACGGACGGACAGGGTGCCATACATACTCTTTCGGCCTGGCAGAGATATATTCCTAAACCGATTATATGACAACAGTCGCAATCGTTCAGAAATAGTGTTTGTTCATGAGCTGGTCCGGCCGGCTCCATTCACTGTGAAGATGTTTGGTGTAAGTGGCAAAGAATAAAGCATGCGAGTCACTCACACAGCCACAGGCTCGACAGTGGTACCTCCTCCGGGTGACGTTGAAATCCTCCTGACATTTCATACATTCGTCATTTTCATTGTCCCAGCGAGGGGCGCGCCAACCCAGCTCCTCTGTCTGTCAAACACACACCAACATGTCTGCTTTGATTAACCATTACAATTTACATGAAAAAAACAAAAAAAAATACCTGTGGTTTTAGGATAAAATGGTCTTATTGCCTTTTAAAATATCCATATGTAACACATAAGTTCATGCACCGCCTTATTTGTGCAGAAAGATCAAGTTTCCTCAAATTGTACCAAATGCAAATGTTATGTTGGGTCCATGTTTTATGGCTTGCAGGCAATGAAACCTGTATGCCAAGTTTCAATCAAGTGGGAATAAAATGTATGATAAATTAAATACAGTGTTAGAATTGCATGTAACTGATCATCCTTTACATTGCTTACTAGGAAATATACCAGCTTCAACAGATGAGCATAGTTACACTGCAGTGTTAGCATTGCAGTGTTGTATATAGTATTGTATTGCAGTGCTAGCATTGCAAGTACCTTTACAGTGCTTACTAGGAAATATACCAGCTTAGATGAGCATAGTTCAGCTGCTTGTATTGTTGGAAAGAACAGCAATTAGGAAGTAAAAACAACTACTGAACTGTATGTGCTGACATCATTATAATGAAAAACTCAATAAAGAGAGCTTTATGAGAAAGGAAAGAAAGAACGAAAGAACGAACGAAAGAAAGAAACAACTTACAGTAAGTTCTGCATCCATTTCTTTGGAAGCCAACATAAAGGTTCCATTTTCCAGATTCTTCTGATATTCATCAATGGCTTCCTGAATCACCTGGAAAACACTTTAGCTTTAGCTATCATTGACAATCATCTTTTTTCCCCCTCCTTTATTTCTGAAGACATGATAATCTGAAGTACCTTTATCCAGTCGTTTCTCTCTTGTTCAGATCTGAAAACGGAAAGAAAAATTACTTGTATTACATTCACACTTTTGGCTTATGGAAATAGTTTTAACTATAACTGGTTGGCACCTTGCAGATTCACTATAACTAGTTGGCACCTTGCAGATTCACTATAACTAGTTTGCACCTTATAGATGCACTATAGCTAGTTGGCACCTTGCAGATTCACTATAACTAGTTGGCACCTTGCAGATTCACTATAAATAGTTGGCACCTTGCAGATTCACTATAACTAGTTGGCACCTTACAGATTCACTATAGTTGGCACCTTGCAGATTCACTAACTAGTTGGAACCTTGCAGATTCACTATAACTAGTTGGCACCTTGCAGATTCACTATAACTACTGTATTTGGCACCTTGCAGATTCACTATAACTAGTTGGCACCTTGCAGATTCACTATAACTAGTTGGCACCTTGCAGATTCACTATAACTAGTTGGCACCTTGCAGATTCACTATAACTAGTTGGCACCTTGCAGATTCACTATAACTAGTTGGCACCTTGCATATTCACTATAGTTGGCACCTTGCAGATTCACTATAGTTGGCACCTTGCGATTCACTAACTAGTTGGAACCTTGCAGATTCACTATAACTAGTTGGCACCTTGTAAATTCACTATAACTAGTTGGCACCTTATAGATGCACTATAACTAGTTGGCACCTTGCAGATTCACTATAACTAGTTGGAACCTTGCAGATTCACTATAACTAGTTGGCACCTTGTAAATTCACTATAACTAGTTGGCACCTTATAGATTCACTATAACTAGTTGGTACCTTGCAGATTCACTATAGTTGGCACCTTGCAGATTCACTATAACTAGTTGGCACCTTGCAGATTCACTATAACTAGTTGGCACCTTGCAGATTGACAGGTCATTGAAGGACAAACCCACCTGGCCTTCAGCTCGAGGGTCCTCTCCTTGCCAGAGACCTGGAAGGTGTGTGGATAGTTGTCGTTGGTGGTCTGCTGCACCTTCATGCCCTCCACTCTGATCTGATTGAGTACAGCGAAACGCTTTCCTACCAGGCTTTGCCTCGGAATGCAGCACAACAGGAAGTTGTTGAACTGAGAGGAAAAGATAACGACGGAGAGTTATATGCCAAACCTTTACTTTTTGCATCTTTTCAATGTGCAATACTTATCAGTCAATATTCGGATGTGTGGTCCCAGGGGATGGCAATTGCCATCCCTCTAAATGTGACAACGTGTTTTCTTGTCTGCAACCATACATTTAATAGGGACTTTCAAACTGGGGTCCCTATTTGATTTAGAAAAGGTTGGGAACCACTGCAGTAGCAGGCCTATAGAGTACAGTTTAAAGTTGCACACGAATGCTGAGGAGTTTGAATCTCAATTTAAAATCAATACATAGGCTAGATACGAACTGAGTAGTGTGGGTTTTAAATATTAATAGCTTTTTACAAACTGTGTAGGGTAAGAATACTAAATCTACTTTACAATAATGAATATGAGGCAAACTCATTAAAATATGCAGTAATATATATAAGACTAGAAAAAGTGCTCCTCGGAGCACAGGTCTCCGCCAGGTTAGGTAGGTTATTGTGGACTCCTGGTGGCGCTATAATAGGCCATTGTGAAAAGGGTGCCCGTTCCTTTCTTAGGCCTTTCACGGCAATCGGTCACTGCATTCATGATTTGAGGCATTTTGCTCCAGAAATGTGTTTTGCTAAATTAGACCTGATAGGGGCGCTATAACAGGCCAATATTAAAAGGGTGGCATTTCTTCCTCAGCCTAGTGGGAATGTGCGTGTAAATAATTTTGTTCAAAACGGACCAATCCTGCAAACTTTGGAAGCCAACCTTAGCCAATGAGGATGGAATATGGGAAATCGGACAGATCTGTGTTCATCACATGACTATAGAGATACTGTATACCGATTTGCATGACGTTTGGATAAAATCTGTAGGAGTAATATAAAGAAATTGGTTTTGCACAAATCGGCCTCCTGGTGGCGCTATAACAGGCCCATGTAAAAAATGTGGGGTAGAGGTTCTGAATTGGCATCCAGGGAGTGTGTGTGCACAGTTTCGCAGCGACCGGACCAACAGTGCCAGAGATTAGCTGGTGACAGACGGACGGACACACGGACGGACGGACAGGGGGTAAAACATACTCTCTCGCCATGCCTTTTGGCCTGGCGGAGACAATAACCGACAACCACAATAAAGTAATAGAAGGGAGCTAAAGTGTGCAAACTCTTTTCAGCGTCATACCGAGGCTAGCCTTTGTTAAAGACATGCAGTGACCACGCACTGATTTCAGTGTATCTCTGCTGTCGGGCAGAAACCAGCTAACTCCAAAATGTAAAATTTTCAGGAAATGAAAAAACAAAACAAAAAGTGGAGTTAGGAGGTTTTGTTCATCATTGATAAGAACAGCTGAACCTCCAAGCTCACAATGAGGTTGGAGGTCAAAAGGGTGTGGAGCCTGGAGTCAGCAAAACCAGCTAACTCCACCCCCTTTGATGGAGTTAGCTGGTTTAGCAGAAAGTTTGAGGATCCAATGGAGTTTGTCAGAAGCACTTTTTAATACTTTTCATTGGTTTCATATTTTTTGACCAACACACAGACATAGAGGGTGTTCAATAACACTGATTTATGAAAAAAAATGAAAAGCTCAAAAATTGAGTTTGAGGTTTCTGCCCGACAAATGCTAAAATATTGAATAGGGCCCAAATTAGTCAGGGACGGCTCTGGAGAAAATAAATAAAAAGTCAATAAAGCACAGTGAAATGGAAGGCTTTGGACAAACCAGGAAGAGAACGCGAGGAATGGCCGAGGCGTTCCTGGCGGCCAGCTTGAGAAGGTGTCCCTCCTTGAGGAACTTGTTGGATGGGGTCACTACGTTCTCCTTTCTGGTCATCTGATAGATCTCCAACTCTCTCTTCAGTCTCTCCTACATGGGCAGCAGTAAACATTACAGTTAACACTATAATGCATGGCTGCAATGGATGAGAAATGTTGCATTCATAATGACAATCAAAAAGAAAGACTAAACTGTTTGATTGGATTAACCACTTCCATCTCTATGTTGTATTGGGCATGTCATTATAGGTGAAAATGTTCAACACATAAAAGCTTGTAAAGTTAGCTTGTAGATCCGCTATTTTTGCTACTTGTTGTGGGTGGAAAACCGTCCAAAACCATTACTTTTCAGGAAACAAAAAATATCACCTATGTTCTAATGAATCCAATTTAGTCACAAGCTCTAATACTTTTCATTGGTTCAATATTTATAAAACCCACAGACACACTTAACCACTTTCACTTTAAATGTTTTCAAAACTAGCAGATCTACAAGAGATCTACAAGCCGATCCACAAGCCGATCTACAAGCTGATCTACATGCGATCTAAAAGCTCACAAAGCATCGCGATGCGACGTAAGGACATAAAAAAGTTTTAAATATGGAGATATGAGGTGTCTGGCCGACAGCAACGATATACATATTATACACAGATGCTGCAGTGACAAACTGCTTTGTGTTCTAGAGCAGAAGTAGTGTGGTAGTCTGGCATCTTACCGCCCGGCTGATGGCACTGTTGAGGTGAATGGCTACCATGGAGATGGTCTGCAAAGATTCTGTGGGTAGAGACAAAAACACAGATTAAAGGACGCCTGGAAGATCCCCAGATAAATGATGCAATACGAATACCCCTAACATTAACACAACTATATCTTTTAGTCAAGTATGCTGTGACCAAAATGTGTTGTTAACGATGTTCATGATGTTTTCCAGCTTCTCTCTTATCCCTATAGCTTTTCACAGATGCTAATACATCTCTAGGAAGTAGGATTGCCAACAGTCCCGTATTAGCCGGGACGCCCCGTATTTGGACCAAAAGAGGCACATGCATCACTTGTCGAGAGACAGCTGATTGATGCACTGTCATGGTGTGGGAAAATAGTGCTGGGAAAATACGCCATATAGCTCCTCCCCCCCTGTCCGACCCATCCCGTATTGCTGGGAGGCAATGTTGGCAACCCTACTAGGAACCTACCTCTATGAACGGTGTATCCATTCATGGAACAAGCCTGGTTGTAATCGGGGTCATTTTAACTCAGGTGGTTCTCAATCTTTTCTTGATCGGGGCCCACTTGAAAATCCCACCCATCTGACCACCTAGGCTGCCGTTTTAAGTGGTCAGGTGGGTGGGCCGTGTGCATTTTCAGAGCATGTTTATTTGAATGATCTATCATTTGGACTGTGCTCCGGCTTGGATCAATGGAACTAACGTACTGTAGTATACTTCAAAGAAAGCTTTTTTCAAGGTTTTAAAGGTTGCATGACATTCAGTTTTTAAACACATTAAAAGTATTTATCATGGTCCTTCAAACGTGTATTAGAAGTTTTAACTGAAAAATCCACTCCAGTGATCCATAGCAGGATTTTGTCTCTCTGACTTCTAAAGCCATTTCAACTGCAATATAAAAAATAAATCTTTGCCTGCGGGTGTCGCTGTTGAGGGATTTTTACTGTCACTCATGGCCTCTGCTCCCCCCCCCTAGAGGAATGGATAGGGGAGGGGAGGGGCGGAGAGGAGAGGGGGCGGGATTAATCGACTGTGACATCAAAGTTAAGGGGCCAATCACAGATTTCAGCCTAATTATTCAAAAAATCCAAGACCTAAAAAGAAAAACAAAAAAAAACATCCAAAATAAAAAAAGTGAAAATGAATGTCATAGAACCTTTAAGGAAAAAATACGATTGATGATAATATATTGTCATCAAAATCTTAGTGTTTTGCAAGTTATTTGGGCGCCCACTTGCCATATCCTCATGGCCCACTAGTGGGCCCCCGGCCCACAGGTTGAGAATCGCTGATTTAACTCACTCTGAGCCAGGTTGTAATCAGGGTCGTTTTCGGGCAGTTTCTTCAAGTATTCCTTGAGCAGCATCTCATAACGAGGAACCCTCTGGACCGGCTCCAACATGTGGTGCTGCAGAGTCAGGCTGCCACACACACCCTGGTTCTGAGGTGGAGAGAGAGAGAGAGAGAGACACATTAGGCCACGGACTCCCATTTATAATGATTTTCATCTTTGGGATCCGAATCTTCACTGTAAAATCCTGAGAGCGTACAAAATATTTTGAGATGGGGGTCGACGGCCAAATACATATAATTTTGGGGGTCCTTGACATGAAAAGGTTTGAGCACCACTGACATAGCAACAGAAGTTTTTTCAGAAAACAGTTTTAGAAGACTGTAGAATCAACCCCTTTTGAGACACTGGGAACCGCTGGTGTCGATGGACAATCCTAACCTGTATGTCTTGAATGACGTTCCTGAACGCAGCTGAGTCTTCGGTCCAGGTCCTCAGCAGCTTCAACGCCCGGTCAAAGTTCTCGACGTACTCGCCATACATTTTGAGGAAGGGGGCATACCGCAGCATTACGTTTCCAAGGCCTGGGTGCTTCCACCTAGATTTGGCCACAGTGGGAAGGTCAACAGTTCAGTCATGCTAATCACCTTTGCCTGGAAACACAGACGGTCTCTTTAGGTCTTCGCGTAATTTTAGGGGTCCGGTTGAAAATATTACACACTGTAGTCTCATCACCTTTCGCCATCTTGCACTTTTTAAGTCGCTCTGAATAAGGGCGTCTTCTAAATGCCTAAAGCAGTCGTTCCCGACCTTTTCTGGACCCACTGAAAGCGGCCACCTTACCACTTAACATGGCAGCCGTTCAGCTGCGGTCAGATGGGTGGGCCACGTGCATTTTCAGAGCATGTTTATTTTAATGATCAATCAATTGATTGTGCTCGGGCTTGGATCAATTTAACTAACGTTGTGTACTTTTAAGTTCTTTACCTGTATCACAATGAAAACAAATGTTTTCAAGGTTTTGAGGAAAAAATAGCACAGTCGTTTTGTATTACATCAACATTAAAATCTTAAGTGTTTAAGTTATTTGGGGACCCACCAATGGTCCATGCGGTGCTGCAGGTCAGGCATGAGGAACTGGCTGTGGAAGGAGTGGATGATGGAGATGTTGGAGAAGATGCTCCTCACCACCTCTGGAGGAAACGAGCCTCGAGCCGCCTCTTCTGTCAGACGCACACGGAACACCTGGAGAGAAGGACGGGAGTTTGAGAACCAGGAGACTACTAGCATGACATGGGTAAAGCCTTTGCGGTTTCATTATACACAGCTTCTATTCTGAGAAGGTGCAGAAAAGGGATAATAACGCCATCTGTAACAAATCAAATCTTGAATAAAGCAGAGATTAAAGCAAAAACATATCTCACGACTTTTGTCAGTCCAGAGTTATTCTGTACAATTATGATGTTTACTGTTTAGGCATTATCGTTCTAAACCTATGTTCTTGCTGTTATACATACAGCGAACCAGTTGCAGTGGAGCGGTTAAGCTCACGTTTTTGAGAAAATTGTGGACTTTTGTAAGAAGCGTGAAACTTTCAGCATAGATAGTATATGCCATAATGTTCATTTTCAGACGGGGAGGGAATTCAGATTTGACCTCTGAGGACCGTGAGAGGTCAAATCCAAAATGGCCGCTAGTCCAACTCAAGTTTGGAACCAAACACAGTAGAAAAACATTTAAAGTATAATTTCCAACTAAATAGGGGATGACTTTTCATTTGGTAATACTTTTGAGATCACCAGATTTCAAGGAAATGCATTTAGGTCTAGGTCAAGGTAAAAATGTGCCCATAAAATAGAAAAATGCAGTGATTTCCTCAGAATCAACAAATGGCAGTGTAACAGACACTGATCTCTTATATAGGCGACACCTACAATGACACACCTGAAGGGGTTCAGACAACTACTTAATTAACATTCCTCTAGCAGAGGGCAAGGAACTTTATGCAACCAATGGGAGTGGGGTCCTCTGTTCTCCTGATTCAAACTTCATTATTATCCTTACCACAACTTTTTTTTGTCTTGTTTTTCTCTTTCCTGTACACAAGATGTGACAATAAAGAAGCCTTGAACCTTGATTATTGTCATTTACTATGAATTTAGTATTAAAATAGACTACCGCCATAGGTTTAATCTGTTAATTTGTTTTGTATTATTCCCATTGTCACAAAATGGAAGTACAGTTTCACTATATTGCAGTACCCAGTGTCCAAGCTCAAATATACTTATTACTATGTCATTTGACCTTGACCTTGATTTAATGTATGTCCTTGGGTTCTGGCAATCTCCAAAGTATCATCAAATGAATGGGCAACCATCCACTTAGTTGGAAAGAATGCCTTAAATGTGTTTTTTGTTTTTTTTTAGTATTTAGACATTTAGACCCAGTACACTGGCGGCCATCTTGGATTTGACTTCCCCGTCTGAAAATGGACATTATGGCATATAGTAATTATGCTGAAAGTTTCAGCCTTCTTACAAAAAGTGCACGATTTTTAATGCTAAACCGCTCCACTATTGAAGAAATTCCAGAATGAGGCTTTAACCTTTGCTTTTATGAAATACCTGAGAGACTAAATAGGGTTTAATGGAAGATGCTTCTGAACATCGATTTGTACAATCTAAGCAATAGAGCATGTATTCTATAGCTGGTTTGACCCATTGTAAAACTCTTTAATCTCATAAAAATGACTGAAATCAGTTGTCGGGTCCAGAGAAGTTTAATCCATGATAAAAGGGCCAAATACAGCATTACCAACCTGGTCCAGCAGGTGGAGCCGATCCACATAGGCCTTCTCCGTCAGCAGGAGCTCATTGGCCATCCTCCACAGCCTCTGCTCCGTGCTCTCCTCCTGCTTCTCCTCTTTCTTCCTCTGAACCTCCCCAGTCTGTTCATCTCTAGACCCTTCCTCGCTCACCAGGGTCACGCCGTTGGTATGTTCCAGAGAGAGCCCTGTGGTGCCACTGGGGTCAAGGTGGGCAACTGTTCCGTTTGTGGTAGGACTGGTAGAGATACTGCAGTTGGCAGACAGATGTGGTTTCGATGGGGAACGTCCCCTTCTCTCAGTGGATTGACTAGGGGAACAAAATGTACAGGTTTGTGTCATAAAAGTAGCCATTCACACATCGTGGTTACAGTTAAATATAACAAATATAATAACAGACTAATTCTAGTGTGCTGTTACATTGAGTCTATGATTCAAATGACACATCACAAAAACAAAATAACAGCTTGAACCTGGTGTCAGGGCCTCCGTTTTGTCCAATCCTAGATTTGGAACGCTTGGGCGGGCTGACGCCTCTTGCCCTCCTCTGGATGGGGCTGGGTATCTGGAGCTGTGTCATCTTGAGGAAGCTGTGGCCCTGTCCTTTCCCCAGAAAGCTCTCAATGTCCACATTGGGTAGACAGAGGGATTCAACAATTGTAGGGATTACAATACTCTGAGTGGGTTGTTGAAGTATTTCCCATTCATGGGTCTCCTCTGGTGCTGACGTCCCAGGTCTCTGCAGGTGGGCTGGGTTAGCAGGGGGGGGGGGGGGGGGGGGGGGGGGGGTAGGAGACAGTATGGTAGAATTATCAACACCAGCTCCGCAGTTCAGTTTCCTGATTTGGGGCCCAGAGAAATCTTTGAACTACTATATTAAATATCCTACATTTTGAGTCACAAAAGGCTAATAACTTACGACAATAGTTCCCAGTCCTCAGGTCCATTCAACTACTGAACTAATCAAGGGGCTCTTCAACTACTGAACTAATCAAGGGGCTCTTGAATATATTGAATGAAGGATAAGAAGAAGTGCACTGAATTTACTGGGCTTATTGACCAATGGTCTTCACATATAAATGTAAATTATATGTAGTATTAACTTCCATTTTCTTGTTCCTCATAGTCATCATAATCTATCATCATCATCATCATCATCATCATCATCCTCCTCATCATCATCATCATCATCATCATCAAAAGGAGGCTACATTTGTACTTCACTAACCAGGTGGGGGTGCCAAAACAAACAGGCTACATTTCAATAACAAATGTTAAAAAGCTGTAATGTGAAAGCCTGAAATGAATCTTTGGCAGTTTGTTGATTGGTTGGTTTGTGTATCATGATGCTGCCATGCTTTTTACATTATTTCCCTATAGTGCCTGCAGTGGAACAAATCTAAAGTTGGTGTGGGCTTGACAACAAAACTAATATTCACTGCAAAACGGTGTCCATAATTGTGAACGTAGTACAGTGATTCTCAACCTTTTTAAATTCAAGGACCCTAAGCTATATATCCTTTAGCTTGGGAACCCCCTCTAGGACCGCTGGGGGTCCCTGGACCCCATGATGAGAAGCAGTGATCTAGTACAGTGGTTCTCAACCTTTTCAAGCTGCGATCCCCCCAAATAAATCATATTTGAACTGGGGACCCCCAACCTGACAAGCACTTGGAATTGTAGGAGTTGAGGAAGTAAATTTAGTTTGACTCTAGTTTGTTCCACAGATAAATATTGTGAAAATAGCTGATCTGCATGCATTGCGAGGTGTTGCGAGCATGTAGATCAGCAATTTTCACAATTTGTGCCTCTTTCTCGGGTAATATTTCACAATTTGGCCAATGTTTGACAATTTTTAGTTTGTTAATTACTTTTGATGCAGTTTTAAAAAGCATAAAAAAGGTCTTAAAAGTCCTTAAATTGTCACATATAATATATGACAGTCATGTGTCAGGGCTAGTTGTACAGGCAGCAGTACACTCACCTGTTACAGCAGCGTGGCCAACACGCTCAACACCTTCAGATGACCTTCTGCCCCTCCTGAACTCCTCTGTCTGACGGCTGTCAGACAGATTAGTGAAACTCTGGCTCTTCTTTAAGTCAAACATTGTGTGAGAGGGCTCTTCATCATGCCAGATTCCTCGCAGATATAATGCTTCCATGTCTACTAGAATAACTGTGTGAGAGGGTTCTTAATGCCTGATTCCTTCTATGTCTACTAGAATAACTGTGTGAGAGAGTTCTTAATGCCTGATTCCTTCTATGTCTACTAGAATAACTGTGTGAGAGTGTTCTTAATGCCTGATTCCTTCTATGTCTACTAGAATAACTGTGACTGATCAGTCAGGGGGACACGTTATGGTCGAGCAGATCAGGATATATTAGTACCGCCCTCATTTTAAAGGGCCATTCTCCAAACCCACCTAGCCGTGGGCGTGTCCACGCAAATGGGCGTGTCTTCGGTGGCATATTCTAAAGCAGTGGTTCTCAACCAGTGACTGATTCAATCAATCAATCAATCAGTCCTCAGGTCCATTCAACTACTGAACTAATCAAGGGGGCTCTTGTTTTCAAACCAAAGTAATTACATTAAAATGTCAGTTAATTGATGTATACAGGCACACATGTTAAAAAGCTGTAATGTGAAAGTCTGAAATGAATCTTTGGTCAACCAGTGGTCCAACTGTCCGGGACCACCAGTGGTCCTTGAAGAGGTTCCAGGTGGTCCCCAGCTAAATGATGGAAGAGTTGGTAACCAAATGGACCCTTATAGATCTTTAAGTCTTGCGAGTATAATATGAAACCAACATTTGGTTTCATTTTACACTCTCAAGAGTTAAATTATTGTTAAACATCTGCAATACTTAATTTACAAGAAGTCTACACAAGTAGAGAATGTAGAAGACTTGTTATTTTGATCAACGTTTGCCTGTCATCTCTCCTAATGGTACCACGTACAGCATGGAATCGTGGACAAAATCCTATCCAACGATGATAAAATATTCTACGTTTTGGGTCTGAGAGTCTAAAACTCATACAAATGGTGGTCCATGGCTCAAATGCTGAATAAATAATGGACCTTGATATGAAAAAGTTTGGAAACCACTGTTCTAAAGGATTTGTCTTTGGTTGCTGAATTAAAAGTAGGGAAAGTATTTATTTGTATTTATAATTTTTTTTTTGTTAAAAAAAAGATGTGGTTAAATAGCTCTATATTCTGATAGCGATCTAAAGTCACTATCAAAGTAACCAGAAAATGCATTTTCAGGTTGGATAACAATATTTTGGAGAGAGAGAACTCATAAATGATACATGGTATACAAGTGAAATGAGGAAAAACTGAAACATTATAAAATGCAAGCTGATAAATGGGCACTCTCTCCCGATTGACCACCTGAAAACTTGTTACAGGTGGGTCAGCCCCGGTGACCCCTGTTACTGAACAAACACTCTCATGCAATGTTTATTAGAATAAAGAGCTTTAACTTTTTAACAAAAAGGTTTTTGTTTTAATATATGCTACCTATAAAAGGTCTTTATGTCAGTATGTCTGAATTAATATCAGTGGAGAGAAAAAAGCATACATTAAAAAAACAGCTAACGAACGCTTCATTCCCCTACTAACTATAGGGGTCATTTTATTAATCATTTGAAAGGTTGGATCTTATAAAATACAGTAAGACTGACAAATTAATGCGCTATTACATAGTATTGCTGATTGATGTTTGTCTTCTTCAGTGTCATCATGCAATTCATCCATGATATCCGCCAATTAATGGATACTTAGTTGAGTATCATTTCACATTTGAGTAATTGCCAACATACCTTCTCAAAGATGTATTGACAAACGTACATACGGTAGACTAACAATTAACCTATTTGTACTTTGAAGAAGGGTTGTGTCGAAACAAAGTCCTCAGTTCCTCTGGTTCCCTGATTTGGGGCCCGGAGAAATCTTTGAAGACTATTATATTAAATATCCGACTTATAGTATAATAGTTCCAAACAAGCCATAGGCTTTCTTCTTCAATAAATCAATCAATCAGTCCTCAGGGCCATTCTACTGAACTACTGAACTAATCAAGGGGCTTAATTTACAAGAAGTCTACACAATTAGAGAATGCAGAAGGATTGTTATTTTGATCAACGTTTGCCTGTCATCTCTCCTGATGGTACCACGTACAGCATGGAATCGTGGACAACATCTTATCCAACGATAACAAAATATTTGACGTTTTGGGTCTGAGAGTGTAAATCTCATACAAATGGTAGTCCATGGCCATAGGCTTTCTTCTTCAATCAATCAATCAATCAATCAATCAATCAATCAATCAGTCCTCAGGTCCATTCAACTACTGAACTAATCAAGGGGCTCTTGAATATCTTGAATGAAGGATAAGAAGAAGAGCACTGAATTTACTGGGCTTATTGACCATGATGCTCTTCACATATAAATGTAAATTATATGTAGTATTAACTTCCCTTTTCTTGTTCCTCACAATCATCATAATCTATCATCCTCATCATCATCAAAAGGAAGGTCATAAATAGGCTACTTTTGTACTTCACTAACCAGGTCAGGGACATGCTGGCCACTGGGAAATTCGGGAAAATTCCAGAACGGCCGCGCCATTTACGGGCCGCCAAACGGCCGGTGGGCCACCCAAAAGAAAATATTATTTAAAAAAAAATAAAAAATGGAAAAAAAATGAAAATCCCAGAGCTGAATTTTGGTCCCAGCACGCCCCTGAACCAGGTGGTTAGTGAAGTACAACAAACAAAGGCTACATTTCAATAACAGGTTTGTCAGTATTTGTGGCCATGATCACAACACCAGCGATATAATTCAGAATGAAATTGCATTATTCCATTATCTCTATGCTACTCCTCTCTTTAGCATGTAGCTTTAGCTACTGTATAGCTTTGTTTCATTTCCTTAGATACAGCCGTGTAGGAAAACACAACACCGCACAATGTGGACGAAGACAAATGGATCTTCAACAACAAATGTATGGTCATTTATGTGTGTAAACGTACAACTAACCACACAAACACACACACACACACACACACACACACACACACACACACACACACACACACACACACACACACACACACACACACACACACACACAATATTAAGAAGTCCAGTTTTCAACAACAATGGCCGGGTTTCCCAAAGACATTCAGGTCGTGCGTAGCTTACGCAGCTGCGTAAGAACCTCCACGCAGCCACGCATTAGCAACCCCGCTACGCACGGGAGCATGCGCTGTCGGACTAACGTACTGCACCCCGCACGGGAGACATGCGTTAATCCGACAGACCTTTTCTCCGACTATGTGGCATCCGCGTGCGGTTAGGGTTAGGGTGCGGGTTTGGTTCGGGTTTATATAAAAAACATGTTTCAAATATGTTTTTTTTTGCATAATTGACATGACCAACATTGTGACATCAGGGTTAAAGTGGTTAAACGTAATGACTGGCATGAACTTGACTGAATACCATGGGCTGGAATATCAGTGTATCAAGTGTGTAAAGACAAAGTTGGTCTCTGTGTATGAAATAAGAGTGCTGTTATGCTGCTTGTAATGTATGTCCCACAGAACGTAGCTCAATACAACAGTTAAAGCAGTGGCACTTTTTTTTCTCTCGTCTGATTTAGATTGCTGGCCTGGCTCTGGTAGGAGGCACCAATTCAGAGAACCTGATCAGACGGATGCTGGAAACTGCTCTGACAAACGCCTTGGCCTGTCAGTACAACTGGGCTGGAAAGAAAGACAACGTTGCAGCAGCAAGAAGCTATTCAAGGAAACAGCAATACAAGACTGCATGTTTGGTGAGTTTCCTCCCCTGCAAACTACTTAATAGCTTAAGTTTAGGGAGTGAGGCGTGACTGATGGTGATTCAGAACATAATTATGCTCTTTGTGAGCCATATAGTACAGAGTTTGAATCTAACACTGTATTGCATGTCTTCCCTTGTTTCATGTCTCTCTGTAATCCCCTGTTGAAGAATAAAGCATGAAATGACAAAACTTAATCTAACAGAATAGGTTAGGTTGGAATCAGATGATGGTGAAAGTACAAGCTATAAGAAATAAACCCAAAAAAAGACAACCTAATTGGTGAGCTGTAGAGGTGCTCGGATGCAAATGTTATTACCTGGATAGAGCCAGGCTAGCCGTTTGCTCCTCTTTCCAGTCCAGTCTATTAGCTAACTGGCTGCTGACTGTAGCTTGTGTTACTGTACAGAGTGAGGGTGATTTTCTTATTAATATAACAGGAAGTTGTATGGGACATACACACACACTCTCTCTCTCTCTTCCTCACTCTTATTTTTGTAATCTTGTCTTTCAGCTGCCGCTCGGCAGTTCGACCGCAAGCTGACCCACAAGGACTGCAGTGAAACTGTAAAGAAGTGGCTTCGTTCTGCTCCAGAGTGCGAGGGAGGCATCCCAAAGAACACAAGTGAAACGAGCACAAGTCAAACTTCGGGTACCCCGCCACACTCTATTGTGTTTTCCTTGTGCATACAGTACAAGGTTTACAGCCTCATGGACAATACTGTTAATTTAATCATTAATACATCTTTGTTTTAGACACAAATCTGGTACAAAATATCTTCAGATGGGAGCCAAATACATAATCAATTTGGGGTCCAATTGACGTGAAGATGTTTCAGAACCACTGCGCTCAGTGCGCTGTTTACGAGATCATATTCATCAAAATGTAATTAATTGATCTCTTTGAGATTTTCTAATTGCCCTTTGCCCTCAGCTTTATGAAACAATCGAATATGCAAATGAAACAGACAATAACAGACTTCCTGCTATACCACAGAGAAGTTGTTAATACCAGTAGATCCACTAGACTGGAACAGATTTAATACCAGTAGATCCACTAGACTGGAACAGATTTAATACCAGTAGATCCACTAGACTGGAACAGATTTAATACCAGTAGATCCACTAGACTGGAACAGATTTAGTGGATGTAAACAAACATTCGGGGCACATTATTGACCCCACCCATAGTGGAGGTGTTAGGACCCAAAAATAGGCTGTTGACTTCAAGTCATGATACAAAGGTCCCCTTTGGTATGGAAGTACCTGAGGGCCATAGGAAAACATTTATCCAAAGAGACGAGTTAGATCACCCTTCATTTCTGAAATATACGTGTTTTGAAAAATGGCCGCCACCATTTACAGCAATACAGCAAAAACAATGTCTTTGCTTCAGTTAAAGCTATAACAATAATATTGGTGTCAAAGTGTACATTTTTGGGGTCAAGTAATCCAATTCAATAGGTTTCAAGGCAAAAAAAAAATATCATTTTCTCAATGCCATGAAAACAGGGCTAAAATATGCTAATTTAATTGGAAAATGTTGTTTTAACAGGGTAACTTTCCATTTTTCCCCACTCTAAAACCTTAATTTAGTTTCCCCTTTGGCATGGAAGTACCTTAGGGGAATAGGAAATAAATTATCCAAAGACACAAACTAGATAAGACGTCATTTCTAAAGTATTTGTGTTTAAAAAAATGGCCGCCACCATTTACAGCAATACAGCATAGCCCATATCTTTGCTTCTGTTAGGGCTATGATGATAATATTGGTGTCAAAGTGTACATTTCTGGAGCCAAGGAATACAATTACATAGGTTCCAAGACTAAAAAACCCAATAGTTTTCTCATTACCCTCACAATGGGGGTAAAATATGCACATTTCATCAACAAAATAAGTGACATTAAAATGTTCCCCCTATAAAAAAAACTTTAAGAAGTACAATCTCTTATGCACATGCCATATGCTCTATGTGTGTCTGTCCAATCATCATCATCATCATCATAACCTTTATTTCAACTCGGAGTACAGTTGAGGGCAAGCCCTCATTTTCAATGTAGCCGAGATACAACATAATCAGCAGGAATACATTTACATACATTGATTAATTAAAATCAGAGAATAGAAATACTCAGTTTTTCAAGAAAGAACAGGAAAATTAAATTAAATAAAACAGTTACAGTCTGGTACAAAGGTGCTGGAAACCATTGCTCTATATTGACCCAATGAGGGCAGTAAACAGATTTTTAGAGACTTCTGAAGCTCATTCCAGGCAGATGGAGCACTAACAGAGAATGCTGCCTTGCCTAGCTCTGAATTCGCAAATGGAACCTTGAGCGTCAGGAAGTCACTCGAACGGGTCTGGTGGGTACTGGGCTTCCGATCCAACATGTTACAAATATATGGGGGGAGCATTCCTGAGATAGCTTTAAAAATAAATAGATACCAGTGCTTATCACGCCTCACAGAGAGTGAGGATAAACCTGCGTTCTCATAAAGAGTACAGTGATGTGTACCATAACTGTCCCCAGTTACCCACCTTAAGGCAGAGTGGTATACTGTGTCGAGGTGCTTTAAAGTCGACGGGGCAGCAATCCTATAAATAATGTCCCCATAATCTAACACAGAAAGAAAAGTGGCTTCAATAATAGTTTTTTTGCAGGAGGCAGGAAAGCATGCTTTATTCCTATAGAGAAAACCAATTTTCTGTCTTAGTTTTGTGACAAGGTTTTCAACGTGATATTTAAAAGATAATTTTTCATCCAGCCAGATGCCAAGGTATTTATATTCTGAGACCCTCTCAATTATAGAGCCACTTGAAGAGCTTATAGTTAAATTGTCACGGTTGGTGGTTTTAGCCCTGGAGAATACCATGAACTTGGTCTTGCTTGCATTGAGTACAAGCCTAAGCTCAACCAGGGCATCCTGGAGTGCATTAAATGCGAGCTGCAGCTTCATATTGGCACGCTGGGCTGAGTCAGCAACACAATAAATAATCGTGTCGTCCGCATAAAGATGTGCATGACAATCATTTAGAGTTGAGATAATATTATTTATATAAAGTGTAAAAAGGACGGGACCTAGAATTGAGCCTTGGGGGACACCCATGGAGACTGGCTGGAACTCCGACTGAGTGCTCCCGGACTTCACCGATTGGTATCTATCATATAAATAATTGTGAAACCAATCGGAGGCTCCTCTGCTAAAACCAATATTGTGCAATTTATGAAGTAATATGTTGTGATGTACTGTGTCAAATGCTTTAGATAAGTCTACATAAAGGGCGGTGCAGTGTTGTTTTTTGTCCAGAGCAGTTAAAATATTGTTAGTCACTAGGGTGACAGCTGTTATTGTGCTATAGTGAGCTCTGAAACCTGATTGATTTACATTTAAAATTGAGAAGTCTGAGAGAAAAGATTTGAGTTGAGAATTTACAAGTGACTCCAGGATTTTGGCAAGACAGGGTAATTTAGAGATAGGTCTGTAATTATTTAAATTTTGTTTATCTCCACCTTTATGAAGTGGAAGGATATGGGCTAATTTCCAGATATGTGGGAAACGACTTGTTGTGATTGAAAGATTAAAGATGTGTGTTATGTGTGTTACAATAAGAGGTGCTGCTGTCAATAAAAAGAAGGGGTCCAGATTATCCTCTCCAGTTGATGTCTTGTAATTGATATTAAGTAGGGCTTCCAAAACAACAGTGGTAGAGAGGGGTTGAATGGAAAACTGATCCGTTGTGCTATTTCTAAAATCGCTGAGATTGCTGAGATCAGTGGAGAGTGGGGGTCCATTGTAGGTGTTGGTAAACAAGTGCCCAGCTTCTGCAAAATGTGAATTAAAAGCGGAACAAACATTCAAGGGGTCTGAGATTAACCCGTTAATGCTGTTAATTTGAGGAGGTAGAGCAGAGGAGGCGTTGTTATTTAGGGAATTCACTGCTTTCCAAAATTTCACAGGATTACCCAGAGAGCACGTAATTAAATTTAAATAATAGCTGGATTTAGCTTTTCTAAGAGCAGAGGTGCATCTGCTTCTAATTTTTCGAAAACAGGCCCAGTGAGCTGGGTCTCCAGAGCGCCTTGCACAAGACCATAATCTGTTCCTTTCATTAAATAAAGCAGTTAAGGCAGGTGAGAACCAAGGGGAGACCTTATCCTTAATTCTCAACATTTTAAAAGGAGCGTGTGCATCCACAATAGAAATAAAAGTGTTTCTAAAAAACTCAAGTGCCAAGTCAACCTCTGTAAAAGTGGAAGTTAAAAACAAATCACTATTTAAAACGTCTAATAAGAAGGCGTCCTCATTGAAATGCTTAAAATTTCTTTTTGATACTACCTGTGATTTGGTCCGTTGTAATCTTGCATCTCTTATGCAAGCAACTGGGCAGTGATCACTTACACCAAGCTCAAAAACACCGCAAGAAGAAATCTTGTCAGCTCTGTTTGAGAAAATAAGGTCAATCAGGGTGGATTTAGACATGTCAGAGAGATTTGGCCTAGTGGTTTCCAGGACCAACTGCGACAGATTTAGATCATTTGCAACCTCCTTGAGGTGCTCGGAGGCTGCACCCAACCAGTGCTGGTTCCAGTCCCCCAGGACCAGAAGCTCCTCATCAGAGTGCATGGCGAGCATACTGGCAAGGGTATCAATAGTACCTGGATCAGCGGACGGGGGTCTATAGATACCCACAATGATTAAAGATGTTAATCCAAACTGAACCTTTAGGGATAGCCATTCAAAACACCTGGGATGTGAGACAGCATTTAAAAGAGTAGAACATAGAATTGCTTTGGTATATATACATACCCCGCCACATCTACCTAATCTGTCGGCTCTAAATAAATTATAATTTAAAAGAGCCACTTTGGCGTCACTGGTACTCTTTTTGAGCCATGTCTCACTTAACACCAGAATATCTGGATTAGTCTGCTTGACCAAGAGCGATACAAAGTCAAAGTTGTGGACTAGACTTCTGATGTTTAGGTGAATTATCCCAAGCCCTTTTCTATTTTTAAAAGACAATTTGGTGAGTGGTGAGACTGAATTGGGAATAGAGATGCTGACAGATGGCTGAAGTGGAATTTCGGATAGATTGTGGCCCCCACTAGTATGGTGATTACTGTGACTAGATGGTTGTCTAGCAGTAATATGTACCGGAATGGACATGGTGCAGGATGTAGAATGAGACTGTAATAAACAGGGGGATTTTGGGGGAGCAGTGATATGACATATAACGGCAGGATCCACATGGTTGGTACTAAGAGCTGCTGGGGGAGTTAAAAAAGACGGATCATGCCGCACTTTATATCAAAAATTACAAGCAATGTGTTTGACACAATTGTCCCGTAAAAGCATAGTGCCCTTACTGTTTAGGTGAACACCATCCATCCTATACAGGTTAGCAATACGCCAGAAGTAATCATAGTTTGAAATAAAATCATAGCCCAGAGCATTACAGAAATGCTTAAGCCACAGATGGAAGCTCAAAAGTCTGCTAAAGTGTTCCGTTTTAATGGAAAGTGTTGGAATGGGACCTGAGACAATGCACCGCATTCCCAAGCTTTCCACAGTGGAGCATAGCAGCTCCATGTCAGTCCGCATCTTTGTTGACTGTCTGGCCATGACGTCATTCGTAGCCACGTGTGTGATTACTATAGTAACGGTAGGGTGTAAATCAACAACAGCTGGGACTAGTGCAATCAAATCAGCTATCTTTCCCCCGGAGAGACAATAGGTAACAGCGCCAGGAAGGATTAAATGCCTAACCAGAGAATCTCCAAGTATTAAAATAGTGGGCTTACTGCTGTGCTTGGTGTTACTATAACAAGCCAACTTTTTGGAGAAGCGGGCTAACACGCTAGCGTGGTTTGTGCTAGTACTAGAGCAGCCAGTAGTAGCATTAGCCCCAGTGCCGGTGTTAGCAGTAGCATTAGCATCAACAACATTAGCAGTGGAGGTACCTGCATTAGTATTGGCGATTTGGGATTCCATGGATATTATCGGTGCAATAACAGATACATGATTTGCAACGTATTCAACGGTAGAGCTGGAAATGAGCGGAATGTCAGCCACAGGCTGCAGAGTGGAAAGACACGGACGTTTATCCCCTGGAGGAGCCGAGAACGACGGTGGAGAGTCCGTGGACAGAGAAGGACTTGCGGGGCGCTTTCTCCCGACAGACCGCTGAGAGGCGGGTGTGGAGCTTTTCCTATCGATTAACCCCCGGTTAGGATCCACTCGCTGAGCCAGAGGAGTAGTCGGCGAGGGGACAGATTTATTTGGAATCTTTGATAGAGGAGAGAAGAAGTTGGAGTTTGGAAAGGATAGATTCAAACTTGCGTCAAAGAGGGGAAGAGCTGGAGCTATGCCTTTCTTGCGGCGACCTTTCTTGACTACAGTAGCCCAGGATAGGGGGCTAGGTGAGGATCCATCAACCGGGCCAGGCTGGATAGTAGTTGCGGCGGCGGACGCGGATTGCTGGCTACCTCCAGGCTCGGCTCTGGCCAGGCAGGCGTACAGTGCCGTCTTTCGAATCAGGAGCTCCTCGATCCGCTGCTCGATGGATCGCAGCTCACTTTCCAATTCGGCTACCTCCAATAGAGGTGCCATTGTTCTGTTAAAATAAAAAGACCACAACCAGCGAACGGCCAAGAAACAAATACAGAGCAGTAATGAACTAGCGGTTGTAGGACAGCTGAACTGCCGGGAGAGAAACTTACACGCACGGGCTCCTTTCAGAGCCCGCAGCGTTGCAACAGCTTTGATACAGCGTTGAGACAACGGAGATCCACTTCCAACCCGGACAGTATACTGGACTAGCAGGAGAGAAGCTTACCATTGAGGGCCCCAGAAGGGCCCGCTGCGGTTGCGTCGTCTCAGGTAAGTTCTAGCCGTCGGTTTCCATTGTAGAGGTTTGAATTTCAGGTAGTAGCCTAGCAGGTTACCCTGTTCTCATAAATATCAGACGATCAGTGAGTCAACCGAAGATTAAAATGGATTGGTTGTGTTTAAAATGTAGGGTCAAGCATGATCGGAGTGAGTGCAGTGTAAAATAGGATTTAAAAGAGTATTAAAACAAGCATAGGATTGTTTGTCAAGTTTGACAGCTTGAGAGCTCCTCCGACGTGCGACTGCCTCTGAGATGGAAAGTAACTAAGTACATTCAATCTAGGAACCCAGTCAAAAAAAGGAAAAAACAGCACCCTCTGCTATTTTTTTCCTTAAGATTTGACTCTGGGGGGGACCTCCCAATAGAATGTGGATAACAGGATGGTGGCCATTAGGTCCGCCCTCAGCCGTCCACTTCCGGTCTATGTGTCTTTGTTTACATTCCTAACATTCCTAACTATACACGTTGTATCAGGAGCTCCCGACAGATTCAGCTGCAGAGCTCTGAATCTGTCTTGAGAGATTAGTGTCTGTCTGACTGTAAGTGTATATGTCTGACTGCTATCACCTCAGAGTTACACCTGTTGCTGCCACAAAACATAAATTCTGCACAAGGGACTGCGACAATTTGATTAAATCAGAGGTGACAGAAAATCTGAGACACTTTGAGGTTCAATTTGAGGTTTGTATTACTTTCTCATTGAATACAGAATGTTTTTTATGTTAACTGTGCCATTATTGATCAAAAAGTGGACAGAGCAAGAAGAAGACATGAAGAGTCTGTGAGCCCAGTAAAAACACAGTGCATGAATGGTGGTGGCAAGTTCACTGCACAGGCTATACTCTCATGCTCATCATCATCCTCATGTGAATAAACCACACCGTGTTTCTTCTGTGGTGAAGTTGGCAACAGAAAGGAACTAAGGACGGCTTCCACCCTGGGATTGGATCGAAAAGTGAAATAATGTGCTCAGGTGCTGGGTGACAAGTGTCTGTTAGCTAAACAAGCTGCTGGTGACATGGTAGCTATGGAGGCAGTGCATCATCGTGCATGCCTGACTAGGCTCTATAGAAAAGCAGAAACCGCCGTTGTGACACGACAGAAAATAAGGCAACACAGGTCATCAGAGCACATGTCCTCAATGAATTGTTTGAGTCAATCAATTATTATTAAATGTAACACGACGCGCCTTCGAGAGGATATTGACATCAGATCTGTGCAACTAGATCGTGGCTGGTCCCTGTTATGTTGTTTGATGATGACCTGAAAGCTGTTGTTGGCATGAAAAGCAACACATTTACTGATGTCTCCATCATCTTCAGAGCAGCTAAAATCCTCCGGGAAGAATATCTTCCGATGAAACAATAATTTACAGGTTCCTTCACAGCCTCCTGATTCAATCCCTCCCCTGCTGCAATTGTTCCTAAAGATGCTTCTGGATGGATAAGGTATTGACCAGCCAGCCCCTGAACCAGAGAAGTGCCAGGTTGCTACATCAATTGGGCAGCAAATCATTTACAACTCTGTGAAATGCAGATCCAAGAAATGTCCGTAGTGTTAGTTGTCACATAAGAGAAAGGGAACCACAGCTTCACTGTACTGTATCTGGCAATGAATCTGCACCTGCATACTGGCAGTAAACACCAGGTGGATACCATGCATAAGCGAGGTATGGTGTATCATGTGATCACTTGAAAACATTGAGTACAGTGATCAATCAGTGGGAGCAGATTGGTGTGGTGGTCCCACCTCAGGCAGTTAAGGGTGTCTTCACTAATGGTGGTTTTGACAACATTGACCTCAACCCATCGTCAACAACAGCAAAATCAGCCCTCCACGGGACATGCATAAGCATTCAGCAGCACTTCCCGTCAGATGACCAACAACCAGCCAATCTCACTAACATCCTAGTTCCAGCTAAGATGGGGAAGAAGCATGTACAATCCTTTCCAGCTTTCTACACAACAATGGATCTGGATGTTTCACTCCAAACTGATGTTCCTGCCCTTAATACAAACAGTCATCCTCAACCAGCCTCTTGTCCTCTCAGCAACATACTTGAAGAAGGCTCCCAGTGGTTGGAGAGAGTCAGCCCTACAAATTTTCCACCAATCTGGGAAAAACATCATTCCTTTACTCAGCAGCAGTTCAATGGAATGATTTGCCTTCCAGCCTCAAATTGACTGGTTCCTTTGACAATTTTAAAATGGCATTAAAGAGATGGTTGGCCATTAACATGATGTAACTTTTAAAGAAAACCATTTAGATGTTTTTAAAAGTAAAAAAGAGAGATGATCCTAGTTTTTGTTTAGTTGATGTTTAGTCTTCTGTTTGTCCTTTTAGAATTTGTAAGTTTTATTTGGCTTTGTTTTATGTTTTTTATGTTATTATATTGTATTGTTGCTCCCTATGTCCCCTTTCCCAAAGGACCACAATTGAAACAAGCCTACGGGCTTTCTTGTGTTTTTTATCCTTTTGAATTTTAATATTCAATAAACTAATCAATCAATCAAAAAAAAAAAACGACACCTTGTGGGGAAAGACAACCTTGAGGATGAAGAATGGATCTCATGGGGTGCATATTATGCAAGCATTGCAGAGCCTTGTTCAGCCCCCCCCATCCAGATCATACATACTGCCACTGTTCACAGAGTCTCCTACCAGTCCCACCATGGCTTGGCTTGGTATGCAATGAATGTCCTCCTTCAAGCAATCAACTACCTAAATCCAGGTCAGACACCAGTCATGTTAGCTGATCAACCCCTATTCACACTTGCCAAAAAAGATGCTCTGGAGTGTGTCTGGAGACTGGCTGGATGAATGGCAGTGGATGGACAGCAAAGCTCAGTCTTTCATTGGTGTTGACCACATCTGCAGAACCTGGTACATGCATCAGGTGTCTGTAGCTGCTCTGTACTTGTGATGAAGGCTTATGAGCGATATTTGGAAAAGGCTGTAAATGATGAGTCGAGCCCCCTCTTCCTTTTGCCCTTTGATGAATGGCTTCAATTTCAATTATTTCAAGGGACTTGCCAGAACTGGTTATTTGCAAGTGCAAGACTCAAATTACCACAACAACCCCATTGTCATGGTAGTAAGAAAATTATTGGGGATTTGTTTTGCCTTGAAACCTAATTAATTGGATTCCTTGACCCTAAAAATGTTTACCATTATAGCTTTAACAGAAGTAAATATGGGTTCTGCTGTATCACTTCAAATGGTGGCGGCCATTTTTAAAAACGCATATATTTCAGAAATGAAGAGTGATCTTATTTGTCTCTTTGGATCATTTCTTTCTTAGTGCTCTAAGGTACTTCTATACCAAAGGGAAAAGTAAATCAAAGTTTTAGAGGAGGGGGGGTAAGTCACCCTGTTAAAACGTATTCTTCAAATGAAATTTACATATTTTACCCCCCCCTGTCATGGCAATTAGTAAAGCATTGGGTATTTTACATTGAAACCTATTTAATTGAATTCCTCAACCCCAAAAATGTACAATTTGACACCAATATTATTACTATAGCTCTAACAGAAGCAAAGATATGGGGTCTGGTATAATAGTGGTTAATTGTCGTCAGCCTTTTTTTTTAAAACGCCTATATAAAGAAAATGAAGGGTGATCAAACTTGTCTCTTTGGATATTTTTTTTCCTATGGCCCTAAGGTACTTCCATGACAAAGGGAAAAGTAAATACAAGTTTTAGAGGGGGAGGGGTTAAGTTACCCTGTTAAAACGTATTTTTTTGATGAAGTTTGCATATTTTACCCCCCGCTGTCATGGCAATTAATGAAGTATTTGTTTTTTTGCATTGAAACCTATTTAATTGAATTTCTTGACCCCAAAAATGTACACTTTGACACCAATATTATTATTATAGCTCTAACAGAAGCAAAGATATGGGGTCTGGTGTAATAGTGGTTAATTGTCGGCGGCCATTTTTAAAAACGCTTATAAAAAAAAAAGAAGTGTGATCTAACTTGTCTCTTTGGATATTGTTTTTCCTATGGACCTAAAGATTAAAATAAGGAGCAATAGGAGTCACATGTAGCTCATATGAAGCGGGGCAGAAGAAACTGTCACCTTCATGTTACCACTGCAGTCTTTCAGAGCCTGCGGTCTCAGAGGACAAGTGCTAAGCAAAACATCATTAATCCTTTAAGACCAGGAACGCATCTGTGTCACTTAACATTTATTTGGCTCTTCAAAGATAGCAGATCTACAAGCTCGTAGTGCCGCACTACGAGCTTGTAGATCTGCTATCTTTGGAAAAAGATTGTGAAAATGTGTGCAAATCTTTGAATATATATTTGATTAAAGCGAACATTTGTAACTCAAATCTTTGCTTCTGGGGGGTCCCTGGAACAACATATTTTACAAATGTTCCCTTTAAAAAATATATATATTCAAAATGTGCTCAAATGTTCTTGATTTTTCAAAAATAGCCCAAGAAATGTAAAAATGACAGGAGATGCGCTCCCCGTACTGAAGGGGTTAAGTGAGCAGAAATGAACCAGTACTAAACCCAAACCATGATAAATGGCTCCTATGCATCCTGAATGCTATGTGGACTCCCTCTCCTGAGGGGGGCGCTCTACTGCTGCGTTTGGCCCCTCCTCTCTCTGGGGCCCATGCAGCAGAGACATGGATGTAGAGCACCGTGTCCTTTCTCATTCATTTAACCCATTAAGACCGGGAAGAAAGCATCCGTGTCAGATCTCTGTGGCTATTCAAACATAGCAGATCTACAATCAATCAATTTGAATATTAAAACCACGTTTTCTGTCATTATTGTCTCCACCAGGCCGAAAGGCATGGCGGAGATAGTATGTTTTACCCTCCGTCCGTCCGTCCGTGTGTCCGTCCTGTCTGTGTGTTACCACCAAATCTCCGGCACCGTTGGCCCGGTCGCTGTGAAACTGTGCACACACACTCCCTGGATGCCAATTCAGAACCTCTGCCTCAAATTTTTCACAAGGGCCTGTTATAGCGCCACCAGGAGGCCGATTTGTGCAAAACCCATTTTTTCACATTACTCCTACGGTTTTTAACCAAACATCATGCAAATCGGTACACAGTATCTCTATAGTCATGTGATCAACCCTGATCTGTCCGATTTCCCATATTCCATCCTCATTGGTTAAGGTTGCCATCCAAAGTTTGCAGGATTGGTCCGTTTTGAACAAACTGCTTCAAACCATGAACGCAGCTTGCGATTTCCGTGAAATTTCACACGCACATTCCCACTAGGCCGAGGAAGAAATGCCACTTGAACATTTTCAAATCAGCCTCATGGTGGCGCTATAACTGGCCGATTTGCATTTTTAACTATAACTGCACCGATCTGCGTGAAACTTTGCACACACACTCCCTAGAGGCCAAGAAAAAACATTGGACTGCATTTTTCACATCTGCTTTTTACAGCGTGTTTTTTGGACAGAATCTGAAGGAACTAGAAAAAGTGCTCCTCGGAGCACAGGTCTCCGCCAGGTCAGGTAGGTTATTGTGGCCTCCTGGTGGCGCTATAATAGGCCAATGTGAAAAGGGTGGCATTTCTTCTTAGGCCTTTCAATGGGACACTGCATTCATGAGTTGAGGCATTTTGTTCCAAAAAATGTGTTTTGCTAAATTAGACCTGCTGGTGGCGCTATAAAGGCCAATGTGAATGTGAAAAGGGGGGCATTTCTTCCTCGGCCTAGTGGGAATCTGCATACAAACTTTCACGGAAATTGCACATTGCATTCATGTTTTGAGGCATTTTGTTTAAAACTGACCAATCCTGCAAACTTTGGAAGCCACTGTAAGCCAAATAGGATGGAATATGAAATATCGGACAGATCCATCAGAATCACATGACTATGGAGATACTGTGTACCAATATGCGTGATTTTTGGACAGAATCTGAATGAATAATATCCAAAAATGTATTGTACATAAGTCGGCCTCCTGGTGGCGCTGTAAATGGCAGATGTGAAAAATGCAGTGCAGATGTTTTTCCTTGGTCTCTAGGGAGTGTGCGTGCAAAGTTTCACGCAGATCGGTGCAGTTATAGTTAAAAATGCAAATTGGCGTGTTATAGCGCCACCATGAGGCTGATTTGAAACATGTCAAGTGGCATTTCTTCCTCGGCCTAGTGAGAATGTGTGTGTGCAAGTTTATGGAAATGGCAAGCTGCGTTCATGATTTGAGGCAGTTTGTTCAAAACGGACCAATCCTGGAAACTTTGGAAGCCAACCTTAGCCAATGAGGATGGAATATGGGAAATCGGACAGATCAGGGTTGATCACATGACTATAGAGATACTGTGTACCGATTTGCATGACGTTTGGTTGAAAACTGTAGGAGTAATGGGGAAAAAGAGGTTTTGCACAAATCGGCCTCCTGGTGGCGCTATAAATGGCCCATGTGAAAAATGTGGGGCAGAGGTTCTGAATTGGCATCCAGGGAGTGGGTGTGCACAGTTTCGCAGCGACCGGGTCAACGGTGCCGGAGATTAGCTGGTAACACACAGACAGGACACACGCACGCACACACACACGGACGGACGGACGGACGTAGGGTAAAACATACTCTCTCGCCATGCCTTCGGCCTGGCGGAGACAATAATCTCCAAAAATGTATTTTACCGACTTATGTAAAACACATTTTTGGAGATTATTCCTTCAGATTCTGTCCAAAAAACACGCAAATTGGTACACTGCATCTCCATAGTCATATGATTCTGATGGATCTGTCCAATATTTCATATTCCATCCTATTTGGCTTACAGTGGCTTCCAAAGTTTGCAAGATTGGTCAGTTTTAAACAAAATGCCTCAAAACATGAATGCAGTGTGCAATTTCCGTGAAAGTTTGCATGCAGATTCCCACTAGGCCGAGGAAGAAATGCCCCCCTTTTCACATTCACATTGGCCTTTATAGCGCCACCAGCAGGTCTAATTTAGCAAAACACATTTTTGGAACAAAATGCCTCAAATCATGAATGCAGTGTCCCATTGAAAGGCCTAAGAAGAAATGCCACCCTTTTCACGTTGGCCTATTATAGCGCCACCAGGAGGCCACAGTAACCTACCTGACCTGGCGGAGACCTGTGCTCCGAGGAGCACTTTTTCTAGTTTCTAATTATTTCATTAGATTAATAAACCAGTTTACAAAACAACAAACAGATTACATTTTTAAAACTTACAAAATGTTGTGCTCTCTCTCTCTTCTCTCTTCCTTTTTCTCCGTCTTTACTTTGTGCAGTGTACCTCCAGTGTTGCCAGATTTAGCAAGAGAAACAAGCGGCCAGGTCTACGAAAACAAGCCCAAAGGAAGTGACTACTGTAGGCCGCACGCACGCACGCACGTGCACGCGCACACACACAGACACACAGACACACACACACACACACACACACACACACACACACAGACACAGACAGACAGAGGGTCCCTTGCACAAAACATTCTCAGATGGGGGTCCGTGGAAATCATTGAGAACCACTGGTTTAAACAACACAAGGAAGCAAGACCAAATAAGCAACTAGACTTTAGAAACAAGACCCCCAAAAACACCCAACCACCAACATTTACAAGAGACTTTACAGAAAAACAAGCCCAAAGTCACTTATAATAAGCAGACATGGCAACTCTGCACTCCTCATCTCATCTCTGCCCCCCTTCCTCATCCGCATTCGTGGGAACAAGTACTCTGATGTTATCAAGTAAAAGTAGAAATACCACAAGAAATACTCTGTTACGTAAAATCCTGTTTTCTGAATGTTCCTTTAGTAAAAGTACAAAGGTATTGACATCAGAATATACTTACTGTACAAAGGTAAAGTATTTAATGTTATGTCTGTTTGTACAAGACCAAGAATCCACCATGGAAAATACGTCTCTGACTTTGTTGTGTTTTCTGATCCTTGACGTGTTATTCCAGTGAATACATTGTATCCTACTTGTATTTATCTTTTTTTAAAATCACTTTAAAATCAGTCAATTAATAATCCAAATCTACAAAGTAGCTTTTAACTTAAATAATTGTATTGGAGTAAGAAAAAGGTATAAATACTTTATTAGACAGACATGTAAACAGCACGAGGTACAGTCACACATTAACCCATTAAGATCTGTGTCACTTAAGACTTATTTGGCAATTCAAAAATAGCAGATATACAAGCTCGTGGCGCGGAACCGAGTGCCGCACCATGAGCTTGTAGATCTGCTATTTTTGAAAAATCTTGAAAGCATTTTATTTTTTATTTTTTTTCAAAAAACGTAGGATTTAGATTTGTTTTTAAGAATTGCCTCAGGTCTTAATGGGTTAAAAGTCCAGGGGACTTGAGTAAAGTAAAAGCACCTCAGAGTTGAACTTAAGTACAGAAGCCTACTTGAGTAAATGTACTTAGTTACTTTCCACCACTGCTCATCAGTGTGATTCTCTGCACATAAACCACATATCATCTCTGTCAGGCACAAACCTCTTATCTCCACATTTATACCTTTGATGTTTTTTTCATAGATTAATGCCCTACTCATTATAGAAGAGTGTTTCACACAACAGTAGTGACGAAATAGCAGATCTACAAGCTCACAACGCCTTTGTAGATCTGATAGTTTCAAGTTCAAGTATTTATTTGCCATTTCAAAACAAGTTTGATAGGAAATTGTCTTGGTGCTTCCTCTCACATACAAGACAACACAATAAACAACAGCACAAAGACAAGAACAAAAAGAGACACAAGAAACAGAACCAAACCAGGACCAAGCTGCAGCTTTGGCTCATATATACAGTACAGACAGTAGAAGAAACTGCTTAGTGCAATTATGTAGCAATTTTTAAAGTGCATACTTAAAGTGCATACCGTCTAGTTTGTGTATGTAGTGCAAGAGTGTCGTTAAGGTGCCTGACTGCTTGGAGGTATGTGCTGTCTCTAAAACGGGAGGTTCTACGGGAGGTTCACTACTTTTAACATGCTTTTCTTGAACTAATAAAAAGTAACAGTTTTGGACACATGCCAGGTTTCTACCTGACAACAACGACATGTAAGAACATCCTGGTGTGTGTGTGTGTGTGTGTGTGTGTGTGTGTGTGTGTGTGTGTGTGTGTGTGTGTGTGTGTGTGTGTGTGTGTGTGTGTGTGTGTGTGTGTGTGTGTACGTTTCAGCCACACATCCTGTTTAGACGCTGTTTACACGTTTTGACCAAAATATCTGTCAATACTTGTTGTTCCTAGAAAGAGACAAATGCACAATATGTGTGTTTATAAATGTAGTGTAGTAACACACACTCACACAATGAATTAAAAAACAAATTAAAAAATAATAATTTTAAGTGCATATTTGGTTTGTATTGTTGTTTGTTGTTAAAGGAGAAGGAACATTGAGAAGGAGCAGGCAGCATGGTAGCTGATTGATTGATTGATTGATTGATTGATTGATTGAATACTTTATTTAGAAGGTTTTAGAGAAAAAGCACATGAAGTACAGTTGACAACACAAGGTCAGATAAAATGGATCGCCCATAAAAGCCTCAACGGCTTGTTTCAATTGAGATCCTCATGTACTCAATTCATGGAGACATTAGAAAACAGACAGATATACACTACTATGTAGAACATCATGAACATTTTAAAAGTAAGAAAAACAAAAAGTAGAAATATGTACAGTAAACAGTTCGAGGGGGGGGGGGGGGGGGCTAGGTTACAGGTACATGGGTATCAGAATGTTGTGGTGTATCTTGTAGACCAGGCCCATTGCAAGTTGCCGTCCTCAACCCTGAGCCATCCGACCCTATAGCAAAATGAGCAGGGGTTAGATGAGTTGTATGTTTAAGGCCAAGAAGTAGCCTTACTAGTTTGTTTTGGGATGTCTGGAGCCTTGTTTTTAAGGCCTTTAGTGGTGTTGTGGTACCATGAGGAGCATGCATAGTCCAAATGACCTTGGATGAGGGTCTCTGTAAGAATCCTCAAGGTATTCTTACTGACTCGAGAGGAGAACCTATACAAAAAAATCACACCTGTGTGAAGGTAGCGGCGCCTTTGATACATTTTGTCATAGATATGTGTTTCAATATTAATATCTAATATATAATATCAATATTAGTTTATACCCCAGTTAATAAGAATACAGAGGACGAACATAAGGATGGACATACACCTGGACATAGACACGGACATACGTACACACAGAGAAATACTAGAGAAACAATATTAAATCTCTGTAAATTTATTTCAAGGCTTCCAGTGGCACTAAATAGTGCCATTGGAAGAGAATCACCAAATGCATTCCAAGGTAAGTGGCAAAAACTGATCTGTCATAGCTGATAGAGTGGGTACCTAAAAAATAAACTGTGTGTGTCCGTGTGTATACATGTGGTACCAGAAAGATATGTATGTGTTATGAAATAATCTATACAATTTATAAGCCGTACCCAGAGTGTTTATGTTCCGGACTTTTACAGTTTATATAAACCATCTAATTTTGTATTTATGATATAATATTGATGTCATGAATAGTTCCCTTCCCTGACCAATCAGAACGTTGACGGACCTGACCAATCAGAACCTCGACGGGCCTGACCAATCAGAACGTTGACGGACCTGACCAATCAGAACCTTGACGGGCCTGACCAATCAGAATGTTGACGGACCTGACCAATCAGAACCTTGGCGGGCCTGACCAATCAGAACGTTGACGGACCTGACCAATCAGAACCTTGGCGAGCCTGACCAATCAGAACGTTGACGGACCTGACCAATCAGAACCTTGGCGAGCCTGACCAATCAGAACGTTGACGCAAAAGCCAGGTATAGAGGGCTAATATCCGCTCTATACCTAAAGGTATAGAGCGGCTAGCGCCGCTAAAAACGTGTTATTTGGTTGACCTTTTTGATGACTCTTGCTGCCATTTGCCCTTGTCCACCTCTTGTTTGATGTGGCCGTTCAAATAGAGAAGGCATGAGTCAGTGGAGTGGGATTTTCTGAAGCCAGATTGGAGTTTGTAAACTAGATTTTTTTCCCGCAAGATACTTTTCAACCTGTTCATAAACAATTTTTTCCATGACTTTCGAGATGGAACTAAGAATAGAAATAGGGCGGTAGTTGCCAGGGTCTAATTTGCTTCCTTTTTTTGTAACGGGGGGTTACTATTGCTATTTTGAAATCATGGGGGACCCGTCCCTGTTTGATGGAGAGGTTTATTATATGGGGGATGATTGGAGCAATGGAGGCGGCTCAGTCTTTTAGACATTTGGAGGGAATATTGTGGAGGCCTGTTGACCTGTGTTGTTGTAGTGCGCTCAATGTGTTAAACACCTCATCTGTTGACATCATGGTGAGTTTAAAATCATCTTTGCGTACACCTAGATTTGTGTAGAATGCTTGGATGTTCACTCACTGTGTTAAGACCAAGGGCCCAGCATACGCCTTTGAAATAGAGTCTATATGTGAAGTAAGTTCATATGAAGGGCCTGTAGTATCGCTAATTACTTTGTAGATTTTGATTATTATTACAAAACATACATTAACCACATACACCATACATTTCGGCCATTTGAAAATAGCCATCTACAAGCTCACAATGCGTCGCATTGTGAGCTTGTAGATCTGCTATTTTCAAAAGGTTTTTTATACATTTGAAACCTTGTGAAACAGGACATTCCGCATGATGAGTACTTTCTACTTTAAGTACATTTTGAATTCCGGACTTTTACTGGTAACAGAGTATATATTTTTTACATTGCAGTATTGATACTTTTACTTAAGTAAAACATGTGAGTACTTTTTCCACCACTGGCCACAGATGATGGACAACATGAGAGAGATACAGGCTCAAACTGATCAAGGACATCAGGCCACAGAGAAGAAACATGAACAAATTGCCTCAAATAATACATATTAATAGATTTATTTACAGACTATAGACTCTCATCCCCAACAAGCCCTTTGATGTTCAGGTAGTTTAATTGATGATGTAACCTCTTGTCTCTGTCTTTTGTGTCTTAAGGCTCCCCTGCTCAACCGCTGTCTAAAACTGTTTGCTATGGTTATGATTTGACCATTTACAAGTCTGACCTTAAGTTGGGAACCCTCAGAAGTTGTACTTCACTCCTGATGCTCCCGGCAGCCAAAGGATACAAGAGCTGGAACATAGCTGGAAGGTGAGCAAGAGATGGAATGTGTTGTGGCATCATGTGAACATGTTTAATAAGCAGACACTGATTCAAGATAATAATGAATGTATTCGTTATTTTCTCAATGTTTTCTAAAGTGCTTTACAGAACAACTTAAAAACAGCAAACAAAGCTAAATCTAAATACAGCAAAAGTCTGGAGCGTACCTACAGTATATGTTCCCTCAGCCCTATGTTCCCCCAAAACTAACACTAATCCTAACCTTAATCCTAACAATAACCTAATCCAAAACCTAATCCTAACCCTAACCTAACCCCAAGCCTAACCCTAACCCCAAACCTAACCCTAACCTAATCCTAAACCTAATCCTAACCTAATCTTAAACTGAGGGAGCATAGGGCTGAGGGAACAGAAAACAGATTTAAAATAGGACAATCATCAGCAAAGACACTGAGGAAAAACACCTGACATAGAGGTATGTGTTCAGAAGTGATTACTGGCCTCTCATCTCTGAATAAATGCTAAATAAATGTTGTCCACATTTGCAGTCGTTGGACCCACACTATGAGCTTTCCCCTTATACTTTTTCTGTGATGGAGGTGATGGACAAAGATACGGGGGCTTTCTCTGCTGGGGACGATTCCACCTCACTCACCACCGTCCTGCTTCTGAAGGTATTAGGAGAGTACAACAGTCACATGTCAACATCTTCATTAAGGCCTTAAAGGTTGTAAACGTTCTAGGGTGTGGATCCAAAAGAACTCTCTCTCTGGCATAATAATAATTTTCACTGTTCTTTAGTTGAGACTATGACATTCAAATCTAGTCTGTTCCAGTTCTGTTCTATAGGCTTCATGTAAATAAAAACAGAGATACATTTTTGACCACATTATTTCACTGTCCTGTCAGTTGATACATGGGCATGGCACATCCATTCTCAATAAATCCTGTTTTGTGTGTGTGTGTGTGTGTGTGTGTGTGTGTGTGTGTGTGTGTGTGTGTGTGTGTGTGTGTGTGTGCGTGCGTGCGTGCGTGCGTGCGTGCGTGCGTGCGTGCGTGCGTGCGTGCGTGCGTGCGTGCCAGAGTCCACATGTGTGCTGCATGCATGTGTGTGAGAGCGAGAGAGAGCTAGGGAGGAATACTAGAGACAACTACAGCACAATGTAAAACACACTGATACAGATACGTTCATGAAACATCAATGTAAAGTACATGAATACACTGTAACAACATGTTTCCTCTCTCTCTCTGTCCTCACATAACCTCGCTTCACCAGGCTTTCTGTCCTCACAGGGTTAAATACTCAGTGACTCCTCCTCAACTCTGTAGACACTCCTTACTGTATGATAGAACTTTATGTGTTTATTCACAGGCCACCATTTTCACAGACAACACACTGTAGACACTCCTTACTGTGTGATAGAACTTTATGTTTTTATTCACAGTCCACCATTTTAACACGACAACACACAGAACTGAACAGCATAGACTGGCACGTTGGATTAAAGCATACAGATTAATATAGGGTAAGTGTTTTAATAACTTTACTAGAACTAATGTCTCTAGTCTGGTATTATATATTTGATGGTGTTTATACAATGACTCGGTCATAAACATTGAATATACAAACAATGAAGTATTGCTTATTTTCTTTTTCTGGTATTTTTGTGGCCTTTTTATAGTTGTCAGTAGAGAGAGAGAGAGAGAGAGAGAGAGAGAGAGAGAGAGAGAGAGAGAGAGAGATGCAGCAAAGATCGTCAGGAACGGGACTTGAACCTGCAATGCGCTGTCAGGCTACATTGGAGCCTAGGTGGCCGGACCACTGTGCCGGCCGTCTGGGCCGAAGCATTGCTTCTTAATGATTCTTCTGCATAAACATACTGTATGTCATGACATAGTATGAGCAAAAAGTGGAAGGGGATCAACGTCATGTGATTCTCTTGTTTGACCCTTTGAAGGTGCAAACAAAGGTGCTTACAAAAACCCAGATGTGTGACTCAAAGAATTACCCCTCCCTCGCCTATCACTCTCATTCGGACTTTCTCTCCCTCTGGCAGTAACCCCCCCCACCCCCTCTCTCTCTCTCTCTCTCTCTCTCTCTCTCTCTCTCTCTCTCTCTCTCTCTCTCTCTCTCTCTCTCTCTCTCTCTCTCTCTCTCTCTCTCACAGACTCTGACACAGTGTGAGTCACTCAGAGTCTCCACAGCAGTTTATTGTAAACCATGTGACCACAGAGGAAGTTGGTCGTTTGCTGCTTTGTGTTCCTTTCTCTCTTTGACAGTGTTGGACAAGTTACTTTTAAAAAGTAACGAGTTACTAAATTATATAGTTTGTGTGTGTGTGTGTGTGTGTGTGTGTGTGTGTGTGTGTGTGTGTGTGTGTGTGTGTGTGTGTGTGTGTGTGTGTGTGTGTGTGTGTGTGTGTGTGCGTGCGTGCGTGTGATAGCGACTACTACAGAAACAACTGTAGTAGTGAGGTGAACACAATGCTGCATATGCCAACTTTTAACTTGGAAACCAGTTGTTACATAACACCACCCCTGCTCTCTCTCTCTCTCTCTCTCTCTCTCTCTCTCTCTCTCTGTGTGTGTGACTCTCTCTCTTTGTGTGCGTGTGATAGCGAGTTGTTTTTTGTTCCCTGAAGAAAAAAGAAAAGAGGGGAGAAGTCATCATACGGTGGTGAATGTGCCTGCGGTAGACATGTGACGTCTCGACGTGTGTGTATTTTCCCCCGGAGGCAAGACCCGCCCAACTCTGTCCCTGATTGGCTTACCCTGAAATTGTACCCTATGTTAACCAATCATCACTCCTCTCTGCCATGCTACTGTGTGACATGCTGCTTTTCCTCATGTGCTGTGAGAGTACATGGCCTGTAGGTTAGATCAGTGGTTTCCCAAATTATTTTGGGGGGTCCCCAGATGAGTAGCTTAATGTGTAACATTGTTTTCTCTCTCATCAGTAAACAAACCAACATACAGTATAAATGTAAACAAGGTATCTGCACATTTATAAAGTGACAATCTAATGACTTTAATACCAAATTGGCCAAATTATCAAATATTTGTATATTTGTATATTCCAGACGAAACAGGCAAATATCGGCAAACGTTGTGAACATAGGAGATCTACAAGCTCACAACGCCTCACAGTGCCAGGCGTTGTGAGCTTGTAGATCTGCTATTTTCACAATATTTATCTGTGGAACCGAGTCTAACAAAATGTAATGCCTACAATCCCAAGTGATTGTCAGGGTGGGGGGTCCCCAGTTCAAATATGATTATTTGACTGGTGTGACGTGAAGATTATTGCAGGGTAAGAGATTTTAAACAATACACTATAGCAATAATCTCTCTAGTCTGGTGTTAAGAGTGTTAACCACTTGAACCCCACACACCCTATTCTGGGGGGAACGTTTGGCGTTGTGACACATTGTGAGCTTGCAGGTCGGCTATTTTTTGCAAAAAGATTTGGTGCAGAGGGAAAAAAGCGATCCAAGTACAGAGCCAGGTGTTTTTCACTAAAAATAGAGGGGTGAAGGGTTAATGTTGTTGAAGTGTTTTATACATTATACTAGAACCACTTGGTATTTAATATGTAAAAGTTTGTCTGAATCTGAATGAGTAAAAGTATTATAAACACAACCTGTACTGTTGATATAGGAAGCATGTCTTCAAATCACTGTTTAGTTCTGTCTGGAATAAAGACGCTGTGTGTGTGTGTGTGTGTGTGTGTGTGTGTGTGTGTGTGTGTGTGTGTGTGTGTGTGTGTGTGTGTGTGTGTGTGTGTGTGTGTGTGTGTGTGTGTGTATGGAGCTCGATTAAAGTCATTAATATAAACAAACTGATCGACTCCGTGTACTTTAACACGTGATCGCGTGACCGTGTGGCCATGCACGCGCTCACGCGCGCGCATGACTGCGTTGTGTTCTCGCGTCACCCTATTAACTCAATGGGAAACTACACGGCGCGACCACGCGGTCAGTGACGCGCGCGCGCACCAGATACGCGCTGGCGAGTGTTTTGACACTTTTGGGGCAGTGGGGCCAGTCTTGTGTTGTTACTTACTGACGCACACACGCATGCATGCGTGACTGTTTCAATCCACAAGTATGGAAGTCCATAGGTCCAAAAAATAAAAAATAAATACCATAATGAAATAAATAGAATCAAATAATTAAAAAACACAATGAAATAAATAAATGTTTTTATTTTATTTTGCAATGTTTTTTATTTCATTGTGTTTAATTAGTTCATTGTTTTTTTTTCTACAAGGCAGGCTCACATGGCTTGGCATGAGCTTGTAGATCATGTAATTTTCAAATATTTTAGTACTTTTACTTTTGGTACTTTAAGTAGCCTACATTTTGATGCCAATACTTAGGTAGGCAGTATAGGCTACGTTTTCCACCACTGCACGGAGCGCACTCGCCTATTAGTTTGTATTGGCCAGTGCTGTATTTCCGAACGCCATTAATTTAATTACTTACTTCTCGGGTAAAATATCAAGACCCCAACCAAATGAATGGACCCGTGAAAAAAAATAAAAACGGAACCGAATGAACCCGGCCTATAGTCCAATATGAAGGACCGATACCCGCGGAAATATTACCCGAACAGAACCGAGAGCTGTCGGACCCCGACCCGTATAGAACCGTGGTCCGTGGGTTACATGTCGGCAATTCGACATGTCGCCATCCCGACATGTCGGCAATTCGACATGTCGCCATTTCGACATGTCGCCATTTCGACATGTCACCATTTCGACATATTCTAACTGTCGGAGTGGAGGCACTTTCCATAGTTTTCAAACGACCCACCATTCCGACTTGACTTTGGCCAAGGGTGAGACCTCCGTTGGGGCCTCCATCCACCCTGCGCCAAATACCGAGGTGTTCCTAGGCACTAGGTATGAACGGGCTGACCCGTAGCCCGCGGGTTGGACTGCGGGGCGAGCGGGAGAGTCAAGATTTCAGAGGCAATTATCGCAGTGCGGGATGGTGCGGGCTGCGCAAACACGCAAAAAAAAAGAAAGAAAAGAAAAAGCTTTTGGTACCTTCTCGCTCTCCCATTTTCTCTCACTCTCCTCTCTCCTACTCTCCCGTTCTTTCCTCCTGGCTGGAATCATCTGGGCTTATATTAAATGTGTTGCTTATTTGATCAATGATGCACAACTGCCTCTAATGTAGCATACCGCATAATGATATCCCCGCTGCAACTTAAGTTTATATTGGAATGTCCCTTAGTTGTAGTGCTGTTGTGGTTGGACTGGGCACACTCACTGTACTAGTTGTCGTTTAATGTTCTCTATGTAGGCCTATATAGGCTATAGCCTATCAAAGGGCAGGAAAAAAATATGAATTGTCCCCCTGAGCTAAACCTATCCTATGGTGCTGAATGGTTCCGTTCGCTCCGTTTCTCTCTCTCTCTCTCTCTCTCTCGTTCTCGCTCTCTCATTGATATAATTGCCCGGTATATATTTATTTGGTTATTTTATTGTTTTGAGGTCTAGGCTACTCTCCTGAGTCTCCTCCGTCAGCTGTCATTGAGTATAGAAAGATAATTGGCACCAGCCAGCTGACTTAATGGTTGATATTATGAAAAAAGTAAAACTCATCACGGAACGACAAGCAGGAGAGGGGATCATCCGTTGTCATTTTATTGTAGATTTAAAAGCAGCCCATTAGACTATATTGACTGTAGCCTACTACAATATGTCTTAGATTTGACCTGCAATGCTTCTGAGAGGGCCATGGCGTGAGTAACAACGGACTTTAACATTAGACTATGAATGAAATGCTGCCAGATGTATTATAAATTGTTGGAAAAACAGCCCATAACACTCCCTCCCTCGCTCCATTACGCATGGTGCACTGTGCACGCCCTTTACCTCTCCAGAGTGTTATGAATCCATTACAATCAATATTGCAGCTGCAATAATATATCATTCCAAATAATCAGTAACATGTTGGCTATAGCCATGTCTGTCAAATCATATTTTATTAAAATTTGTATTTATTCTGTGAACTCTCTAGTTTATTGTCCTGTATGATATGACCCTACAGTCCAAACGGGACGCCTCCCTAAGTAACGGTCCCTTATGCATTGTACAATATTCAGCCCTTGGTAA